>NC_089826.1:307500-612500 GCF_035046505.1 Tiliqua scincoides | reverse complement strand
CAGCAGGGGCCTGAAGAAGTCCGTCTGATGGGCAGCTGCTGCCACCTGCTGGCCTCCCTGTGCAAAGGGCCTCCCGGTCTCTTGGGCTCAGTGAGGCAGGAGGCCCAGGTGCTCACACAGAGCTCTCCAGGCCAGCACGGAGGAGCAAATTCCTCCCCCAAGCCACCCCACACCACCACTCATCCCTTCAACAACACTCTGGAACTGAGAGTGAGGCACCGAAGCACCACAGTCTTGGAGGAGCCCACACTCAGGCACAAGCCTTCTGAAGAGCAGAAACTTCTGAGAATGATACACATGACGCAAGAGAACTTCGCTGGATTCTGCAGCACAAAAAGATGCTGCTCTGCCAATGGCAAGGAAGAGCTCAAAGGTGTTCTGCCCAAGAAGCCCCCCAGGACCACTTCCCCACAGCCGACTCTCCGCCGAGTGCCTTGATTCTGGTCCTGAGCTGCTGTCACAGCAGAAATCCCAGCAGCACAAAACAGCACAGCCTCAGGTGTGGAGCCTCTGCTGTGCCCCCTGACAAGCCCAACAGGTGGCAAGCCTTAGGTTAGGCAGGCAGGAGCCATTCTGGGATCAGTGCTGAGTGGTTTGGGGTTGGGGTCAGCAGTGCTGGTGGACTTGTGAACTCTGCCATTGTGTCAGAATAGCCCCCCCCCCCCAGCATCCAGCCTGAAGCACAACTTTGCTTGAGGTGTTTTAGCTGCTCCTAAAATTTACAGACCCCCCTCTATTGAGGTTTGGGTGTTTTCTTCATGGAGGACAAGCTGCCTGCCGTTCCTCCGAAGGATGGGATCCTGGGCACCTCCTCTGGCATCCCCAGCCCAGACCCAGCACCCTTGGAGACCTCTCTCCAGCCACGGTATGGAGCCAGGCTGTTGGTCCATCCCACATGAGGTTGTCGTCAATGGCAGCCACAGTTCCAGGCAGATGTGTATCTCAGCCTTACCTGATGCTGCTGGGGTGGGGGCCCTGCAGCTGGTGCTCTGCCAATGAGTAGTGGCCTCTTCCATGGTATTTTGGCCCTGCTCCCCCTGCGAACATTGAACTGCCTCCTCTTCCTGCATTCAGCAGGGCTGGCAACATCTGCTGGGGCCAGCTACAGGATGCCATGACAGTGGCTGTTCAACCAGGCAAGGACTACTAGTGGGAACGTGGTTTGAGCCGACTGGCCCCAATCCTGCTGGGCAGCTTCAGGTGCCCAGGAAGTTCATGAGGGAGCTGCAGAGGGGGTGAGGCTCAGAGTCTGGTGACTGGAAGGAAGGCCCTGGCTGGCTCACAGCCGAACCGCTCTGGATGGGTGCTGGAACACAGCCTTTCTTTCCCCATGGGGACCAAGGAAAGTTCGCAGATAGCAGGTGAGGTGCCTCAAGGACACAGGAGACTTCTCGGAAAGCTAAGCAGCCGTCTCTGGATTGGTACCTTCTTCGAGGCGAAGGCGAGTGGACAGCGGATGTTTTATTCAGGATGCCTGCCCAGGTCTCCTTCCTGCTGTTTGCATTCATAATCTATAATCCCCTCCATAATGCAGGCTGAGCTGGTGCCCCTAGAATTCCAATGCCTGCGCGGGGGACGTGTCCTTGCAAGGAAACCTTTGCTGGGGCAAGGCTGACAGCGCACTCCACGCAGCTCTCCCCCAGATCTGGAGCCCACCAAGGGGGCTGGCTGAGGAACCACTCTCCGGCCATCAAGCTGCGTTCACGTTCCCACCTCCGAAGGGTAACTGTGACAGCCATGCCCTGGGTCTTTATCCTCAGCCACGTGCTGGCCACTGCCTAGAGCACTTGCGAGCCCCAGGCTCTGCCCAGAGATGCTGCCCTCTGCAGTGGTGCAAAGCAGGCAGGGTGACCCGGCCTGCCCTCATTGCCAACCTACAGTAGCCGTCTCCCAAAGTAGCAGCTGGGGTGGGTGTGTGGGCAAGGAGTCTGCTGCTGGGCAGAGTCAGGGGCAGGCTGGCCCTAGACTTCCCAGGTGTGAAATGAGAGCTGACTGTGACCTCAGCAACTTAAACCACTCAGAAGCAACAGCAACTATGACAATGATAATAAAGCCACCAGTGGAACCTGCAGACATACTCCCAAAAATGCCCTGCCAAGAGCCCTGCTCAGCAGCGCCTGTTCATCACTGACAGACCGAAGCAGACCAGGGATGCTCTGTATGTGTGAATCATCCATCCCAGAGCAGATCCCACAGACAGACCTTCAGTTCACACATGGCTGTGACTCGCCACACTTCGAGTAACTGAGGGAAAAGCCCGTGTGTGTGAAGAGTCCCCGACCCTGAACAGGCAGCAGTGCGCAGAAGAGGATGAACGCACAACAAAGAACAACCCAAGGAAAGCAACACTGAAGTATCTGCCCTGCTTGGTCTGGCTTTGCTTTCGTGACAGGAGCACATCCTGGAGCTGAGCCAGGGCAGCCCAGAAAAAAGGTGCCTGAGGGAAGGCATTATGGAGACCTACAGTCATGAAGGGGGTGGATTCAGTGCACAGAAGGATGTTCTTTTCTCACTCACACCAGAATCCATTAAATGGATTGGACAAAGAAAATATTTCTTTACCCAGCATGTAATTGGTGGAACTCCTCACCTCGAGATGTAGTGATGGCGCTTGGCCTAGATGCCTTTAAAAGGGAACTGGACAGATTTCTAGAAGAAAAGTCCGTCACGGGTTACAAGCCATGATGGGTGCATGCAACCTCCTGGTTCCAGAACTAGACCACTTCAGAATGCCAGGTGCAAGCGTGTGGTACCAGGATGCAGGCACCTTGTTGTCTTGTGTGCTCCTTGAGGCACCTGGTGAGTCCCTGTGAGACGCAGGAAGCCGGACCAGATGGACCTTCGACCTGATCCAGTGGTGCTCTTCTAATGGTCTTATGGGGAGACTTTCAAAAGTGCGCAGAGACAAGAGAGGTCCCAAAATTGCTCTTGGGGTTCCTTATCAGAGTCCACACCAAGGCACAATTGTGTATTCCTGGCCATTTCCTCTCTCAGCTCCTCCTGTGCCTTGGTATCTTTATTCATGATCTTTTTATTTCTCCTTCCTCCAATTGTGTTTTTAAAAAAACAAAAAAAAAAACCCCACTTTTATTATCTTTCTTCTTTCCATATCTCCAGGTCTCTGTCGCTTTTGTTATTGTCCCAGTAATTGTATTTCTCCCTGTCACTGCAGGCTCCTTCTCCAGCAGCACCTTCCTCCCCCTTCCTTCTCAGAGTCACCTTTTCTTCTTTTCACCACTGCAGGGAGACTAAGGCGAGCAGAGGAAAGGGAGCTTGTTCAGATTCTGGGCCTCAGAAATCTTGGAGAACCAGGAGGAGGCCCCATGGAAAGGGGGCAGCAGGAGGTGCTTGCTGCCTGCAGGACTACAGCAGAATCTATCTCTGAACTGGAGTCTTGCAGCTCCCCAGGGCCCAGCCTCACTCCAGGGTCCCTCCAGCTGCAGGAGTCAAGCTGCTCACCTGGTCAGCACCCTGCCCCCCCCGCCCTGCCTGGCTCAAGCCTTGAGCTGTAAGAGCAGCAGGTGCTGCCTGAACTGCACATGGGAGTCTATCTGTGCATCTGGGGACTGCTCTTACTGTTGCGACTTCCTGGAAGTGAGATTCTCACCTGGGGTGGCAGTTCTGCTGATTGGGAGCCTGGAAACTGGTGATTTCCAATGTGAATTGGGTCATTGTCCTGCTCCTGCTTCATTGCTCTCCACAATATGGCAGCCTCCTGGTGTTGTGGTCTTTTTCTGTTCCCCACAGCAGCATCTGCACTCACTCCTTGAAGGAGGCTAGTGCCTACCAATGAGATCCATGTTCTCCTGAACAGATCCCAGGCAGCAGAGTCAGCTGTGCACCAGGCTAGGAAGAGAGAAAAGAGTCCATCAGCTCCCTCCAGGCCTATTCTGCTCCCCCCCCTTGTTGGCAGAGCGGGTCCCAACCAGGCGTTCCTTCCCACCTCAGTCTGCCTGGCAGCAGCCACACCCTTAGCGCAGGAGAGGGAGGTGTGCGTGTGTCTTGCAGCCACTCTGATGCCCACGACCAGACTGCGAATGGGTCCCCTACCGGGACTAACAGGCAGCGCAGCCAACAGGTGCTTGGCGCACAGCATGGGGCAGCCACTCAGGAGGGCCTGGGAATTGGCCCAGCCAGGTGGGCCCTCTGATCAGTGTGCAGTCTGCCCGGCTGACCGCTGACTCACCTGCTTCTCCAGGAACCCCTGCTCTGCCTTGGACATTCAGCCTTTCAGGCTTCTTCCCCTGGAAGAAAATGAGGTCCTGCGATAGGAGGGAGCATAGGCTGCAGGGCCTCTCCCTCCACCCCTTGCATTTGGAGTAAAAACCTCCCTGCCAGGCAGCCTCTTAGTAGGTCACAGAACAATCAGACTCCCCCCCCCCAGGTACAATTTTTTCTGCATACCACTGTGAGTGACCCCAGCCTTGTTGCGTTTGGCAGCATAGAGGGAGAGGCCTACTTCGCTGGCCTTCCTGCTGCAGTTGTGGTCACTGCCATGGCATTTTGGCTTTGCTCAGTTCCTTCCATGGAAGTAGTGGCCTGTCTCACACAGTGGCCTGCAGAGCCAACAGCCTCACTTGTGATTTGCCGGAATATTTTAGATGCCTTCCACACACCCGGTCACAGCCAGGGCTGCCTGGTGTGGTGAGTGGCTCAGCTGTTCCAGGTGTGTGAGTCACAGAGGCAACCCACTTCTTCAGACGCAGGCCAAAGAGTCAGGGTGCAGGGGGTGAAGCCAGAGTTCTGCTTGCTGAAGTTGTGACCAAGTTTACCCTGTTCCTCTGGCACTGTGGACAGTCCAAGTTGTGCAGAGATACCATCAGTGAAAGGTCACCTGCCACAGAGCAGTGATCAGGCTGCGAAGGGTCGCAGGGGAGGAAGGGGCTTAATGTTTGTTCCTGGCCGGAAGGCTGGCTTCTTAGTGATTTCTCCCCCCCCCCCCATGCAGAACACGAAGACCCAGGAACCTTTGGCCACCTCCACTCACAAAGGGACAGGGAGGGGGCGGGAGCGTCGAGAACAAATGAAGAGTTCAAATGTGAAACGATTAAAAATAAACTCGCCGAAATCGAAGGCAGGCGAGATAAGGCGGCAGAGCCCCGTCTCCCTATTTAACATTCATTGGATTGAATAATCAGGCCTCATTATCTCAAATTGGCTCCATATTCGCCCTCAAAATGCTAATTTGAAAGTTGGCTGCAAGCGCCGTTCTGCCTGTTTTGACTAAAATATGATTTTGCTTTCTTGTGCTCTGCGAGTCGCTTCAGGGGCATTTCCAGTTTAAAACAAAATAATAATAATATTAAAAAAATTCTATCAAAGTCTTGTCCAGGAAAAAAGCAGCCCTGCTCAGCACGGCAGAGGGTGTTGCGGTGCCTGCTCTGCGAGGAAATGGCATTTCCCAGCCTTGAAGGAAAATTAGAAGCCTTATCTGCTTCTTTTGGGGGATGGACCGTTTATCATTAATCTCACAAAAGGAAATGCGGGAAATATTTTTATTAGCATGATTCCACCAGGGGAAAAATGCTGGCACGGCCCCTCCTCCCACGGAGGCAGGCTTCTGACCTTGAGGGAGCGTGCCCCATCTCTCCTCTCGACTTCGCTGGACCTTCTTTTGCAGGTCGTGAAACATCACCAGTGGCAAAAAGAAAGCTGCGGCCTTTCTGCCAGAGAAGACAGAGGGTGGAGTTGGGGGGTGGAAGTCAGGCCAGGGCGGGGTAGGAACCACAGGCCCGAACATATCAAACCCCTGAACATAGCAAAGTCCTGTCTTCTGTATATGTCCGTGTCAGACTTCCCAGCACACGCGGACCCTGCCCAGGAGCGCTCTTAATAAACAGATCCATTTCTTTCTTCAAGCCCATGGTTTCATTTCTCCCACAGGTGCTTAATGGAAGCTCTGGGTGGCTTTCAGGGGGCAGGTGGGAGGCTCGGGGCGGCAGGTGCCTCCTGGTTGTCCAAACAGTGATGGCCACAATCCAAAGCCATTTTCAGCACCCCCAAGAGCACCTCCAGCAGCCCTTCCTGCAATCCCCCCCAGTACCATATTGTGCTGCAGAAAGGTGCCAGGCAAAGCGGAGGGGCATAAGGGGTGCTTTTTGTTTCCTACTCTCTTCCCTTCTCCTGCCCTCTCCCCACTGGGTGGGCTTCTTTCATTTTGCTACCTGTAGTCAAGCTCCCATTCCTTGGTACTCATCGGCTCCATTGTGGCTCAGGAGGCAGGAAAAGAAGACTGTGTTGGGAGGGATCTTGCAGGGAGTGATGGAAAGGCTGTCATTTTGGTGCCATCCCCTTACAGTGACATCTGGTGCCGTCTGCAGCCCCTTTACCACCCTAGTGATGCCACTCTTCAAGGACAGTCCCATGGAAAACATGTTACAATAGTTTAACCACAAAGCCCCCATAGCAAGGATCACCATGGCAAGGTCCAGGCAATCCAGATACAGCCACAACTGCTGCCCCAGTCAAAGCTGGCAAAGGCCCCCTGGCCATGGCTGCCATGTGGGTCCCCAGGAGCAACCGTGAATTCAGGAGAACCACCAAGCTGCAGACCTGCTCCTTCAAAGGAAATGCAGCCCCGTCAGAGCAGGATGATAGTCCGGTCCCCTCACCATAGAGGACTGGACCAGGAGAACCTCTGCCTTGGCCAAGTATAATCTCCTCTTGTTCACTGTTATCCCGAGCCCAGCCATCTCCAGGCAGCTCTCCAAGATCACGACAGCCAGCAAGACCAACAGGGACACACACCCTGTCCAGCCACCACAAAAGTACTACAGCCATCTCTGCCCCCCAACTCAGCCTGAAGCCAGATTGAAAGGGATCCGGATAATCGGCTGCATCTGGAGTTGAGAGGCCATCACCCACAGGATCACTGTGTCTAGAAACGGGGGAGGAGGTTGGGACTGGCTGGCAATTGTCCAACAAAGAGGAATCCAGGGAGGGCTCCTTCGGGAGTGGGTGAACCACACCCCCTGCCTCAAGGATTAAATAACCACATTGCCCACCCAGTTAGACAGCCCCTCCCAGACCAACCTAATAAGCCACGCTGAGCAGGGATCCAGTGGGTGGGCAGACCCCCCTCCCCACTCCAAAGGACACCAGCACCTCAGGTTCCACCAGCTGAAAGAAACTGTGGGGAAAGAGGGCATGAGTGGGTGAGCATTCTGCAGCCATTGCAATGCATGTGTGTAGGGTGGGGCAGCGCCCCATTGCGATGCTGCCCACCCCCTACAGCGGCCTTCCAGATGAAGGCCTGGAGTGGGCTCCAGGGGGTGGAAACCAAGCGACTCATGTTGGAGCCAGGACTCCACGGGAGAGGTGCTTTTCGAAGTCTTCTCCAGCCCAAGTGGATCCCACAAACAGCCAGTGAGTCCTTCTGCTGCTGCCACCGACACAGCCACCCTTCCAGATAGTGTTTCCCCAAGGCAGGGACTTGCGCCCCTGCCTTTCAGCCCCCAAATCGTCCCCCTCAACCACTCTCCCACCAGGAAGCAGAGCCCCCCCAAGCTGAAGCGGAGGGGGCACAGCTGGCTCGCGAGGTGCAGCCCCTCTGACCAAGCAATCAGGCCCAGCAATCTACCCAGGCATAAGTCTATTGACATTCTTACCTTTTCTAAAAGTCAATCAATAGATAATAATGTTGGAATAATATAGAGCATTAAAAAGCCCATTCAGGACCCAGGATTAGAGACATTGAAGGGCAATTGCTCTGAAAATCGCCTCAATCCTGCTTTAGTGATGCTGCGATTCACTCGCTAGATTACCCAGCATTCTGCTGGGCGGCTGCAAATGACCTCTTTCCAATGCAGGCGCCACAAGGCTGCGCTGAAATCTGTTTGCACAGCAAACTGCAATTGTAGCCAAGATTAGGAGGGTCGCGCAAGGGAGGGGGCAGCGCCTGTTGACAAATAAACATGGAAATCCCCAGCTCTCAATTCCGCTGGTGGCTCCTCTGTGTTTGGCAATGACATTCCAGGCTGGACAGATGGACTTGGAGGAGCCTTCCTGCCTCCCAGCGCTTGGCCGGGCCAGATGGGATGCAGGAGCCGCCTGGGACAAAGAGCCGAGGGCCTCTGGCCGAGCAGAGGAGCCACGGGCAGGAGCAGAAGGGCAGAAAGGCCTGCCCCGCCTCCAGCTCGCCCACTGTCCAGGTGGTGCCGACTGAACAACAATTCTTGGGGTGCTTCAGGAGACCTTTGGAAGCGACAGTGCTTGGACCCTGGGACATGCTCGGGGGGGAGGGAGTTCTGAGGTTGTTCCTGGAGACTCTTTTCCCCCATGGTGTCACCTTGGCCTTTTCTGGAGGCCCCACTGGAATCTTCTCCATGGTGGCCTTCAGTCATCACTTAGAGCCTGAGGCTGCTTTCTGGGGATGTCAGGCCAGTCCTGGAGGGTGGGTGATCTGACGACACAGGAAGGTGACACAGGGCAAGTCAAGCACTTGTGAGGCCACAGGGCCCTGGTCAAGGGGTTGGAGGCAGAGGATATATGGCTGCATGGCTCCGCGCAGCATATGGGAGGCAGCACTCACAGCTTGCCTGCACTGACCAGCCAGACTTGCACCTCTAGGCTGTCCAGGACTGCTCTGTGCTCCCTGGACACTGGAGTACAGGAAGCAATGGGGTCACTCACTTCTCCTTGCCACTTCTCAGAGCAATGTGGCCGTGCCTATTCTGACCTCATGCAATGCCACAGAGCAGGCACGGAGACTGAGAAAGGGCAGGCTGTCCAAGGCTGAGTAGAGGCTGGAACATGGGCTTCCCACAGCCAGGAGCTCTCTGCCCAGCAGGTGACAGCTCCAAGCTGCACAGTGTCCCCATGGGGTTTATAGGACTGCCTTCTCACACCTACAAAATACTGCAGGGGACTAGCCTGTGGCTGTAATTCATCTCAGTAATTTGTCCCAAAATGCAGTTAGAAAGCTGGCAAAGAATTTCAGGCATACTTGTTGGCCTGACAAGCAGAGGCACCCTTGCCTGTCTTAAACCCCTTGGACTGTTGGCATCCTTCAGTCTCCGAAGACTATGGTATCGCGCTCTGAATAGTGGTTCTGGAACAGTGTCCTCTCCAGTGCACAAAGCCTGGGTAAGGTAGATATGGAGGATAGGCTGTTAGCCATGCAGCAAATCCCCCCTCTCCACGTCGCTGAAATGGTCCAATGGAAAGGCAGAAGCCAATACGGTTGGTTCCAGCAGCGTCGCAGGAGTTGCCAGAACATGACTGTGTTCAGCCATGAACTGCCTCAGGGACTCCGGCTCCGGTTTTTGCCTCGAGGTTGACTCCTGAAGCCTTTTCCATAACTGGACGTAGCCACAAGGCAGTGGAGGTTTGGGATCAGAGTTTTCCTTCTCTCAGATGAGCTGCCTTCCCAGGCTGATGAGTCCCATCTACCCGCTCTTAGGACAAGTACAGCCAAACTGAGGGCCTATTGTTATCCCCCAGCCCCCAGGGGTTTCCCCTTGGACACTTGCCTGACAAGAGGTGTCTGAGCAAACAGATTCCTTGCAGGTTCTGCAACTGTGATGCATTTGTAAGGCAAGAGAGCCCTCTGCTGGCCACTGGCATTCTCCTTTCCCAAAGCAACACAGCCATAGTCGTTCCCACAGTGTGGGTGGAGATCCACCAGTGGCATTCGTAAATCAGGCGGCAAGCTGAGCTGCTACTTGAGAGGGGGGAGCGCTGCTGCCCAGTCACCAGTACAGCCACACGCCTTGGCATTCATTCATTCATGAATCAAAAGCAACAGGGTCTTTGACAAAGAACAAGGTGGACATCAGTGTGCCAGCCTCCAAAGGTGCCCTCCTGCCTCCACTTTATCTGTTGTGACTCTTGTCTGTAAGCCCCTCAGAGCAGGGACCTGACTTTTCACACAAGGCAGAAAAGCACCGCGCGCACTGACTCTTCTAAACCAGTTATTCCCAAGCCATTAGGTTGCTGCAACCACACATTGAATGCCTTTCCTTTCCCTTTCTGATCTGTGCTGCTTTTTTTTTATTATTCCACCGCAAATGCTGATTTCCGTGTGGGGTTTTTCATATTTGATGTAGGCCTTAGACTTTCAAAAAGCTTTTGACAAAGCCCCTTGCCAAAGGCTTTTGCATAAACAATCATGGAGTAAGAGGAGAGGTATTGTTGGCATCCTTCAGTCTTGGAAGACTATGGTATTGCGCTCTGAATGGTGGTTCTGGAACAGAGTGTCCTCCAGAGCACAAAGCCTGGGTAGAGTAGATATGGAGGATAGACTGTTACCCATGCAGCAAATCCCCCCTCTCCACATCGCTGAAATGGTCCAATGGAAAGGCAGAGGCCAATACGGTTGGTTCCAGCGGCATGGCAGGAGTTGCCAGAACATGACTGTGTTCAGCCATGAACTGCCTCAGGGACTCCGGCTCCGGGTTTTGCCTCGAGGTTGACTCCTGAAGCCTTTTCCATAACTGGATGTAGCCACAAGGCAGTGGAGGTTTGGGATCAGAGTTTTCCTTCTCTCAGATGAGCTGCCTTCCCAGGCTGACCAGTCCCATCTACCCGGTGGCTGTTTAGTCGCCTCTTACGACAAGTACAGCCAAACTGAGGGCCTATTCTTATCCCCCAGCCCCCAGGGGTCAAGAGGAGAGGTATGTTTTGTGGATTGGAGTTGGTTGAAAAACAGGGTGCAGAGAGAAGGAATAGCTGGGCAGTGTTCACAGTGGAGGGAAGAAAGGAGTGGGGTCCCCCAAGGATCCATATGGGGATCACTGCTGGTTCTTAAATAATATGGAGTTAGAGATAAGCAGCCAGGTGGTCAGGAACGCAGGCAGCACCAAGCTATTCAGTGCCAGGAACACTAAAGGGATTGTGAAGAGTTCCAGAAGGACCTCTCCAGACTGGCTGAAGGGGCACCCAAATGACAAACCTGGTTTGGTGTCAATGCCACACATTGGGAGTTGCACATGGGGGAAAAAATCACAACTCCACATCCACACTGATGAGGTCTGAGCTGTTGGTGATAAGCCAGGAAGGGAACAAGCCAAGAAGCAACTAAGATGATTACTGGGCTGGGGCACCTTCCTTACGAGGAAAGGCTACGGCGTTTGGGCCTCTTCAGCCTAGAAAAGAGGCACCTGAGGGGGGACATGATTGAGACATACAAAATTATGCAGGGGATGGACAGAGTGGATAGGGAGATGCTCTTTACACTCTCACATAACACCAGAACCCAGGGACATCCACTAAAATTGAGTGTTGGGAGGGTTAGGACAAACAAAAGAAAATATTTCTTTACTCAGCGTGCGGTCAGTCTGTGGAACTCCTTGCCTCAGGATGTGGTGACAGCATCTGGCCTGGATGCCTTTAAAAGGGGATTGGACAAGTTTCTGGAGGAAAATCTATTACGGGGTACAAGCCATGATGTGTATGCACAACCTCCTGATTTTAGAAATGGGCTATGTCAGAATGCCAGATGCAAGGGAGGGCACCAGGATGAGGTCTCTTGTTATCTGGTGTGCTCCCTGGGGCATTTGGTGGGCCGCTGTGAGATACAGGAAGCTGGACTAGATGGGCCTATGGCCTGATCCAGTGGGGCTGTTCTTATGTTCTTAACTACAATTCCCAGGAGGCCTTGCAGGTCTCTTGTGATCTGGTGTGCTCCCTGGGGCATTTGGTGCGCCGCTGTGAGATACAGGAAACTGGACTATGGGCCTATGGGCCTGATCCAGTATATATAAATATCCATATATATAAAATTTCAATAAAAGAGTGTTTCTATTATGATTAGGGAATTAATGAGCTCGATGTTATTGTTAATTTGAATTTAGAGGTATGTCTTTGGGATATTAAGCATTTGCTCTCTCTCTCTCTCTCTCTCTCTCTCTCTCTCTCTCTCGCTATTTCTATATCTATATCCATAGGAGAAGGGTCTGTCTTCCCCCATTGGGGCAGCTTGCAACCACGGTGGGAAACAAGATGCTGGACTGAGGGTGCCCCCTTGGGGCTCATCCTGCAGGGCCTTTCAGCTGAGTCTGGGTGACACTGAAGTTCTTCTGCTGCAAACCTGCAACTGTTTCTTTTCTGGGTCTTTACTTTTCAGAGTCCAGCCCTGGAGATGGAAAGGTAGATCTGCACTGAACCCACGGGGGCTGCTTCCAGCCTGGCACCACCATGCCTCAGCAGCTCACCTACTAACTCTGACCCAACCTTTCCATTTGCCTCACTGCAGCCCCATCCGAAGGCATCACTCACTGTTTTCACCCAGCAGAGGCATGAACAGGAGGAAAGAGTCAGGGGGGTTTTGCATTTGGAGGTTGAGGTGCATGTTTTAGAATGCAGAAATACTCAGAAGTCTTTTTAAACATTTCACTTTTAT
This sequence comes from Tiliqua scincoides, assembly GCF_035046505.1. Taxonomy (NCBI): domain Eukaryota; kingdom Metazoa; phylum Chordata; class Lepidosauria; order Squamata; family Scincidae; genus Tiliqua; species Tiliqua scincoides. Next base: position 600,160 of record NC_089826.1, on the reverse strand, counting down.
GAAAGGTGGGGGGTGGGTGGGCTAAATATTTGCTGAACTAAGCATTCGAAACATCTAGGCCTCAGCTAACATGAGGTTGTGGGAGGTGTGTGGAGCACACCTCAGTCCTCAGAAACAAAGGGTACCTCTGCCCTTGTTGCTCCAGCCAGGAGCAGAGGGGCAGCCTGAGCAGAGCCCAGGGCACAGAGAGACGTGGCCAGGCAATTCCCTCCCTTCCCTGCTTGGCACACCTTCCAAGAAGAGTCAGCCGCACAAACAAGCCGGAAAAGCCCCTCGCGATGCAATGTGCTAGAAGTGGGGAGTGCCTGTTGTTTGCCAACAGCCCCGCGCTGCCAAAGGGCTCGCTGCACTGCGGCTCTGGATGGTTTCGCACATAGGCCCACCCACTGAGACAACACTTGCCCCGCTCTGGTGCTGGTGCAAAGCTGCTGCGGCACCATCTCTAGAAGAAGAGTCAGGGCTACCTGTGGGACCTGGCCTTCCTCTCCCTCCCTGTGGTGTCAGCAGTTTGTCATCCATTTGTCCTGCCAATTTGTCCTTTGTTAGCAGCATCAGGGCCAAGAATGAACAAGCACCCTGGTCCATCACCCAACAGCGAGGCCTTGCAGGAGCAGGATACAGGTTGCCGTAGTGACACGGCCACTAGCAGGCCCTGCCTGTCGGTTTCAGGCTTGGTTCCACTGCTCCCTCAGCAGGCGGGTGACGGTCTTTCCCCACTTCTGGAGTAACTGAACTGGGCCTCTCTGGACCGAGGGCAGGTTGGCACCCACATTGCCCCTTACTGTGAGGAGCCTGCTCTGTCCATCCGAGGCAGGCTGAGCAACTGAATTGGAACAGGAGGGCTGCTCAGATGGGAAGAGCAGGCACAGCAAATGTGCTCAGATGCACCGGCTTGTATTATCGGGGCAACCCCCCCCCCCACACACACACCTAATTTTCTGACTCCTGGGGTACAGATTGGGAGCAGCACTCAAACTTGGGAGACAATGAACAAGACGCAATCTCCGAGATGAGAACACTGTTTCCGTATTCCTGCCAAGATACTTCTCAACATTTGTCAGAAGAAAACACACTTTAAAAAGCAGCAGACCCTGGGGGGCAAACAGCAAGAGCAGGCACTGCCTGTCAGCCTGGCCTGTGGACTTCCAGGACCCATCAGCGACACAGTCAACCCACAGAACCAGCTGCCACCGGATGTGCTGATGATGGCCACGAGCTTGTGAATTCAATGCTTGGAATCATTAGAAAAGGTACTGAGAACAAAATGGCTAATATTATAATGCCGTTGTACAAATCTATGGTAAGGCCACACCTGGAGTATGGTGTCCAGTTCTGGTCATAAGAACATAAGAACAGCCCCACTGGATCAGGCCATAGGCCCATCTAGTCCAGCTTCCTGTATCTCACAGCGGCCCACCAAATGCCCCAGGGAGCACACCAGATAACAAGACCTGCAAGGCTTCCTGGGAATTGTAGTTAAGAACATAAGAACAGCCCCACTGGATCAGGCCATAGGCCCTTCTAGTCCAGCTTCCTGTATCTCACAGCGGCCCACCAGATAGCCTCAGGGAGCACACCTGATAACAAGAGACCTCATCCTGGTGCCCTCCCTTGCATCTGACGTAGCCCATTTCTAAAATCAGGAGGTTGCACATGCACATCATGGCTTGTAACCAGTAATGGATTTTTCCTCCAGAAACCTGTCCAATCCTCTTTTAGAGGCATCCAGGCCAGATGCTGTCACCACATCCTGAAGCAAGGAGTTCCACAGACCGGCCACACGCTGAGTAAAGAAATATTTTCTTTTGTCTGTCCTAACCCTTCCAACACTCAATTTTAGTGGATGTCCCCTGGTTCTGGTGTTACGTGAGAGTGTAAAGAGCGTGTGAGTGTAAAGAGTGTGGTCTCCACATCTCAAAAAGGATATAGTGGAAATGGAAAAGGTACAAAAGAGAGCGACTAAGTTGATTGCTGGGCTGGGGCACCTTCCTTATGAGGAAAGGCTACGGCGTTTGGGCCTCTTCAGCCTAGAAAAAAGGCGCCTGAGGGGGGGGACATGATTGAGACATACAAAATTATGCACGGGAAGGATAAAGTGGTTAGGGAGATGCTCTTTACACTCTCATATAACACCAGAACCAGGGGACATCCACTAAAATTGAGTGTTGGGAGAGTTAGAACAGACAAAAGAAAATATTTCTTTACTCAGTGTGGTTGGTCTGTGGAACTCCTTGCCACAGGATGTGGTGATGGCATCTGGCCTGGATGCCTTTAAAAGGGGATTGGACAAGTTTCTGGAGGAAAAATCCATTATGGGTTATAAGCCATGATGTGCATGTGCAACCTCCTGATTTCAGAAATGGGCTATGTCAGAATGCCAGATGCAAGGGAGGGCACCAGGATGAGGTCTCTTGTTATCTGGTGTGCTCCCTGGAGCATTTGGTAGGCCGCTGTGAGATACAGGAAGCTGGACTAGATGGGCCGTGGCCTGATCCAGTGGGGCTGTTCTTATGTTGGATGCCTTCGACAAAGTCAGAGGGCAGGTCTGTTGATGGCTCCTCGCCCTAAACACAAGGGCCAGTTATTACCTCCAGGATCAACTGGTAGTGTACCTCTGAGTTCCAGTTGAAGGGGAGGAGTGGTAAGAGAGGGTGGTGGGCTTCTTCTCAGTAGCTGCAAGAATCAGTTTGCTGGGCTACAAGGGTCCCCTGGGGTCCAAACTGGCAGCCAGTTTCTTCTTACATGCTCAGGTACTCATAGCCCCAAGACACTGTAAAAGCCACTCTCCAGACAGACCAAATTCAGAGATCGCTCAAAGGCTCCTAACCAAGCTGGTTCTGTGCAACCTGTTGGTTTGGCGGCAGGGAGAGAGGCAGGCCTTCCTCTCCTGCTTCTTGGAGGCTTCCCAGAGGCAGCAGGTGGGCCACACTGGGAACAGGAGGCTGAACTAGAGGGGCTGCCTGAGCCCGCCTCTTCTTCTGTCCTTATCTGGCTGGCCACAGGGAAGGCAGGACTTCCTGGACTTCCAGGGCCCGCCTTCCCCAGGCTTGGAGGCAGCCCCCTCCGTCAAAGACACTTTCAGATGCAAGTTTCACTGCACGCTTTCCCATGTACCCTGGAGAGAAACATTTCAGCACCCTGTTCCTGCTGGGTTTGCCTGCAGACCTGCGCCAAGCGCATCCACCATGGCTGCCCTGGGCAAGGCTAGCGACAGGTCTGGGACACCTGCTCTCGCTGCACATGTGCACAGAACCACCCTGCTGTTCCTCCCCAGGCCGTGTCCCTGGACACGGCTCTGCTCTCCCCTCCCTGTCCTGCGGTTCTCCCCAAGCTGCCAGTGTAGTTTGATGACTGCCTGCTGTCAAGGCCCTGGTCTGCTGCCATAAAGACTGCCAGAAGGCGTTTTCATCGCTTGGTCACAGAATTATTAAAGCAGGGCGGGGGGGGGGGGGCTTTTTCAACTGAGCAGCAAAGTAGGGGGTCTGCACCCCAATCGGATGCCCCAGTTCAGAAGGCTGAAAGATCACTCATTGCAACAAGTGGGGTGCCATGCAGCAGTAGCCAGAGGACCCCCAGCCCTGATCTTTACTTGGCTGTAGGACCCCTGGGAGCCTCCCCCACCTACCAGCAACATGGAGGTCAACTGGTCTCCCTCCCGGGGCTGCAATAGGGCAGCCTGGTCATCAGCAGGGGGATTGGTTTTCCTCTGGGAAAAGTCTCCACAAGTGGCTGTGTTTTGATGGTTGCTTCTTGTTTGAAGAGAGGTTGGCAAGCGTAGCAACCCCCCCCCCCCAAAGACTCCACATGTTCTGCCCCCAGTGTCACAAAGCAGAATTTCCCCAAGTATCCACCATGCAGGTTTCAGACTACAGAACAGAAAATATTCAAGGTTGTTTCTCACCCAAGCTTTGTGGCAGGAGCCTGCACTATCCTTCAGTCCTGGATTCAAGCCCCCCCTCAGTGACCCTGACCTGGGATCCAAATTTCAGCTGAGTTCAATAGCCAACCACTGAGATTCTGCACCAATTCTTTTTGCTTTGCTAGAAACTAGAGTTTATTATGGTACAAAAGTGTTGGAGGAAAAAATAAGTTAAGCTTCCAGACAAAATTGCAACAACTTCTACACAAATAAATATTGTGATCTGTCATTTTACAATTAAAAGGCAGGTGAAGGAGGGCACACCCCTCATCCTGAGAGTGCAGGGCTCTCACTTCTACAATCTGAAAGACGCAGCTGCTTGAGCCCTGGGCATCAGTGTAGCGGTCAAGTCCAGGCTCCAACTGGGACCTGATCAACAGCCCAGAATCCTTCAGGCTTGGGAAGGCACGTGACGCCAGTAGGGTGACAGCATGGGTGACGCCAGTTGGGTGCTGTGAAACGCTTCCAGCTCTGCTGCCCAGTCCGTTGCTGACGTCAGACAAACAGGGCTCTGCTGTGAGGGTCTTGCTTGCCCCTTGGGGTGAGCACCGGACCAAGGAGAGGAAAAGAATGGGTTCAAACCCTCCTAAATTCCACACACAGCGTTCTCATTATTGCTGCTGCTGGGTTCAACAATGTGAACTGGGAACAGGGTGCAAAAAACATTCACCATTTTGCTAGGAAATGCTCGGTGTGCATTAAGCACTTGGAATGTAACAACTCTCCTTAACATCTAGTTTTTAGAAAATATATGTCAAAGTTAAGAGTCAGATGTTTCAAAGCACACCAAACCTGAACATATGCAAGCTTTCAAACTCTGCTTGGGAAAGGCCAAAGAGGCCCCTGGACTCCCCAGGCAGCTCCCTCCTGCAGGGCAGCCAAGACGCACTCCAGGCTTCTGGGCTGAAGGGCTGACTGTCGCCCGGTCCAAGATCCCCTCAGCTGTGCCTTGAGGAGGTGGGGAAGAGCCACACAGATCTGACCACTGGAATTCACTGCAAGAGACTGAGCTGATGGTCACAGCCACAGGCAGCACCTCACAAAGCTCGTGGCATGTCCCTGGAGGAAGAGGACACTGCCCTGGAAGCTGGAATCGGGGATGAGCCAAGGCTGGAACCTCCACAGATGGATGCAGTGCACTGCTGGCAACTTCCACACACACAGCAGGGTCTGCACCACCAAGCCTTCTCTCCTTCCATGGGGTGGAGGATGTGTGAACAGGGGCTGGGACCAGGCCCCACTGCCTGATCAGTGACTTGGTGGTCTGAACATGGAGCCAAAGAGGCCTGGAGTGCAGCTCCTGCCAGACCTAGGGGGCACAGGTGCCCTTGAGCTGCGTCACGCAGGGCCTCCACAGGGGTATCCGCAGGCCAGCAACATGTCCCTCCTGTCCCATCCACTTCCATCCCAGGAGATGGGTGCACACCACATGTGTGGGGGGGGGGGGTGAGGAAGAGTCTTCAGCCAGTGGGAAGGCACCAAAGAGTCTAGACTGGGGCATCCCTGCCATCTTCATCACTGTCCCGTCCACCTGAGTGCTCCGCAGGGATTGGCTTTGTCACCCCAAACTGAGAGAGCTTCGCAGCTTTCTGCTCCATGCTCTGCTTGCGCCATTTGATCCTCCTGTTCTGGAACCAAACTTTCACCTGCAAGGAGGGAAACACGGCAAACAGTGAAGCATGGCAGGGATGGGATGGGATGGGGAGCAGACCCACACCTCGTGTGGAAAGCGGGCCTGGAGCCTGCAGCTCTCCCTGGTCTTTCAGGCTCCTGGTGCCGGTTGGTGAGCACCACATCAGGTGCAGACTTTGGTGATCGCTTTCCCCAACACCAGCAGCTTTGCTCCAAGCACTGAGGGGCCCAGCCAGGCATTCAAAGCGTGGCTGCGCTGCAGGGCCCTCCAGGCCCGAAAAGGAGAGGGGGGCTGCAAAGTGATGCCTCCTGCATCACACGGGCACTGGGGGTGGGTCCTTCTTGGTGCAGGACTGCCTGGGGGAGGCCCGTCCTCACCTGAGTCTCTGTGAGGTGCAGAGTGGCAGCCAGGTCCACGCGCTCAGTGCCCACCATGTACTGCTGCTTGAGGAACTCCTTCTCAAGGCGCTCCAGCTGCTCTGGCGTGAAGACAGTGCGGACCCTTTTCATCTTGCAGGGCCCCCCTGCTCTCCAGGGGAGTGGAGCCCCCAGGTTGCTGGCAATGGCTGCACAGTGAGAGAAAGCCAGACCTGGAATGGTAACGAAAGAGGGCATAAGCAGGCAGAGCCACAGCCAGGTGAGCCCCTGAGAGGTCCGACTTCCCTGGTAGAAAGGAGCCCATTCAACACACACACCAAACATGCAGGTGGCACCGACCTCCCGGGTCTCTACTACTTACGGACGCAGGTACGGTGCTCCCCCCTCACAGAGTCTGGGTACATTAGTAGGGCTGGGAAACTCCTTCTCCCAGATGTGCTCACTCTTCACATGCAAACAGCCCCTTGCAGACATTCCCAAAGGGTGCAGTCCTGGGACAGGTGCTTTCTGGCACCCGGGTCTTCTGCTAAACATTGGTGCTTGAACCACAGGAGCCACCTGCGCCACCTGCGCAGCCACACCCATTGTGCTCCTGCTTGTGGCACAACACGGTCCCACTCGTACAAGTTAAGCAATGGATGGCAAATATGCAGACAGCCTGACCTGGGAGATGAGACTGGACCGGATAATCTCATGGGCTGCAAGTCTCTCCCCCTAAAGACGGAGTCCAGTCGGGCGCCCACATTCCCACAAAGGCAGCTTCTGGGGCTCCTTCTGAAAATGCAAGTAAGTGTCCAGTCCTACCCAAATTTCCAGAGCCAAGGCAGCTCAGCCAATGGGGCGTGTTCGACATCCTGCAGTGGGAAGAGGCCTCCCCAATTTGTTCCCTTAACTCAGGCCTTCTTTGTGGCTGCTTTGGAGCTGAAAGACTGGACAGGGTTGGGCCCTGAGGCATTTTTGCAGTGCGAGTGACTGGGGGCACTAGGGGCACACCTGGCAAGGCTCTGGCCCTCTGCATTCACATGTGCTCACTCCCATAGCACAAGGGCGAGCACCTGAACCTCATCCCCCTCCCCTCAACACCCCCCCATAATGCAAGTGCATAACCCATCAGTCGAGACACATCCGTGAGAACAGTCCCCCCAGCATTTGCCTCACTTGATCTCTCAACACATCCAAGTGACGGAATCAATTCACTGGCCAGGGCTGTGTTTCGATCAACGTCAGGGGCTTCTGACATTGCCTTACTGTCAAGCCGGATTCGTCTGAATCTTCACAGGGCAAAGCAAAGCTTGGAGAAGGCTTGTGCCATTTTTGATCCAAATGACATCTGCAGTGGCTGGGGAATGCTGCCCAAAAGGAACACAGAGCAGCCAGCCCGAGGAAGGTGGGCTGTGAATTGGGCAAGGGCCTCTGGGGAACAACCCTGAACACACTTATGAAAGAGAACATCCCACTGGACTCAGAGGACTTACTTCTGTGGAAAGACACTTAGCCTTGCACTGCAGAACACCAGTGCCAAAAGGAGAAACGCTTTTACCCTGCTCAGTGGCAGGTGGTTGCATCTAATGTATTAGTTCATCAGCTTAAAGAACACCAAAGTCATTCTGGCTCTGGCAAAAGCCTCCCCAGTTCTGTGAGGAAAGACGATGGCCAGAGGACACCCGCAGCTGGCGCCTTGGGAGACTGCAGCCACTGGGAATCTGGGCCACTAGCACAGGACACACAGCCCCCAGTGCTGGGCATGTTTACTGGGAAGCTGGCCCCAAGGTGCTCAGCAGGGCCGACTCCTGGACAGGACTGCCTGGACGGTGCAATCTGGGGCTCAGTGAGGGTCAGTGCAGAGATCGGCCCCAAAAAGGACGCCTCCAGATGAGAAACAGCCCACCCTCCTTGCTGTACTGGTGATTCTCCTGGAACTCTGTCGAGCAAACACTCAGGGCACAAAACAGGCAGGTGGAGGCTGGAGTGGCATCCCCCCCCCCCCACACACACACAGGCACCATTCCATTCCAGTGATGGCCAGCACCTTGGGCTGCAGACGGCCCATACGGCACCAAGTGCCAAAGTAAGACAAGCTTCTTCTCCCTAGAAACAGGTCCACCTTGGAAGGGAGCAGCAAGAATGACTTGGAAGGAAGACGGCTGGTGAACCTGCACACCTTTGGGGGTGCCTAGGCAGAGAAGGAAGACCCCTCTCTCAGGAGCTCAGTGGGGGGGGGGGAGAAATGCTCCCACAGCAGGTGTCCTGATGCAGGCACAGCAAGGTCGTGCAACAGAACTGTTGCAGACCTGCCCCCCTCCCCATAATGACAGGCTGCTCAGACCAGCCTGCACTACCCTGGCACTCACATGGACAACTGCACACAGCCAGGGAAGATCACAGCAAAACACAACACAAACCCGCAAGCCTCAGGACACATTAACATGTTGGGCAACAGCCAGCACACTCTTTGCAGACAGAGAAACCAGAGCTGGAGGGACCCTCAAGATAATCAGCCCAACCTCTGCCAGTGCAGGCTGGGCCGCAGCCAGGCCATGCCCCCCGCCTGGAGCTCTGCAGTCCTTCTCCATCACAATCGGAGAAAAACACATGCAGGTGCAGGGCTGCTTCCCAGCCTCCCCCACCCCACCCATGAGAGTAGCCCAACTTCAGACATAATCCAGTAGGAGGTGGGGGGGGGCGGCACAGAATTATAATGCCACTGAACTGGTTGAATTGTGCTGATTGTCCAAATGTGACCCCTGACTTGGATGAAGTGGTGGAGGAACCCTGAGGAGATCTGCAGGTGACCCACCACTGGGAGGGACGGCAAACCCTTCAGAAGACAGGACTGAAATTCAGAACGACCTTGTGCAAAGTTTGGCAGTTCAGCTAAACAGAAAACCACGTGGGGGGGTGAGGGAAAAGGAGCTCCACCCGAGCCAGCAGTGTGCTGTGGCTTCCAAAAAGGCAGGCATGATTCTCGGCTGCAGGGGCCGAGAAGAAGCCGACTCCCATTTGGCTCCCATTTGACTCTGCGCTCATGGACACCGCACTGTCAGGTGGGTGCAGACAAACAGGAGGGGGTTCAGAGGGGGCAGGAAAACAAGCCCTGCGAGGAAGGCTGGAAAGAGCTTGGACACGCCTGGAGGGGAGGGGGTGGAATAGCAGGCACTCTTCAGGCACCTGAAAGGCTGTCCTGTGGAAGGGGGCAAAGGCTTCTTCTCCGCTGCCCCAGGGGCAGCACTGGATCTCAGGGGACCCAAGGCCCAGTCCTCTCCCGCTTTCCAGTGCGGTGCAGCCATGCCAAAGGGACACGCGCTGCATCCGAGGTGGGGCCTCCTCCGGGCATTGCGCGGCAGCTGCACCGGTGCTGGAAAGCTGGACCGGACTGGGCCCTTGGTGGCAGGAGGGCGATTTCCGCAGAGAGCTGCAGGGGCCGTCGAGGGCGTCCCCTCGCAGCAGCCTGCCCGCCACAGGCACTCCCGCTCTGCCCAGCCAGCCATGCACCCGCGGGGCGGGGACCGGCTTCTCACCTTGCCTCCTGCAGCCGGACTGCGCGCACGGGCGGGGCGGCGGCGACGCCGAGAGCAGCGCGGGAGGCTGCTCGGCCAGGTAGACGGCGGGGAAAGGCAGCACCCCGAGGGGGCAGCCGAAGCGCCAGGCGGCCGGGGAGGCGGCGGCCCAGGAGCAGGGCCCCTGCGAGCTCCGACGGGGCGGCTCGGGCTTGGCCAGCAGAGACTCGATGTCGAAGCCGCCCTTGGCTGCCGACGGCAGAGGCGGGGCGGCGCCGTCGCGCGCGGGGCCGGGCAGGCTCTGCAGCATCGCGGCCGTCGGGCGCGGGTGGGCGCTCTGGCTCCGGCGGCACGAAGGGGCCTTTATAGGGCGCGGGGAGGCCGCGCGCCTGCCAAGCAGGGAGGGGCGTGGCTGGGCCGCGCCGTCGAGCCCCGGCCAAGAGCGGCCTTCTCGGAGCCGGCCGGGTGCAGCGACGGCGCGGGCCTTCTCCTGAGTCGAGGCTGTCGCGATCCCTGCGGACCGGAGTGCGTGGCTCGTCCGCCCCGGCGAGTGAGGCTGCTGCACTCCTGTGCACACTTTCCTGAGAGTAAGCTCCACTGCAGAAAATGGACTTACTTCTGAGTAGACAAGCACAGGCTTGTGCTCTGAGGCCCCCCCGTGGCTGTACTGAGTGCCACGCGTGGCTGTCCCGCCCCCCTCCCCAGCCTGTGCTGTGGCCACGTCCAGGCCGTGCTTGGGGACTTCCGGGGGCACCGGGCTGCTGCTGAGACAGGCGACGGGGTTAGACGGCGCTTGGGGGCTGGTCCAGCCACACTCGTCTTCTGCTCCATGCTCAGAGCCCAATCCTGTGCATGTCTTCTCATAAGTAAGTTCCATTGTAGTCAATGGGGCTTACTCCCAGGAAAGTGTGGATAGGATTGCAGCCTTGCAGCCCTATCCTATGCATGCCTACTCAGAAGCCAGTTCCATTGTGTTAAATGAGGCTTACTCCCAAGTAAGCGTGCATAGGATTGCAGCCTAAGGGCCCAATGCTCTCCAGTTTTCCAGTGCCAATGGGCGTGCAGTGAATCCCGTCAGGGAATCTCGGGCCGCATTGCGTGGCACCGGTGCTGGAAGGCTGGAGAGGATCGGGCCCTGGGTCGCTTCTGGAGGCTCCTGCATATGACCCGCTCGCTCGCTGTGCGGGCACCCCTTTGGAATCACTCCCTGGACCCCGGATCGTCGTTGCTGCTCAGTGGTGGGGGAAAGCACTCTGCACATGGCCAGGAAACCCTTCCCTCCTATGTGAAGCGAAACGACTGCACGTCGGCAGGCGCAGAGATGCAGAGGGGACAGTTCCGGGGCTTCCAGCCTGGGTGCTTGGGGGAGGACTGGGGGAGGACTGGCGCCTTTGTCCCCTGGCAGCTGGAGGGTGGTGGAAGGGCTGCCAGCCCCTCCGGGCCGCGGTGGGGGGCAGGCTAGGTGTGAAATTTCTCACGGGCCAAGAAGGAGGCCTGTGGGGTGTCTGGGACGAGCGGGGGGTGGAGCCAGCCAGTTTCGGGGGGGGGAAGGGTCCAAGCCTTGCCAAATCCGGCGAGGCTTTGAGTGGGGCGGGTCGTAAAATGCGCCCGCCGCGCCTCGCCCCGCCCCCTTCTTTCTCAATGGCCAGAAGACCCCCGCCCCCCCCCCCCACTGGTCATCAGCATCAATTAGAGGCGTTTGAAGTGGCCAGCGCTTTGTCCGCAGCCCAGGGCTCCTCCCCCCGGGCAGCCCCTCGGAAGCCCCCTGCCCCGCCGCGGCCTTTCATCTCTGGCCCAGGTGGCTGGAATGTGAATGCGCCCCATTCTTCCTCCCGGGGACCAGGAAATGCCCTTCGCTCCTGGGCGCTCTGCGGGGGGGGGGGGGTTGAAGAAGGGGGACGAGAGCGCCCCTTCCCCCTCCCAGGTGCTCCTCCCCCCTTAAAGCAAGGGGGGGTGCGTTCTCCTCTCTGCAACTCTGGCACAGGTGGGGAGGAGGAAGCCCTGCAGGCGGGCCCAAGCCCCCTCCCCAGTCCTGGCCCCCCAGTCCTCGCTGCCGGCTGTGAGATTTGCCAAGTCATTACCAGGGGGTGAAAATCGGCAACTTGGGAGCAGGAACACATTAGCGGAGCACACAGCGCTAATAGTGGGGCGGGGGCTGTGAGCGGGGGGGGGCCCTGCTCAGTGGGCACAGAAGAACACTCCCAGGTAGGCAAAGGAAACCCCTGGGAACTGCTGCCCACCAGGGCTGACAGCACACAGGCGGAGCCTCCCCCCCCCGCCTGACTCCGCAGGGCAGCTGCCCACGTTCCTCAGGGCTGTGGAGGGCACTGCATGCCCCCTCTGGGTTTCTGGGAGGTGGAGAACAAGAAACCACTTGGCCACTTTTGACAGGGGCAGCTGGAGTTGAGCAGGGAGGTGCCCCAGTCTGCCTCAGCCAGCAGTCGGCGCCTCCACGGGGCCCGGGACCAGCTTGCTCCCCATTCGGCCCCCTGCTGCAGCCCCTGCTCTGGTCTTGCAGGCAACTTGATAGCAGAAAGTGCTCAGACCCGTTTGGTCCACTCACTCGCACGCACCGTTTAAGGGCAGATTCTGACGGCTTCCCGTTCTACCACAGAGAATAAGAAACGCTCTTTATAGATCTCAGGTTCTGTTGGCCTGGGCAGTGAACCTGGGGTCCCACAAACAGTGCTTCTGATTGGGCCTCAGCTCCACGGCTGGCCCTGGTCGGACCTTCTCCCCTAGCAGACCAGTCTAGGAGAAGCAGCTGTTTGCCATCAACACCTACCTCCTCCCTGGCCTTCCTGGGCCTATCCCTTGGGCCAGACCTGTCCATGCCCAGACCGGTCTCCTCACGCTGCTGCTGGTGCTGCTGCTGCCACAGAGGATTCCAGGGTCTCCCCCCGGCACACACCAGGAGCGGCCTGGAACAGTGCAGAGAACACTCAGAAGAGAGCCAGGTTCATTCCTTGGCACTTCAAGAGACTGCTAATACCCAGGACAGCCATTCCTTGCTGGGCAAAATGAATCCAACCCGGGGCTAGACAGGCGGGCACGTGCTCCTGCCCCGGGGGCTGAACTCGTGTTGACCACCCAAGAGACAAGTCGCAGGTCGTGGCAGACAACTCTGAAGAGACCTTGACTCACTTGCAGCAATTGTGAAACAAGGAGCTCCTGTGCCAGGAACAGGTCTGAAAGCCAGGCAGGCGGAGAGAATGCGCAGCTGAGGCAGCTCCGTGTATGACGAGGCCACAGTTGGAATTCTGGGTCCAGCTCTGGTCCCTCCATCTCAGAGAGAGCACCAGAGAGTGGAACAGGAAAAGAGGAAGGACAACCCAAATGATTGGAGGCTGGAGCACCTTCCCTTTGAGGAAAGGCTAAACGGCCTTTGGGGGCCTCAGTTGAGAAAAAAGGTGGCCGCGGGTGACTGAAGCTCAGAACATGATGCCAGAGGGAGAGAGCTCTTGCCCCTCTTCCTGGGGAAGCCAAGCTGAAGCCATCCATGGTTGCCGCTTCACCACCTGCCCCACCTCTGCCTCTCTTTGTTTCCCTCACTTCACTCTTGAGATTGCAAGCTCTCCAATCAGGGACCTCTCCCCTCACACTGACACATTCCCAGCCTTCCGCATCTACTGCTGCCTGCCTCCTCCCCCTCCCCACCCTAGTTGCCTTCCTGGTCTCAGTGGACTGCACCCCCCTCAGGGCCCTCCCTTTATGGGTAAACTGCAGTGTATCTGGGTCATCCAGTGGGACTGACTAGCCAGGGATTCAGGGTGGGCAAAAGGAAGAGCTTCTTCATGCAGCTCCAAAGTAGTGTTTGGAACTTGCTGCCACAAGGCCCAAGGTCAACCACTGGCTCAGGCAGCTTTAACAAGGGGCCGGACATGTTCACGGCCATGGAGTACCTGGTGCAAGTTGCTCTTTCTTGGCAACCTGGCCTCACTCACAGGGCAGCCTGGGAGGCAAGGTCCAGCTCAGTCACCAACTCTTGGACAAGAGGCAGGGCTCCAGTCTAGCCAGTAACGTGGACCCAGAGGGTGCCTGGAGCTGAGGGCACCTGCAGAAGACCACACACTCCCAGGGCAGCCTCATTGTCGCTTGGCCATCATTGCTCACCACAGGGAAGAGCCTTGTGTTGCTCATGCATCTGTTCTGGAGGTGAATACCCCACCCTCTGCCTTGCCTTGGCTGTGAGCAGAAAATGGCAGTGAAGGGGGCTGTTCAGCTGCATCCTTGTCAAGGGATCCTGAGACGGTGTACAAAGAACATCTTGGAGGAGAATAGACTCCATTGACAAACATTTGGACAACTGAGGAAAATCTTGATGAGGTCTGAAGGTTTGTACGTCCTTGCCTTTGGTGGAGATGGCTTGGCCTGTCACGGGGACACGTAACTCAGCGGAACCATCACGTGGCACTCAGGGGTTGCGGCTGGTGGCTCTTGGATGGGCTTAGCGCAAGGGACACTCCCAGGTCCTTCCACTGCATCCTGCAGCCTCCCTGCTCCCCACTGCAACTCAGGGAGATGGAGATTCCGACTCCTGTGCCTGACCTACCCAGCAGGTAGTGCTCCACATTCACCCTTGAAGGGTTCTTTGGGATTGGCCAGGGTTTGTTTTTAGGGGCTTGAGGTTGAGACTATTGGGGCTTTCCTAGGGAGCTCCTCATGGTTGTGGGGAGGTTGCTGCAAAGGGGGTGGGGAGAAGAGCACCATGAGACAGGTTAGTTTTACGCTACTGAAGAGAAGGAAAGCCGCTTCTCTCCACCAGGGTCACCCAAGATGGTCAATTCAATGCAGGTCCAGTTAGGCACACATCCTCTCTCTCTCTCTCTCTCTCTCCCCTCCCCCTCCGCCAATGAAGACCTGGAATCCTGCAGGATGTCTGGGATTATTACTGGATGCTAATGAGAGCAGCAGGGAAGAGGGAATGCAAAGGACCCATTAGCCTCCATCAGGTTGGACAATGGATCTCCAAGCAGCCACTTATGTGCCCTGGTTTGTGGATTGCAAGTCTGGACATGAAAGGGTCATTGCTGAGCACTCAGCCATGAGCCTCTGGAGGCCAGCCTAGCACAGACCCACTTGCCTCCCCAGTCCCCAGCTCCAGCCTTAATCCAGATCTAGAACTCCCCACCCCAAATTGGCACAGGGAAGGGGGATGGGAGACCCCCAAAAGCCTTGTCCTGCCCCTTCCTTGCTCAAGAGCAAAGCAGTTCCGGTTCAAGCCGGAAGCCAGGCCCGGCTGCCCAGGTGCACCCACCCGATCCAGCACATTTTCTTACTCTTGGCCTTCAAGGTTTTCCCAGCCTCCCCATAACAATGTGGGTTATTCTCTGATTGGAATCAGGAGTCAAAAAAAATGGGCTGGAAGAAAAGAGTAAAGTGCAACTCCAGCTCATGTCAGTGGGGAAGGAGCGACTCTGGCCCACAAGTTAGTGAGGGCAGAAAAGGAGCAATATGAGGAGGCCACAAGTTGGGCCCCCAGGAAGGTCCTGGGAGGGTGAGGCACTCCCAGAGCAGAGTTGCCCCTCCAGGTAAGTCAGGGGCGAGCGGGAGGGGAGAAGAGAGAAGCTCTTCGACTCTGGAGAAGCTGCACAGCTCTGTGAGGTGAGGTGTCGCTCACAGGCATCAGCCGCTTTCAGCTCCCCCCTTCTGGGCTGCCTTCAAGCGTCTGTGTGGAGAGTGACCAGAGACTTGCTGGTTTTAGCCCAAGAGACACCACCCATGTTTTGGGGACGTGTGAAATGGGGACATGTCGGGAGATAGAAGATCATCCAGCCGAGTCATGCTGGGACCGAGACTCGGGATCCCAGCTGGCACAAAAGCCTCTGCCCCATGGAGGACCTTTCATATCCTGGCACCTTCATGCACACTTGTGGCCTCCCCATGGGGGCCTGCACACGATGCGTCTTTCCTTGCATTTCAGCAGAGCCAGGAGAGGAGCCCTCCCTTCCCTTTAACCTTAATATTTTTTTTTTGAATTAATTGGGAATTATAAACAAGACAGCCATTGATTTGGCAGAAGTACAGGCAAGGGAGTGGGAGTGAGCCCTAATCCCAGGGCTCTGTCCCTCTCTCTCCCTCTCAGCATTCTCCGCTTCTAATTGGGATGCTAATGACCAGGGGAGAGTTCCAAAGGGGTTCCCAGACTCTCCCGGCCCCCAGCAGGCAAACAAGCAGCCACAATAGGATCACAAATTGTGGGGAGAATCAATCTCATCAGCAACGGTGCTGTGCAGGGCTTATCGCTCGGCCTGGACAATAACCATACGTTTTTAATCGCCACAGCAAAGGAACCGCAGGGCTGGCAGGAGAGCCGCCCTGGCGCACCATGAAAGCCGGGCCCATCTTTATTGGCAGGGGTGCTTTGTCTGGCGTTCATTAGTGTAAGACCCCACTGCTGCGTTGAACCAAGAGGCACAGCCTGCAGGGGGAGAGACAGGCCAGGTCCTGCAGCAGCACCGACGGAAGGTGCTGGGCCTGGCTGCAGTGGGTGAGGACTGGCACTCCTCAAATGCCGACAGACACACTGGAGCAGCAGGGCCGGGAGGAAGCCGAAAGGCCGCTACAAGCACCCAGGACCCTGCAGGAGCCAGGAAGGACTCTGGGCACATCCCCTTCCCCCAACTGTGAATGGCAGCCCCCCGCCCCGCAGGAGGCCAGCTGTATTGCACCCCGTTTTGGAAGCCCTGCTGTTCCTGAAGCAGCCTGTGCGCAGCATCAGTGCCACAGCACTTGGGGTCCAGTGCGGCCTCATCCTCCTGACTTCCGCTGTGGCAAGACAGCCTTGGGTGTTCCGAGCTGCCGGCAGGGTTCCCCAAGGGGGTCCACAAGCCAGAGTGGTTTGGGGAGAAGCCGCGCAGGTAACTAGAGCCCAAGAAAGAGTCCAGAGGTGGCAGCAGTGGGGGGGGACTCTGCTCCCAGCTTTCTCATACAGTATTTAAAAGGAAATCACGACAAAGTGGGGGAAGAATTGGCTGCCAAGAAGGGAACTTTCCTTGGCTACCTGCTTCCTTCTGCCTCTGAAGGGGCCTGGCAGGGAGTGAGTGGGCTGGCGGGTGGACCTGAAAGGTTGGCCTGCTGTGACTCCAGGCCCAGCAGCCGCCCTGGCGTCGTCCTTTGAGATTCCAATCACTAGTTCAGGCGCAGAGCAGACTGACCATGAAAGAAGATTACACGGCAAGACAGAGCCTGGAAGTTGCTCTGGCTAAGTGCCTGAAGAGTCTTTGATGCAGGGATCTTCCCAAGCCTCCTCCAGGATGTGTCCCCCCCCCCCACACCTTGGCAAGGGGTGGAATGTCCAGCCCAAGACCCCGAAGTGAAGAATCCAATTTGGAAGAACCCCACCAAGCTCAGAGAACACAGACAGCACAGGCTGCACCTGGCCGGCTTTAAGATCGCTCAAGGCCCAATCTTTTCAGTACCAATGCAGCCACAATACAGTGCCAAGGTAAAGGGAACAAACAGTCCTTCATCTTGAGAAGGCCTCCACCACAGCAGGATGCAGCACACACACCATTGGCATGGCTGCATCAGTGCTAAATGGTTGGATAGTTTTGGGCCCTCCAAGAGGCCAAAACATGTTCATGAGGGAACAGGAGAGTGCAATCAAAAAGGTGGACCAGCAGGCGGAACAACAAGGTATAGGCAGACATGTGGTCTTGTTCCCCCTTTCCCCAGTTCAGGGCCACTTGCCATGCAGGGCTCACTTCCACTTGAGGAGAAAACCCTGGAGAGGGCGAGAGATGCTTTGGTTGTTCCTGCGAATCCACGTGGAAACTTCTAGATGGGACAGATCAAGATGCAGCCACTGGAGCAAAGGGATCCAGAGCTGCAGAGGACTGACACGAGCCTGGGAGCCCCACGAGATCAGCGCGCCTCAGGCAAGCAGGCCTCTCCCACAGCCAGGATGCATGGCAGCCCTGCTCGTGTTCTCCATTGCCCACTTTAAACACTGCTGTGACTTTTGGCCCAGTCCCAAAGATTCTGGAAAGAATGGTCCAGCGGTGCTGGGTTCTTCCAGCAAAAGGCGACGTGCTGGGCACAAGGCCTGGCTACTACCACAAACAGCCAGCAGCTGGCTCTGCACACCAGACCAGCCCTCAGGTACCAACCAGCCCCACAATGTGAGGCAGTCTTTGGGTTAGCAAAGCTGGAGATGCACCAGGTCAGAAGCTGAGAGGAACCAGATCTGTGGTGTTACTGAGCAAGTGGCTGGAAAGCGTGCCATCTTCCTCCCCTTCCACAGAGCAAATGGGCAAAGCACTTTGTACCAACTTGTGCTGTGCCCTCCTGCAAAAGAGCTTGTGCAGAAGGGGCTCTTGCCATTTTGCGAAAGGGGATCTGAGTCTGACCTGTCCAGGCCACCAGTGTGCAGAGATGGGCCTTGGAATGCATCTCCCACAACGATCCAGGTCTGGTGGGCATCACAGCCTCTGTCAGGAGGCGCTTATGGCTTGGGGCGGCACCGCTTGGCAAGATGTGACAAGCTGCTTGCCCTTCCAAGAAGGTGGAAGGAGGGTGCAGTGAAGCCTCCACTGTGAGGCAAACCTTCCCCCTCCTGCGCTCTGCTGCTGTCTCTGGTGGCAAAGGTGGTCCTTGGGAGAAGAAGAGCTCTGGGAAGGACTCGAGTGTCTGAGCTTTTGCCACAGCCCCCCAGGTCTGAGGCACTGCCCTGAGTACCTCAGCATGTGCGCCCCTTGGCAGATACATCCCAGAGCATGTCAGGGGCTGCTAATCCCCTCTATTAAGCTGGGAGGAAATGCCCAGCACAGGGGGACAAAGCTCCGGTGGAGTAATCCACCTCATCAAAGAGGCAGCCCAATTGGATTAGGGAGCAGAGGGGCCGGCCTGGGCAGCGTGACTGAGGCTGCCCTTTGTCCCAAGGCAAGCTCAGCACAGTGCTCAAAGGACCCAGGCTGGGCAAATGCCTTTGGGGGTGGAGCTGAGCGGGGGAGGAGGAGCTGGGAACACGCCTCCAGGGTGTCCCAGGATTGACCACACCCCGCTGGGGGTGCTGAAGAGCAGCTCCAGATGTCTTAATAGAGCCCAGCTGGGGGCATGGGAAAGGGCTAGGGAATCAGTGGAGTGTGATGGATGGAAGAGGGACAGGCAGGAAGACCAAGACCCTTTCACTTATCTGGGGGGAGCTCTGCCCCAGATTTTTGGGAGTCCTGGCCGGCAGGCGGGGAAGAACAGACCAAGTCCATTCTGCTTGCAGGTGGCAGGTCGCTTGTCTGGTGTCCAGCTGAGCGGCAGCACTGAGTGCCTCAGAGGTTTAGGGAAATCCAAATTGTATTTTGTGTTTGTAGCAGGGCAGCCTCCACCAAGAGAAGGAGCGTTTGTCAGAAAGTGAGGAACACTGTCCTGCGTAACCCTGCCTCCCTCCAGCCCTGCACCCTCATCCCTCCCAGGCCACGTGGATCCTGGCCACACCCTGGGCACTCTGGGGCCTGAGCTGAGAGCATCCTTCAGCTCAGTCTCACCTGCCCTGAGTTGGACGATGGCCCCACCCCGCTTCAGTGGTCAAGAGGGCACAGTCAGCTGGGCTTCCTTTTCTGGTCAGTGAGGAAGAGGTGCCCAGCCTGGGGTGGAGGTACCTGATCACGGAACAATGTGCTGGTTGGTCCCAAATGGGGCAACAAAGACAAAGGAGGGGGAGGCCTGGAGTGTACACAGGAGAGGGAAGAGGAGCTCAGCACACTCAGGCACCATTTCATGGGATCAGTGCTGGGGTGAGGAGACCCCCCCCCGGCATTGCCTGTGTGTGTCGCCCTGTCTGGCCTTGGGCAAGCCCAGGTTTCCCACCCAACTCTCTTACTCAGGACCAACAGCAACCCCCTCAGTCCATCCCAGTATGTTGTTTTGTCTTGAACGGACCAAAAAGGGGCTGACGGGAGCTCCTGCTCTGCATGCATTGGAGCCAATGCAATCAGGGCCTTGTCCAGGGGAGACGGGAGGCCAGGCTCCTAAGACAGGCCGGCCATTCTAAGGTTTTAAACTCCTGTCTGGAAAGGCCTCTGAGGAGAAGGCGAGGGGAGCAGAGGGCCCTTGGCCGGCCTGGACTGCTTTGCCACCACTGCTGAGCAGCCCCTCAGTGTGACTGAACAGTCCCGTTCCCTTTCCAAAGGCAGCTCCGCAAACAAGAACCCCCCCCCCCACTGGGGAAACCTGTTCAAACAGCTCCCTGCCATGCCTGCACTTCCAAAGAGGAGGGCCTCCCTCCCTGACACTCCTGTGCAGAAGGGAAGGGCAAACACAGGTTTGTTTGTCCCAGGATGCCGGGGGTGGGCGGCCCGGCTCTGGTTCAACACCTCTTCAAGCAGTCAGGAGGGAAGTGATCCTGGAGTCCCCTCACCCACAGACTGCACACCTGCTGGTCTCACTCTCTGTGGGGACCTGCAGGTCTCAGATCTTGCCTGGCATCTGGGCCAGGCTACCTTGCAGCCCACCCCTCCCTGGACACTCAGGCCTTGCCCCAGACCTCTTGCTGCCTCCAGCTCATCCCAGCCAGAAGCTGCAGAAGTGCTTCTGCCTCTTCTGAAAGGAGCTTCGTGGTGGAGGAACACACACACACACACACACAGAGTGAACAAGGACTCAGTCCAGCTCCTCAATCCTGACTCCACTCTCATGCCCAGGGTCACATCCTGTTGCCTGCTAGTATCAGGCACAGTTCAAGGCATATTTGCCATCCTCAGGACAACAGAATCTCAGCTGCTTCACAGATGCAGCCCAGCGATTTCCGCCTGGGCACTCGCAACCCTGGTCCACTGCAGGGGTGTATCTGACAGAAGGCACTGAATGCTGCTCTTGGGCACCTCTCCTGAAACTGTCTTTCCATATTTGACCGTGCCAGGGGGGTCTGTTGCTTGTGCTGTCACAGGTGAGGGAGGCTCTGCCCCGGACCTTCCTGCTCGAGGACACAGCACAAGCCAAGAGGGTCCCTCCACCTTTTCTGAAGAGGCAGTGGGTGGGCGTCTTGGGGGAGGTGTTTTATAGGAAGAGGAGGCTATATAGGTGTTAAATAGGTGCTAGATAGGCGCTAGGTAGGCATTAGATAGGTGTTAGATAGGCGCTAGGTAGATGTTAGATAGGTGCTAGATAGGCGTTATATAGGTGTTGCATAGGCGCTAGATACGCATATAGGTGCTACATAGGTTAAATAGGCACTAGATAAGTGTTAGATAGGTGTTATATAGCTGTTAGATAGGCACTATATAGGTTAGATAGGAGCTAGATAGGCATGTAGGTGCTAGATAGGCGCTACATAGGTGCTAGTTAGGTGTTGCATAGGTGCTTGATAGGCATTATATAGGTGCTATTTAGGCATTAGATAGGTGCTAGATAGGCGCAATATAGGTGTTAGATAGGTGCTAGATATGTGTTAGATAGGCACTAGATAGTGTTAGATAGTCGCTATATAGGTGTTAGATAAGTGCTAGATAGATAGCTGCTAGATAGGTGCTATATAGCTGTTAGATAGCTGCTACATAGGTGCACCTAGGTGCTAGATAGGTGTTAGGCGATAGGTGCTATATTGGTGATAGATAGGTGCTATATAGGTGATAGGTAGGTGCTAGATAGGTGTTAGGTGCTACATAGGTTCTAGATAGGTGCTATATAGGTGTTAAGTAAGTGCTAGATAGGGCTGCATAGGTGCTATATAGGTGCTATATAGGCGATAGGCGCTATATAGGTGCTAGATAGGCGCTATATAGGTGCTAGGCTTTATATAGATGATAGGTAGGTACTATATAGGTGTTATGTGCTAGATAGGCACTAGATAGGTGCTAGGTGCTATATAGGTGCTAGATAGGTCTATATAGCTATATAGTGCTAGATAGGCACTAGATAGGTGCTATATAGGTCTTAGATAGGTGCTAGATAGGCGCTATATAGGTGCTAGATAGGTGTTAGGTGCTAGGTAGGTGTTTCATAGGTTCTAGATAGGCGCTAGATAGGTGTTAGGTAGGCGCTAGGTAGGTGCTAGATAGGTCTATATAGGTGCTATATAGGTGTTAGATAGGCGTTAGGTGCTATATAGGTGTTAGATAGGTGCTAGATAGGTGCTAAATAGGTGCTATATGGTGTTAAGTAGGTGCTAGATAGGTGTTAGATAGGTGGTAGGTGTTAGGTGCTACATAGGTGCTAGATAGGTATTAGGTAGGTGTTGGTGCTAGATAGGTCTATATAGGGGCTGGATAGGTGCTCTATAGTGCTAGATAGGCACTAGATAGGTGCTATATAGGTCTTAGATAGGTGCTAGATAGGTGCTAGATAGGCGCTAGATAGGTGCTAGATAGGTGCTAGGTAGGTGTTTCATAGGTTCTAGATAGGCGCTAGATAGGTGTTAGGTAGGCGCTAGATAGGTCTATATAGGTGCTATATAGGTGTTAGATAGGCGTTAGGTGCTATATAGGTGCTATATAGGTGTTAGATAGGTGCTAGATAGGTGCTAAATAGGTGCTATATGGTGTTAAGTAGGTGCTAGATAGGTGTTAGATAGGTGGTAGGTGTTAGTTGCTACATAGGTGCTAGATAGGTGTTAGGTAGGTGTTGGTGCTAGATAGGTCTATATAGGGGCTAGATAGGCGCTCTACAGTGCTAGATAGGCACTAGATAGGCGCTATATAGGTGTTAGATAGGTGCTAGATAGGCGCTAGATAGGTGCTAGCTAGGTGTTTCATAGGTTCTAGATAGGCGCTAGATAGGTGTTAGGTAGGCGCTAGGTAGGTGCTAGATAGGTCTATATAGGTGTTAGATAGGTGTTAGGTGCTATATAGGTGCTATATAGGTGTTAGGTGCTAGATAGGTGCTAAATAGGTGCTATATGGTGTTAAGTAGGTGCTAGATAGGTGTTAGATAGGTGTTAGGTAGGTGCTAGATAGGTGTTAGATGCTAGATAGGTGCTATATAGGTGATAGGTAGGTGCTAGATAGGTGCTAGGTTGGTATTACATAGGTGCTATATAGGTGTTAGGTAGGTGTTAGGTAGGTGTTAGATAGGTCTACATAGGAGCTAAATAGGCACTATATAGGGAAGGAGGTCTGGTCTAGAGGGTAGAGCCTCCTTTAGCCCAAAGATAACATCAGAAGGTTGGCAGTTCGAGGACACCATCAGCTCCCTGAACGGCTGAGAATGGCGAGACCTTGAAGCAGTTGACAAGCCGAGCTGAGTGATTCCACCTGCTCTTGGTGTGAGCAGGAAGCGTCTTGGCTGCCCTCCATGTGAGAGATGGAACGTCTTGCCAGCCTGCCTGGGAGAACTGGAGGCCAGAAGTGAGCCCAAACCGGAAGATCCATCTGAAATGTTGTTGGTTCTTGAAAGAGAGAATCTCCATGATTGTAAAAATCCCTTTGAGGGATTTAGAAACACCTGCCTGTGTAAACCGCTTTGAATAAATTCAGAGGAGTAATCCGATGACCAGAAAGGCGGTATATAAATACCTAGTTATTTTTATTATTGTATTATTATTATTATATAGGTGCTAGATAGGTGTTAAATAGGCACCTTCAATGCAAGCGAATGCTACCTGCATCCCAGTGATATGTTTGCAGGATTGCAGGCCTGTGTCTTGCACTGGTGTGTAATGAAAGGATCTGCTGCATGCTATTTCTACGCAGGCCATACATTTTCCGTGGCATGCAGAGATGCATTCGTTCGCTGCACATTGTTGCCATGTTGCTCGACAGCGAATGCTGCATCTTTCCAAAGACCCCACCTTATTTTCTCTTCCTGGCATTTGGGGGCGTTTCGGGCGTTGGATGCTTCTGCAGACATCCCTTCCTCTCCCTCCGCTGCAGAGACCCGACGAGCTCGCCGCCTGGAGAAACAGTCGCCCCCGCCCCGTCCTGCCCGGCTGCCTCTGCCCCTCCGCTCGCGCTCGGCCCGCCCGGGGGCACCGTGAGCGGAGTGCGGGAGGCGAGCAGCCCTCCCGAAGCGAGCGCCTGGCCCGAGCGGGGGAGGCGGCAGAACCGGTCCCGACCTCGCTTCCTTCGGCGCCTTCCGCAGAGGGGCGCGGGGGAAACCGGCAGCGCCGGCGGGCGGCGGCCCTGAGGAGCCCAGCGCTGCCCACGCGCGTCCCGCCGCCCGGGCAGTCGGCTGCTCGGGGCGCGGCGTGGGCACCGCCGCGCAGTGCTGCGCAGGGGCGGGGCCGGCTCCACGCCCCGCCCCCGGCCGCCCCCCGGCGACGAGGCTGCCGGGCGCGCGGGCGCAGTGGACGCGAGATGGCGGCGCTGTGCGGAGCGCGGGCGGCCGGCCGGGCCCTGGGCGCGCTCTCCGCCTGCCCGCAGCGGCTCCTGCGCGCCGCGGCCTGCGGGCCGTGGAGGGGCCTGGGCGGCTCGGCGGCGCTGCTGCAGGGGCGGGCCCAGGTGAGCCGGGCGGGCGGCTCCCCCCCCTGCCGGGGCGCGGCGGCCTCGTCCTCCCGCGGCGCCCCACAGCCTCCCCTCTCCCTGCAGGCGGCGGAGGGCGTCTTCCCGGTGACGCTGCTGCCCGGCGACGGCGTCGGCCCCGAGCTGATGCACTCCGTCCGGGAGGTCTTCAAGGTGAGCGGGGCTCCTCGGCCCCGGGCCGGGGTGGGGGGCGCCGCCCTGCCCTGCCCTGCCCTGCCCTGTCCGGGCGGCTCCTGCCCGAGTCTCCCGGCCTGGCACTGGCTGCGCACCCTGCGCCTGTTCCCTGACCTTCCCTGCCAGGGCAGGCAGCCAGCCTTGGCCCGGCCCAGCACCGGCTCTGGGAAGCCTTCGTCTGGCTCAGGCAGTGGAGCAGGTGGCCCCAGCTTCGCGGAACTCAGCCCCTGTCCCGGCTCCCCTCAGGCCGCCGACGTCCCCGTGGCGTTTGACGAGCACCACCTGAGCGAGGTGCAGAACATGGCATCCGAGGAGAAGCTGGAGGAGGTGCTGCAGTCCATGAGGAAGAGCAAAGTGGCCCTCATAGGTATGGGGTTGTGGGAAGGGCCTCCTGGGGCCCGCAGCTGGTGACTGCTGGGCAACCTTGCCCAAGACTTTGGATAGGCAAGTAGCTACTTGGCTGTCCTGCTCTCTTCCTCACGTACTGCGGCTTGGGGGGCTTGTCCTTGCAGGAAAGATCCACACCCCCATGGAATACAAAGGGGAGCTGGCCTCCTACGACATGAGGCTCAGGTATGTTTCTTCACCCTTTGGGTGCCTTCCTGGAGTCGTATAGAAGGTGGCATTTGCAGCAAAGGCCAGCTGGAGCGAAGAGGTGGGCGCTTGTTGAGGAGGGTGGTGGGCTGAATAAAGGGAGGAGCGCCCAGGCATCAGCCTGCAAGCACCCCTTTCTGCCCTCCGCTGCCCCCTTTGACTGAGTCAGCAGCTGAATGGAGGAGCTGGTAGTTCTGTTTGCTGCCACCCTTCCAGCCTACAGAGACCAGGCAGAGAGGGGCTGTAGACAAAAATCCCTTCCAGGAGAGCATTGAACTCCAGGGGTTCTTATTTAAGATTGAAACCATAGTAGCATCTGAGATTGAGCAGACAGGACAACCCTCTGAATTACCCACAAGCGTGGACTAGACAGGCAAGAGTCAAAATAGAACTAGTTTATCGAAAATGCAAGAGGGAGGACATTAGACCCAAAGAGGAAAAGGTGGTTAAAAAAAATGCAGCCAGCAGGTCAGTGGAACATGCCTGAACTCAGCTGGATGGACACCAAGAGCAGATTGCCTGAATTAGTCACTGTGACTAGTGACACCCAGCAGTTGGAGCCAGGGCACTGCTTAGGAACTGTGCACATGGAGCCCTCCCCGACTCGGCTGGGTTTGCAAGCTGGCCTGAAAGGACTAGGGCAGGAGCACCAAAATCAGTCTCTTGAATGCACCTGGCTAGGACTGCAGCGTCTCTGGCTGGCAGTAGACGTGGTCCTGGGAATTGGGGTCCCTGCACTGAATGGCGTGTACGTGTGTGCCCTTTGTGTGGATCAGTGCTAGATGTCACGGGGGACATGAAAGAAACACACCCGTGGGCATCTCTGTACTTGAAGCAAATCAGCCTTTGCTGTCTGGAGGAGCGGTCCAGCTGAGGACTGGGAGTGCCGGTTGGCCAGGCACCCCCCCCTGCCCTGCCCGATCCCTTCTCCTTGCGTGCCCAGCTGGCATTAGTGGCGGGGTCTGGAAAAGCCCCAGCCTGAGCTTGGCTTCCTCTTGCAGGCGCAAGCTGGACCTCTTTGCGAACGTGGTCCACGTGAGCAGCCTGCCTGGCTACAAGACCCGGCACAACAACCTGGACCTGGTGATCATCCGGGAGCAGACCGAGGGCGAGTACAGCTCTCTGGAGCATGAGGTGGGCGCTGAACCCCGGGTGGGGGGCTGTTACTCGCTGACCCAGGGGCTTTTGTGACCGTTTGTCAAAGGAGATCCTGGGAAACATCAGGCTGCTGTTTGGGCTGGTGGGCTGCAGGTGGGTGGTCCACATGCATTTCAAGAGCCCCCTTAAGCAGCCACACCCTTGGCCAGAGGTAGGGCTGCTGAACTGCTGGGGAACCGCCTCCCTCTTGGCTTTTGGGCAGATGGGCCCTGCTTGACTCTTGAAGTCTCACAGCCCTTGTGTGCTGGTGTGGGGAGTGGAAGGACCCCATGGGGGCACTCACAGGGGGGCCTCCTTTGGTTTTTCAGAGCGTAAAGGGGGTCATCGAGTGCCTGAAGATCATCACACGGGCCAAGTCTCAGCGCATAGCCAAGTTTGCCTTCGATTATGCCACCAAGAAGGGCCGCTCCAAGGTCACAGCTGTGCACAAAGCCAACATCATGTGAGCAGGGGGTGGGGGGCAGAGGGCAGGATTTTTCCAGTGTCCCTGTTCAGCTGGCCGGCCATGGGGCCTCCCGGTCTTCTGCCTGTCCACCACCAGCTCCCTCAGTCTGCCTTGCAGTACCTGGTTCTGGATGTACCCTCCACCAGGCCGTTTGGCTGCTTGGAGAGCCGAGTTTCTTTCCGGGGCGTCTGCCTGTGCTGCGTTGAGAACCTGCCTGTCTTTGGCCGCCTGGAACCGAAAAGGTCAGGCAAGGTGCGCTGGGCGTTTAGGGCCCAGGTGGTGTGCTAGCCTCTGGGGTTTGTGGAAGGAGAACGAGTGGTGGACAGGGGAGTTGCAGAACTAGAGGTGGTGGGGAGTAGGGAGCATTCTGTGCTCAAGGCAGCAGCTTTTGCCCCTGGTTCAGGCCAGGCAGCTTTGTGCTCATGAGCTTCATCAGCTGGATCACAGGACCTTTTCGTTGGTAGAATTTGGACAGGCTTGCCTTGGTCATGCATAAGCTGGAGAGAAGATCTCGGCTGTCATGGTGAAGGGGCTGGGGCCGCTGGGGTAGTGTGTGGAAGAGGAGGGGGTGGGCCAGGGAGCCTCGGAGAGTGCTGGCATTGCGTGTCACAGGAGCACCGTGTTCATCTGAATGCCCTCCCACCCATCCAGAAGACTGCTTGCTCCTCCCACCAGTCCCGCTGAACCCAGTGCCTGGAATTTGCTTCCCTCTTTCTGCTGCATTGTTGTGCCTTTTGAGCAGCACAGCTGGGCTCCCCTGTCCCAACCCAGGAATTCTCTCCCTTCTGACGGAGGTTTGTGAGGCGTCTGGGCAGGGCCCGTGTTCCTTCCAGGCTCTCCTGGGGGCCTCCTGGAGCCCCCCATCTCTCCCCCAGCCACGAGTATGCTCGCATCTCTTTCCTCCAGGAAGCTGGGTGACGGGCTGTTCCTGCGCTGTTGTAAGGAGGTGGCGGAGCTGTACCCCAAGATCAAGTTTGACACCATGATAATAGATAACTGCTGCATGCAGGTAGGCTGACTGCAGTGCAGTCCAGTGCAGGCGGCAGGCACCCGTGCCTGCTTCCGGTGGGTGGGAGAAATCTGAAGACTGTTCTGGGATTGGGAGCCTGGCAGTCTTGTGGCCTGGGCAGCTGTAGCCTGGAGAAGGCAGGGGGTGTTGCCGAGGTGGCTGTCGTCTGCCCTGACCCGTGCCTAGGCCCGTTCTCTGACTGACTGGCTGGCCTGAGTGCCTGCCTGACAGCCCCCCTCTCCTTGGCTGTCTTACAGGGCCAGGTGGGCTCCCAGGAAGATAGCCAAGGAGAGGCTGGCTGGTGTTCCTGGGCCAGAGCTGCCATGGCCTGACTTGAGTGTCGGAGAATTGGGAAGCCTGAGGCTGCGCTGTAACTGCTGCTGTCAGGAGGGGAGGCTAAAGGTTGGCTCTAAATTAGGAAACCCAAATCCGCGGGGAAGAGGCAGGGCGTGCACATCCTGCTGCCAGATTTATATTAAGCCTGGTGTCTCTTAATCCCCACCTGCTTCTTGAGCTTTGCCTGAAATGTGACCCATTTGCTGGCTCTTCTGCCTGGAGTGCGGAGTCTGTTTTGCTGCAGCAAAGGAGCTGGACTTCAGTGTGGTCTAGATGACCACAGCAAACCCCTGTGTACATAAGCATGCAAAAGTCTCCCCCCCCCCCCAGTGGCTTCTGAGCCTCAGAGTGGATGCCTGCATTTGGGCTGGAAAGCCTTCTGCTTTGGCGAGAGCCCTGGCTGGCCACTGCTTCCTTGCCTTCCCTGCTTTGTGTGCATCTCCCACGCCTGGAGCCCTTTTCTCTGTATGCAGAAAGAGGCGGGAAGAGCTGCAGGTGTGGAACGCCTCTGCCCAGCCTTGCTGCGTAGCCTTAAGTAAGCCCCTCCCGCTTGGCCCTAGTCTTCCCTCTCCAGAATGTGGGAAGAAGATATCCTTGCCAGCAGGATTGTCTTGTCTCAAGGACTACATCAGGGTGGTGCACGTTGAAGTAGTTTGCACACTCAGAAAGGGCTGCACAGACGCACTGGGGTTTTGCTTCGGGCTTCCTGTATGCTCAGTCATCTCTGCAGGGTCCAGCTGCACATGAGTTCTTCCCATGACATAGCCGGGGGGGTGGTGGCTTGTCTACTGTGAGCTTGTGGCTTGAGCCACAGAGGTCGCCATCCGCAGCTCTGTCTCTTTACTACTTGCCTGGTAAGCTCTCTTATAGCCCTGCATGGCATTAGACTAACAAGCGCTAGGTGGCTTTTGACACATTCTTTGGTGTTCCTTCTTTGATCTGGAGTGGCAGGAGTGCTGTGGGGTGCAGTGTCTCCACCAGTCGTGCTCCAAGTGCAGCTCGTGCTTGGTGAAGTGTGTTTCAACCCAGCCAGGTGCCAAGAAGTGTCCCCCATCGTTTCTCCCCGCTCCTGGGCTCCCTCTTTGATATCCAGGCCAGAGCAGCAGCAGGTGATCAGAGCCCTGCACTTGTCTCCTGTCACTTGGTGTGAGAGGCTGGGGGTGGCAGTGCCCCAGGTCGCCCACTGAACCGGACATGGCAGTCCCTCAGGTGCTCCGGAATTGGCATCTCCATATGGATTAGAAGTGGGCAAGGGGCACACAGTCCAGGGGCAGTGCTCGTGTGTGGACACCTGTGTGTGGACCTGATCCAGAGCGGAGCCCCCCAACTTGCTCTGGCAGATGACAATACAGTGGGACTGTTTCACGCATGTGTGTGTTTCTTGCAGCTGGTGCAGAACCCCTACCAGTTTGATGTCCTGGTGATGCCCAACTTGTACGGCAACATTATTGACAACCTGGCAGCTGGCCTGGTTGGTGGGGCTGGTGTGGTTCCTGGGGAGAGCTACAGCGCGGAGTATGCTGTGTTTGAAATGGTGAGGAGCTGGCAGGTCCTGTTGCTGTCTCCCCATCGCTGCTCCTCCTTTTCAGGGCAGACAGAATGTCCTGGCATCCTGGCATTCCAGAGTGAGCCTGTTTCCCTCTTCTCTTGCAGGGTGCCCGTCACCCCTTTGCCCAGGCCGTGGGGAGAAACATTGCCAATCCCACTGCCATGCTGCTGTCCTCAGCCAACATGCTTCGCCATCTCAAGTAGGTTCTCCTCTCCAGGAGTCAGAGCTTGGGCAGGGGGCCGGAAGCGGTGGGAGGGGGGCTGGGACCCTGAAAGGTGGTGGGCTATGGGGGGAGTCTGGGAGAAAAGCATTCCCCCTCCAACATGCCTCTCCTACTCTCCTGCTAGCTTGGAATATCACTCCACCATGATCTCGGATGCTGTCAGGAAGGTGATCAAAGTCGCCAAAGTAAGTACTCCCTGGAGGCCTCTGAGCCTAGGCTAGCCTCTGCTTCCATTCGCAGACCCTGCCGTGAGCACCTCCCCGCCACTTCCTGCTGCCAGTGTTCAATGCTTGCAGGGTGCAGAAGAGCTTCAGGCTCGCATGACTGACTTCTGAGCTGTTCCTGTGGCCAGCTGGCAGCAGGGCCAGTGCAGGCTTGTTCTGGGTGCTCCTCCAGCCAGCCTGAGGCCGCACCATGGCACATGCCTGCCCACTGAGCTGTGGCCCTTCAGCCACAGGAGGCAGGGGAGCGAGTGAGGACCAGATGTTGACCAGCCTCTTTGCCGGGGTTGGAATCTGCCCTGTCAACCTGGAAGAACTCCCTTGATTTGCACGAGTCAGTGCTGAGTTTGCTCAGGATTGGCCTGTGCTGGCACAGTGAGGAGGGAAGCTTAAAATCTCCCCCTCCAGTTCTGCAGTGCTGAGGTCCTGAAACATGCCTTGGAAAGATTGCTCAGGCTTGGTTTCTCCAGACCCCACCCAAGAGCCTCGCACAGGGCTGGCCGCTACTGCTGGCCCCTTTTGCAGCGCAGGGAGCAAACGGGTCTCATGCACATTCTCTCTCTCTGGTGTCTTCAGCCACATCTAGCATTTGCAGGTGTTGACATGCTACTGTGTGGCCTGGAGCCTGCTTGCTGACTGAGTTCTGTGTGTCTGGGCACAGCTGTCTTGCTGCGACTGCCTTCCCTTCCTTGCCCTTTCCTCCTCTGTTTGGTTCCATTTTGTTCTTTTGGCTCACAGCCACGTTTCTCCCCTTCCCCCCTCCCTCTTGTTGGATTGTAGGTCCGGACGCAGGACATGGGCGGTTACTCCACCACCTCTGACTTCGTCAAGTCTGTGATTGACCACCTGCACCCACACTATGGCGCCTAGGGTGCAGGCCCTCCTGGGTTCTGTGCTGCCCCCAGCTGGCACCCCACAGGCCAGTTCCATGGACCCTCCTTGGCTGCCTGTCCTAGTGGAGATCCTGCTGGGGAGGCTGGTCTGCCCCTCGCCTTCCCTGGGCACTTGAGCCTGCACCTGCCACGGAGGCAGCCCGTGTGAACTGGGCATTGCTGGCCTTGTGGGGGTGGTTTGGGGGCTGATGAGAGGCGCTTGGGAAGAGCTGCAGCAAGTCAGTGTCCCTGCCGCGATTCAAGATGCCCATGGCCTGAGAAGGAGTGCTGCTGCTGCAACACTCCTGCCTCACAACCGGGCCTCCATGCTGATGCTGCCCAAGGGAGAGAGGACAGGCCACCAGCCCACACCTTACCCTGCCTGCTTGCCTCTTCCTTGCACTGCAGCCACTTCACAGCCCCTCTGGGAAACTCCTGGCCACAGGCACAGCAGGGAGTTCCATTGGTGGTCTGAGTCTAAGTTCCACTCATTTGCTTCTGCTCTGTCCACTTAAGGGCTGCATGTGCCAGAGCAGCATGCTGGAGACATTTGGTTGACCTTTGGGAGAGAGGGTCTCCCCTGCCCTTGTGCAAGCCCCTCCTCCCCCTGCAGTGGCTGGTGCTCTGAGGGTGCTTGTTTTGGAAGATACAGCCAGTGAGGTGTGCATGTTTTGCTTGTGTGCCACATGCACTTGTATAGGAGGGAAGAAGAAACCTTGACTGCTCCAGAGAAGCCTTGGTAGCTAAACCAAAGGCCTGGGAGGAACCTTTTCTCCTTGAGGCCTTTCACGTGCTGGCCCATGGAATCTGACTAAAGGGGTGTGTGTGTGTGACTGCCTGGCATGCAGGTCACAGAGGATACTGCTGCCTGT
The DNA here is from genome assembly GCF_035046505.1 of Tiliqua scincoides. Taxonomy (NCBI): domain Eukaryota; kingdom Metazoa; phylum Chordata; class Lepidosauria; order Squamata; family Scincidae; genus Tiliqua; species Tiliqua scincoides. The sequence continues at coordinate 568,891 of NC_089826.1, read as the reverse complement.
TTGCTTGAGGGGCGTAAAGAATTGCTTGTAATTGTACTTTCCACAAATTGTGAATAAATGTGCCTGAAGTTCCTGGACCAATCCTGCTACCCGACATCTCTTGTATCTGACCAGCGTGAAGTGCTTCACCCTCCCAGCCCCAACTGAACCCATTAAAGTGTTACACTTGTCAGCAGGGAGTACCGGCAGCCTCTGTCACTCCTGAGTCTGAAGCCGAGATGCCTGTGGTCTGGAAGGGCTTGCAGCAACTCAGGCTGCACTTCTGTCATCTGGGGCTTATAGCCACTGGCAGTACAACCAAGTGAGCCTGGGCTACTCTGAATCAGAGAAGCTGGGTGGAAGGTGGGCAGGCCTGGGGGTGTTCATCAGCCACTCCAGCACAGGATAGCTGGTTCTCCACCAGGAGTCCTGTCCAGCCAAAAAATGGGTCTGAGTGCAGTGTTTTAAAATAAGCCTCCAGAGAGCCTTTACTGCTGCAAGGGAAGAGCAGGTGGGCTTTAGCTGTGCCCCTCAGATGTTTACAGAACCCTCACTTGGTCCCTGGATGATGGGGACAGGCTACCTGCTCCAGCTAGACTGACACCCTCCCTGCCCCACAGCATGTTTTGCTGTCAGTGATGTCCTCAGTGGAACTGGTGAAGGCCTGTTTGTGTTCTGGTCATGGAGAAATGAGCCACGAAAGGGGCCTGATCCTTGGGCCTGCCACATTTTGGCATGAAAGAGGCCTTGGCAGGAAAAAAAAACAGCAGCCAGCTGGCAGAACTTGGCTGAGGTGGTCCTTTGTGCCTTTTCCAGTCAGGTATGTTTCCATAGACAATTAGACTTACCTCAGTTTGTGATGTCAGAATTACCAGCAGTGTTCTTTGCACTCCTCTTTCCCTTCAAAGTGCAAAGTGTTTGGAACTGGACAGTTTGGCTGGAAGACTCAGCCCCCCCACACATTCCCTCCCACCCCATGCAAATGGCATCTGTGCATCAGGACTTGGATGGGGCAGTAGCTGGTTGCCATTTTAGGACTTCTTGGGAGGGGGATTTGAAGCTGAGTAGCTGCTACAAGCACAGGATCACTCTACCATAGGATTCCTAGCTGTGGGATTGTACCTGCAAGATTGTATCTTGCCCTTTTCATGTTTTATATACATATAGAAAGCAAGAGCTAACCCTAGACTACGTACACCAGAGACATAGTGCTGTCCCACCACAAGTCTCTGCTGCAGGAGCAGCAACTCCTGGCACCTGTTCCTGGCAAGGTCCACAAAGTTGCAGAAGGTGGCAGTAGCCCTACAGCCACAGAAACCTGTAGTCAATTCCAACCAGGCTCCAGCAGACAGCTTGCCTAATCTGCCAATTGCTTTCATCCAGCTTTTTACAGGGGGCTGCAGTGGGTACAAATACCATCTACGAGTCCCTGGGGACATGGGGCTGTGAACAGAGCCTGATAGCACCAGTGGGGGTGGGGCAGCTCACAGGGCTCCCGCAAGTCTTTGCAGTGCTGAAATTAACAGATCAGTTTCCATTATGGTCACCCTAGACGTGAACCTTTTAAGCGCAAGCCTTCCTCATCTGGCACAGCATTAGGCACTTTGAAGTGCTGGGTGGTTTGTTTGCCAGCATTGTGCACCAGAGGGCGCCTGCATGCTAACTGCTCTTTCTCTGCAGGTGCGGACACCAGATATGGGCGGTTACTCCACCTCCCACGACTTCACTCGAGCTGTGATTGCAGCCCTCAACGAATAGGGCTGGCCCAGCTCTGCTGCTAGGACAGAAGCTGCGCAGGACTGATAGCTGTCATCTTCACTACTTTGCTTTCTAATTTATTGTAATCCAGGCTCACCTGTATGCTGTAAAAATAAAGGCGCAAGCTCTTCCACAGCTCCAGGTGTTCTGAGCTGTTTTAAGCCTGAGGGCAAGGTATACAGCTAAGAGCAGGCTGGCTGCAAGAGCTCCTTCCCTTTCCTATCTCCTCTCAGCTGCACAAGGAGATGGGCAAGTCCAATATGCCTCAATCCACCTTCTAATGAGCTCCGGCTGCCCTACAGCAGGTAATCCCATGCTAGCTGTACAAGAACAAGCAGGCCCAGTTAGCTTTGTGACAGAGCAAACACTTGAAGGTGGAATATGACCCCTCTACAGCAACCTTTTGTGTTCAGGGCAACAGGCAGTACACCAGTGAACCTAAGAACAGCCCCACTGGATCAGGCCATAGGCCCATCTAGTCCAGCTTTCTGTATCTCACAGCGGCCCACCAAATGCCCCAAGGAGCACACAAGACAACAAGAGACCTCATCCTGGTGCCCTCCCTTGCATCTGGCATTCTGACATAACCCATTTCTACAATCAGGAGGTTGCGCATACACATCATGGCTTGTACCCCGTAATGGATTTTTCCTCCAGAAGTTTGTCCAATCCCCTTTTAAAGGCGTCCAGGCCAGTCGCCATCACCACATCCTGTGGCAAAGAGTTCCACAGACCAACCACACACTGAGTAAAGAAATATTTTCTTTTGTCTGTTCTAACTCTCCCAACACTCAATTTTAGTGGATGTTCCCTGGTTCTGGTGTTATGTGAGAGTGTAAAGAGCATCTCCCTATCTACTCTGTCCATCCCCTGCATAATTTTGGATGTCTCAATCATGTCCCCCGTCAGGCGCCTCTTTTCTAGGCTGAAGAGGCCCAAACGCTGTAGTCTTTCCTCATAAGGAAGGTGCCCCAGCCCCGTAATCATCTTAGTCGCTCTCTTTTGCACCTTTTCCATTATGTCTTTTTTGAGATGCAGCGACCAGAACTGGATACAATACTCCAGGTGCTTGCTCAAGAGGCAGGCAGAATTTCCTTGGGACAGAGTTCCTTCCTCTCAGTTGATGGTAGGAAAAGGTCCTGCCTACCCTTCCAAATCACACCTCTTATTGACAGCACACATGCTTCCCATGCAAAGGGCAAGAGCATGCCTTGGCTGCCCCTGTCATAGCACAACCCTGCCCTTTCCACTAGGCCAGTGGTTCTCAAACATTTTAGCACTAGGACCCACTTTTTAGAATGACAATCTGGCAGAACAAACCAGAAGTGATGTCATCAATTTAGGCTTCGAACGTAAGTTACGATCAGCCAAAGATTTCATTGCAGTGTACTCCTGACTTCCAAGCTATGTAAAATAACAGCACAGGAGAATGCAGACTTGGGTCCTTCCAGCACACAGCCCTCCCTACTTTCTAGTGTCCCATTTTCCAACTCTCCAACTGCTCTCCCACTGGGAGCCAGCCCTGCCCAGTAGCTCTTTATCCTGTACTTTCCCAGGTGGCCGAGCGAGGCACTGTATGATGCACCCAGTGAGTCCTGACTCACTAAAGACTTCAGGCGCTGAGTTGCAGCCCAGCTCCTGCTGGTGGGTGGCTCATTTTCGTTATGTTTTCATCCTTGAAAGCTGCTGTGTGGGGCTGCTTTACATCAAAAGGGGGGGAATCAAAAGAGTCCCCCTTGTTCTCTGATACGCTCTCCTCCTCTGTTTACTGAAAAGCAGAAGCTGCTGCAAAAAGAGTACGTTTTATTGGTCGCGGCTGGTTAAGTACAGGAAAGCCCGTGCTTCTGGAAAACAGAAGCAGCCGGCTTCAATCTCCACTGGCGGCAGACTCTTGCCCTGGCTGTTCTGTGCAAGGCGGCTGCCTTGACTTCAGGCCACACCACACTGAGCTGCTGTGTCCTGTGACAAGGGCCAGGCTGCGCCCTCCACCTACATTCCCAGAGACAAGCCCTTCCTTGTATGCATGGGTGGAAACCCTGCACCCAGATCCCAGGTGGCCTGTGGCCTCCTAAGGTCCAACCCAAAGCTACATTCACAGTTGCCTTGAAAACACTGGACAGAAAATAAAGAGTGTTGCAGGAGCCAGGAACAGCCATACCCCACCCTGCTCAGTCCGACCTTATCGGATGGGATCTCACTACTCTGCCCACTAGTCGCCATCCTGTCCCACCCTGGCTTTCTTCCTCTTCTTCCTCGTTGTCTCCTCCTCCTCGGGGACTTCCTCAACAGTCACTTTCTTCTTTTTCTTCTTCTTGGGGGTGGCCTCTTCTTCCTCAAGACCGTTCTCATCTGGTTCTAACTCTGCTTCCTGGTGCTTTCTCTTCTTCTTCTTCTTGGGCTCCACCTCGTTTTCCTGATGAGAAAAAATTGAGGAGGCTACACCACTGCAGCAGATACAAAGCAGTTTTCCATTCCCCCCCCGCCCCTCGCCCTCAGGGATGGGGTTGCAGCTCAGTGGCAGAGCACATGTTGAGTAGCACCTTCCGGCAGATGGACACCCCAGAGAACTGAAGCCAGTCTGCGCAGGAGGGGGCAGACCAAGGCTTCGCTGTGGAGTGTGACTGGTTCACAAGCTCACCTCTGCTGTGGTCTCAAGCAATGAGTTCTCTGTCTCTTCTGCTGCTGCCACGGCCAATGCGTCCAGGCGCTTCTGCTCCCGCTTCTGTCTCTTCTTCTCTTTCTTCTCCAACTTTTTCTTAATCCCAGCAGCGACCTCAGTTGCCTGTTCACAGGCAAGAATCTGTGGTTACCACCCCCTGGTCTCCTAGCTGCTCAGGATCAGCCTCCTCTGATCACCCGTTGGATCAGGCTCATTAAATCAGCTTTTGCCTCCACCAGTAAATCAGTCAGGCTCAGGACTTCTCATCATGTCCAACGACAGCCAGTAGCATGGGGGGGACATGCATCCTCCTCTCCACACTCACCTCCACCACAGCCTCCTTCATGACATCAAGGTTCTTGCGGGGAGGCTCCCCAGTTTCATAGAAGGCCAGGCGTTCTTCCACCTGCTCTCGTAACTTGTCTCCAAAGACACTCGTTGGGATCTCTACAGAAAGGGAAAGGGCAAAACACAGAGCAACAAGTACTGCGGTGATCAGGTTCTTGCTATCAAGTTTGGGGTTGCAACTTCCCCCATGACAAACTGCCTTTGCTCAGACCTGAGATGTCACCATTCACTGGGTGAAATGCTGCTGACGAAAAATGTAACCATCATGGCAAAGTTACTGGGTGCTTAGGACCATTGTCCCACCTTCCTTGGCAGCGGAAAAAAGCACAAGCCAGTCCTGGCAAATACCTATTAGCCCAAAAGCCTCACCTGAAAAGCAGTCAATGCGGGACGCAATGGTGCACTTGTTAGCCAGGTAGCGAGAGATGCGCCCCTTGTTCTTGGCAGCTGCTCGCCCAATAAAAGTGGAGTGAAATATCAAGCCATATTTGGGGGTGTTGCCTCGAGTCTTCAGGGCCCTGCAGGAGGAAGATGATTTGTGAGGGTGGCACACTGCGACTTGGCCAGAGCCAATCACCCAAGCAAGTCTGACCAGGTATCTGCTCAGAGACCGGAGAGTTGCTCCATCACACAAGACCAGACGTGCCTGGCCAGTATGTCATGCTCTGCACCCCAGGAACCTGCCATCACTGCAACTACCATGCAGCTGTACCTGAAGAGAGCCTTCTCTGCGCCCAGGATCTGCACTGTGGAGGCCGGGTACTTGGCCAAATTGGTCAGGCTACCTGCATGTGAGATTAGGCGGGCCCCCACCTGCAGACAAACACAGACAAACCGAGAGTTAGAGAATGGGCAGACCAACCCATTTCATATCATACGAATCCCATGACTGACAATTGTGCCTGCTGTTACCCCAAAACAACAGCAATAAGCCCCACTTCCTCTCCCTTTGACTGTATCTAGTGGTTTTGAAAAAGCCACACAAGACTAACCTGTTGCTCCTTCAATAACAGCCAAGACAAACCACCAAGGCCGTGACAATGGAAGCAGCGCCCCCTTGCGTCAGAGCCTCAAAATGGGAAGCATGAGACTTTGCTCCACTCCAGACACAGCTCCGGCCTCCTCCCTCCCTCCCTCTCTGGCACAGATCAGCAGTGAGATGTCAGCAGCGAGAGCTCAGTGGATTGACAGATTCACAGCACACATCATATCTGCAGCCAGTATGGACTTCAGGGGTGCCACCCACCTCCAGGCACTGCCACCCTCGCCCCCTCCCTCTCTCACCACTTCCCCAATCAGGGCTGAGAGGCTGGGAGCCACTTGGCTCATCTTGGAGCGGAGATACTCCTGCAGACCTTTACGGTACTCGGACAGTGAGATGACGCGGCTGGAAAAGCTTTCAATGTTGATAAGGTCAATGGGAGAGATGTCCATCCCTACAGCAAAATGGGGGGGGGGTATTTTTAAAGGAAATGAGACAATTGAAAGATGCTTGGATATTGCTTCCTTGCTTTCCAATAGTCTATATTAGTCATCAATTTAAAAAGCAGCAGAGACTGGACCCTGCAGCAAACCCAGCCAGCTGTGCCCAATTTCAAGAAAAACAACTCAAGATCATGTTGGCACCCTTCAGTCTCGGAAGACTATGGTATCGCGCTCTGAATGGTGGTTCCAGAATAGAGTGTCCTCTCCAGTGCGCGAAGCCTGGGTAAAGTAGGTATGGAGGATAGGCTGTTACCCATGCAGCAAATCCCCCCTCTCCACGTCACTGAAATGGTCCAATGGAAAGGAAGAAACCAATACAGTCGGTTCCAGTGGCATCGCAGGAGTTGCCAGAACGTGACTGTGTTCAGTCATGAACTGCCTCAGGGACTCCAGCTCCGGATTTTGCCTCGAGGTTGACTGCTGAAGCCTTTTCCATAACTGGATGTAGCCACAAGGCAGTGGAGGTTTGGGGGCTGGGGGATAAGAATAGGCCCTCAGTTTGGCTGTACTTATTATAAGAGGTGCCTAAACAGCCACCTGGTAGATGGGACTCGTTAGCCCAAGAAGGTAGCTCATCTGAATTCAAAGTACAAAGCTTATTAAAAGAATACTGTAGCACCCAGACCGCTGTTCCAACTCTGGTCTTGTGCCGGATCCTTCCACCGATGGGACTGCTTGTCCCCATGCAAAATTAGCAAGAAAAACAATTCAAGATACGAAGCTTCTTAAAAGAACACTGTAGCGTTGATTTGAAGGAAAGCCACACCCCCACTTACAGGAGTGAAACTGAGGAACAGCACAGAGTACACTACGCAGCCCCTCTGCAGGCTTGTACTGACACTAGCATCAGCCTGCAGATGTACCCAACTTGCATGTGTCCCACCACTCCTAAATGAACATGCAACAACCCCGTGGCCCTTCTCTCGTCCCTGGTCACTGACCCATCGAGGAGCGGGAACCATCCAGGATTGCCTGAGCCTTGGCACTGTCCATGACAATCTCTTCCAGCCCTTCCAGGCTCTCCTCATTCAGCTCCTTCCGGTTCCCAATGAACTTGGCCAAGCGGCAGTAGGTGTAGTTGTCACTCACAATTTTGATCAACTCAGGGAAGTGATAGCCGTACCATTCTCTGTTGAGGAAGTAGAGCAATCAGAGGCAGGGAGGGAAAGAGTTATCCTGTGCAGAAAAGGTACCAGCAGCCCTTCCCACAGGGTCCAGTCAACAGAGATTTGTGCCCTTGCTAACAATACAGCCGAGGCAAGAGGCAGCCTGGCTGGGGTGTGTGTAGGGCTGCCAATTCTGTACCTCCCGTCTCTATGCAGTCAGTAGTTGGGACCGAGCTGCCTGCGGTAAGCATAGGGAGAAACAACACACTGAAAAGCATTTTGCCAGTTAGACATACAGCTTCGCTCACCTGACCCGCATGGAGAAAGTGTTGATGTCCTTATCCAGCTGATCCAGCAGACTGATGGACTGGATGATCATGTTGTCCACTCTGTTCACATTGAACTTCACTTTGGCTCTGGAATAGCTGTGCCCCAATCCCAGCTGGGCCTTCGAAGCAGACTGGGCTGTCAAGCCTTTGATCAAACTGGGAAAGTGCAACCGGATACCTGGGCAGTAGCCATGGGGGGAAGCACTAATCTTAGCTTGGCAGTGCCTTACAGCAACACTGCAATATCGTTTTCTTTAGTTCTGTTTTGCTCCACTGCACTGGGAATTGACTGGCCAGTCAAAACCATCCCCCTTCCTGGAACCTCCTGAAGCTGCGCTCCTGGCAGTGTTTGGTTTTCTGAGAATGGACCTCGTGCGTCCGCAGCACTGTTACTGCACACAAGTTATTATTTGTGTACTGCTTTCTAAAAAGAATAGTTCACAAAGTGCCTTACAAAGCAAAACAGTTCAATAACTGCTACAATCAGTCAACACAACAGATAAACCAACTAACCACTGCCACTGAAGAAAGCACCACAGTGAGCCGAAGAGGAAAGGTAACTCTCCCCCTGCTAAGCACGAGAGCACAACTTTAAAAGGTGCCTCTTTGCCCCACCCAAGTCTTTGTGACTCAGGACCGATCCTGAACTGGGAACCCTCCAGAGAGACACGTGCAGCCTGGCAAGAAACAACCGCCCAGCCACATCTGCTGCAGCCACAGAAGCTCCGCTCACCTCGGGTGACCTCGGCCACGACCCCCCCTGTCTGGCATTGGTAGCCCAACTCCTCCTGGATGGCGGCCCCGATCTTGGCGTCGCTGACTCCCAGCAGCACCTTCTTCTTCTTGGCCGGCAGGTTCGTCTCCAGCAGCAGCCGCAGGTCTTCATGCAGGACTCCTGGAACAGAAGAGGCCTGCCGGGTCAGAGCGAGGCCCCCGCATCCTGCTACTGCCCTTCCACCGGCATCAAGGGATGGGACGGCCCGCCGGAACCAGGAGTTGCCCACAGCCAGCAGGCATGTGCAGGGCTGCAGCAGCGCCCGCCAGGGCAGTGCAGGGGCTCCGGAGGGGGCTCAGACCACCTCAGCCAGGAGGACTCCTGGGCGGCCTGGGCCAGCCTCCCCCGGCCTCGTCCTGCGCAGGAGACTCCGCAGACCAGCCTCCTGCGGCCCCCACTCACCCTCGGAGACGGCGTGGGCGTTGTCCAGGGCGCTCTGGGCGGACCTGAAGGGCGCGAAGGCCAGCAGGCGCACCACGCTCAGGAACTTGCCCAGGTTCAGCACGCTCTCCTCCACCTGCGGGGAAAGCGACGGTGCAGGGCAGGGCGGGGCAGGGCGGTGCAGGGCGGTGCAGGGCCCCGACCGCCCGCCCGCCCACGGGGAGGCCCGAGACTCACCTGCGGCAGCAGCAGGCCCACCTCCTCCACCTGCCGGAGGGCGAAGAGCGCGTAGCCGGCCGCGTGCTCGAACAGGACGTGGAGGAGGACCTGGGGAGGCAGAGTCGGTCAGGCGGCGCCAGCTCCCCCCGGCCCGGCCCGGCCCCCGCCCGCCGCGCCCTCCCGCCTCACTCACCATGGCGGCGGACGGCTGCACTGCGCTCCTGCCTCGAGGACGGGCCGGAAACGGGGCTCGAAGAGGCCCCGCCTCTTCCGCTCGCGTCGCTCCACCAATGCGGCGCCGAGTCCCGCCCGCCAGGCCCGTCAGTCACCCTCGCCGAGGCGGGAAGCGCGTGGCTCGCAGGGAGCGGAAGGGGCGTGGCCGGAAGGGGCGTGGCTCGGCAGCGCGGCGCCTCCCTAGTCCTGCCCTCGCAGCGGGCCGGGCCGTGGGCGCGCCACGCTCCTCCCCGCGCAGGCCTGGGCCCGCCAGCAGCGGGGCGCCCCCAAGCGGCGTCCTCCTGCAGGAACAGCCCCGAGCGCCAGCGGGGTCGGGCCTCCCCGCGCCAGCTCAGCGCGCGATCTCGCTGCGAGCAGGCCGTCGGCGCCCGCCCGCCCGAGCCTGCTGGGGACGGGGCTGCAGGCGCAGCGCTGCTCCCGGCAGGCGGGGACCAGGGCCGGCCGGGGCTGCCAGGAGAGCTCCTGCCTTTCTCGGCCGCAACTTTGGGCGGAGACTCTGCAGGCCGCTCTTCGCACTGCACTCCGCGTCCAGCGCTGCGCGGCCTGACGGGGCGGTGCGCGGGCACTTGCGGTCCCCCCAGCTCGGCCGCTGCGCCAGACGGGACCTGCCTGGACCGTGCTCAAGCGGCGGTCCCGCAGGCGGCAGGGGCAGGCAGCATAGGCGCCTGCACAGCTCCACCCCGGAGCCTGCGTGGTGGAGGGAGAAAGGCCCCGGCCCCAGGCAACGCTTTCCGCGTTTTGAACCTTAACATTAAAAAAGGAAAGGAGACTCGGAGGCCAATTCTGGTTAAGATAATTTATTTCTCTGCGAAGCACCTTAAGTCACGTGCAACAGGATTCCCCCCAGACCCGGCAGCCGTCAAAAAACGCCACAAGGAGCAGCCCCGCAGAAGGGGCCGAGAGGCCTTGCTCAGGAGGCAGGTTGCTGGATAGCAGAACGAGGCGTGCTGTGCGGAAGGGCCCCCCTTTGCCTGTGCCTCAGTAAGGCCAGACTGTCCTCCAGCCGGCACAGAGACTCGTTCAGGCCTCTGTTCCAAGAGGCAGCCCCAGTGAAGTCAGCTCGGAATCATTCAGCTGCTCACTCCGTGGCCGTGTGCTGAAGCAGGTGATGGTGGTGGTGGCCACATTTCAGCCACCGCCGCCGCCCCCCCCCCACCACAGCTGACTGGTGACAAGAAAAATCTCTATCCTATGTTTGCAAGAACCATCTCTTGGGCAAGTGTGGGGCCAGACCCAAAGAGCAGAAAAGGAGCCTGAAGAGGGAGGAGAGCCTGGCTGCCAGGAGATCCACCAAGGGCTGGACAGTGTCCCTCCCTTGAGAAGACAGAGGGCGGGCTGTACCTGGAAAGCAATGAAGCAGGGGAGGGGGAAATAGGGCTAGACACACAGGGCAAGCTGCCAAGAGGCACAGGGGAGTAGCGGCACAACTGTGATTAGGAGATGAGACGAGTGTGCAGCTTGTACATCTGCTCAGGGGTGAGGACCAGCTTGTGCACCTGCCCGTGGCCTGGCTGGCAGGGGAAAGTAACTTTGCCAATATAGATGGTGTCCTCCCTCTGCTCTTCTTTGGCCTGGAGATGACAGAACAGCAGAAGCATCAGGGATGCAGCATGCCAATACTCAGCCCAATGAGGAGGCGATCATGGGAACTGCCAAAGATCGTCTCCCCCCCCCCCCCCAGGCCCAACCCCTCACCTTTAGGAAAGGCACTGATGGGAAGGTGCCAAAGTCTGTGGGGACATTGGCTCCGGGGTGCTGGAGGAGGGTCTCCTTCATGACTTCGTCCTGCAGAAGGGGAGGTAAGGTGGTCAGCGCCATCCAGCTGAAGTTCCATGGTCCACACCCCTTTTCCAGTTTGTCCCACCTTCTTCCCCCCCCCCCGACTTGTTCCTGCACAAGGCATTGAAAGTTCAGTAGCACAGATCTGCTGCACTCACTCCCTGCCTATGACCCAATGCGACACCCCCCAAAGCTCAGGCTGTAAGAAAATACAACCAACAAAAACTGACACATTGGCAGAACACATGGAGGGGGAGAGAACAGCTGGATGCCTTTGGCAGGCCAGTGTAGCCTGACAGGAGGCCTGGAGAATGAAGCACGGAGGCGGGTGAAAGCAGGACGACACCATGGTCGTAAACGCTTCTTACGTAAACGCTTCTTACAGTTAAGAGTACATACGAACATATGTAAGAACAGTAAATAATAAAGGGCCCCATCCCATTCAACTTGTCAGCACCAATGCAGCCCCAAGGTAAGGGAACAAACATGACACACACACACACACACCCAGGATGCAGCACACATCCCACTGGCATGACTACATCAGTGCCAGAAAGCTGGAGAGGACTGGGTCCAAAGTGTGGGAGCTGCAGCCAACTGCTGGGGCCTAGAGAGGGGTCGGTTCAGACAAGTCGGTGCTGCTGCTGCTACTCCCACCACCTCCCACAGTGCTCGCTGCAAAGGCCACTACGCAGAACCTGACGCCACAGGCATTACCTTCAGTTTCTCAATGGTCTCGCTCAGTGACTTCAGGCGGGCCGTCTGCTCCAGGAGCTGGGCTGCTGGACTGGTTGCTGGTGGGGGGGGGGGTAGGAAGCACAGTAAGAAGAGACAAAGGGGCACAGCACCGCCTCCCACCCAGCCCAACAGCACTTCTGGCCAGGGGGAGATAGTGCACCACTCTTCTGCCCCCCAGCTTCACACCAAACACACCTGTTCTCTGCCGCGTGATGTCCACCACCTTCGTGCTGGCACTCATCTGGTAGAGGGTCTCCAGCAAATGGCTTGTCCTGCGGTACAGGGAGCCAGAGACCCCCTCCTCCTCTTGCCTGTCCTTGGGCAGTGATAGCTTGGGAACCCGCAGCAAGGGCAGTGAGGCCAACTCCCTCCGCATCTGAGCTCCCTGGGGAGGGAAGCAAGAGCAGGGCTCAGCTGGCCATTTTGCCCACCGGACTGGGCCACTCTGGCTACAATGCAGTACCCCACACTGTCGACACCAGCTGCTCAGGACTCATAACTGCTGCAGAACCCTGACAAGAAGCAGAGGGTGCAGGCACACTGCCAGAATGCTAGACTCTGGTTCCTGTCAGCATTCTCACTGTCGCCTCCTTCGCTGTTCCTGCTGTGCTACAAATCTCGGTTCTTGTCTTTTACTTCCTTTTCTGAAGTGCTCCAAAGCAAAAGGGGAAAAAGCTCCCTTTTGCAAAGCATTAGCAAACAGACAGGCAAGTCGTGAGTGTGAGGCTTGCGAGGGAGAGAGGATTTGAGGACCGTCAACAGAGGACCTGTGGACATGGGGGGGGACACCTGTTTTGAAGTCTGGATCCGATACCCTGCCTTGTTTGCTTGTTACTGCTCAAGCGGTTAAATAAACCAGCCCTGGTGACCATTTTTCTCTTGCCCACAGCCCCAAAATGATCCCACTGAGGGCAAACCCCTGGAGCCAGGCTCTTTTGCCCTGGAGCCAGCTTGTCTCACCTTGAGCCGGTTGTTTTCATTCTTCAGGTGCTTGATGGACAGCTGCATCGCATCAATCTGCTGCAGGAGTAGAGGGGAGTCCTTCACATGGATAGGGCCTGAACTGCCCATCACCTGACCGGCACCTACACCTACACAGGAGGCAGAAGTAGAAGCAGGCAGTGCTGTGAGAAGCGGGAGGGGCTTCTTGAAGACATTTGGATGGCGCCCCTCAGCAGGGACCAGAAGCCCCCAGCGTGCACACTGCCAGACTGTCTCCCCAGGAGCATGTGGGCCTAGGTCACCATCAGCTGGAGAAGGCAGGAGCAGCAGGGACAAGAGCTGCACCAAGGGGGAACTGGGGCCTGCAGAGGAAGCGGGAGCAAGACAAACACCTTTACAGTGTTGCAGTCTCTGTTCAGGACCAACCCACTGCAGTCTGTGCCAAGGTTCCCCAGCGTGGGCTGCCCTCATGTTCAGACTCTTCAGATACCCAACTCTGAAGGGCAGAAGGGAGGGGTAACCAAGCCCCCTCATTAACTCTCCTTTTAAAAGGCTCTCCAGGCAGGCTGCTCTCCAGATTTAGAGTCTGATGGGGTGGTGCTGGTTACATTTGCAGGTGGGCTGCAGAAGGGTTACAACCCACCCACCAATGCTGCATTCCCCATGACCGAGACAAAATGGGGCTCCAAGACCTCTGGCTTGGCCCTGCAGCCCAACAGTCACCCAAGGCAACCTCTGACCCCAAAGGCTGTCTCATGGCTGCCACCACCCAGCCTTTGGGTCATGCAGGGCTCCAGCCGGGGCATCCACTGTACCTCGCTGCTGTTCCTCTGCAAGGGAAGCATGGAAGGGATCAGAAGGAACAGAGTCAGGAGACAGGCTCAGGAGCAGGCAGGCTACAAAGCACAGGTTGCCCCCAAGGTCCTGTGCAACCCCCCCCCCCAATAACACCACACCTGCCCACTTCCTCTGGCAAGGACAGCCACAGGCCCTTAGAAAAAACACACACACCCCTTTTCTGGAAAAGAACCACACAAGTTGCAGGTTGGCTCAGACTCACTGATGGGCAGCACCAGAATGGCAAGGAGAAGCAGGGGAGAAGGAGCTGGCTGTTTAAGGCCTAGGGCAGTGGTTCTCACACATTTAGTAGCGGGACTCACTTTATAGAATGAGAATCTGTCAGGACCCACCAGAAGTGATGTCATGACCGGAAGTGACATCATCAAGCAGGGAAAATTTTTTATAATCCTAGGCTGCAATCCTACCCAAACTTACCCAGGAATAAATACCATTTACTATCATTGTTAAAAGAATGTACATAGTAGCTTGTTAAAAGTCCGTAACATTTTCCCAAATGCAGTCATATACCATGGTAGCATCAAGTCTAATATATCAAAAATAAAATACTGACATGAATGGGGACCCACCTGAAATTGGCTCGCGACCCACCTAGAGGGTCCCAACCCACAGTTTGAGAAACACTGGCCTAGGGCATTTCCCTTGGGATAAGAAAGTGGAGTGTAAATCTATTAATTAATTAGTTAATTAAATACTGCTTTCACTACAGTCCAGAGTGAGTCACAGTCAAAAGGTGCTTTGGAGAAGGGAGGCTGGAGGCCGAGGCCCCACTTGCTTGTGTTTGCACGTGGCCCGCAGGCAGCATGGCAGCAAGGCCTGGAGTCCTTGCTTTCTGCTCATGCCCGCTCTTCTCTTCTCCCCCCCCCCACAGGCTGTGCTGCATCACCAGGTTAAGACACAAGGAGAAGGGCAAGGAGAGGCCGGACCCCATCCCACAGGTGAGGCTCCGAGGGCCAGCGACCAGAACTCGAAAGCCACCCACATCACCTCGCCATCGCTTCCTTCTCAAGGTGTTGGGTCTCCCAGATTAGTTCCCCGTCTCCCCCAACAGCCTCGACCCAGCTGCAGCTTAAGCCAAATACCTGCCCAGCAGCCACCCACATCAGCAAGCTTGCACAGGGCAAGCATACCAAGGCAGGCAAGCTGATCCCCCAGGTCACAGGGAGTCTAGCAAGCAGCCCCAGTCCTGGTGCTGTGGAACCTAGGAGCGGTCCCAGAGCTCTGGCCCCAGCCCTCCCCGATCCAGCTCTGCCCAGCTCCTATTCCAGCTCCAGGGAGCCTGGACCCTGCCACATCCTTCCCCACCCACCTCCTGTGATGCCTGAGATGACAGAGGCAATGCCCAGGGCGGGGGCTCCACGCAGGCCTTCCACGGTGCGCTTGGACTGGTTGTTGAGGCGCTGCTTCAGCTCCAGCTTCTCTGACTCCAGCTGGTCAATGTCTGCCTGGAGGGCGTCCATTGTCTCCTCAAATTCCCTGCAGATTGGAGAGTAAGCACATGGCCAGTGGCAGCCTCTGGAGACCAGGCTGGGGCTCAGAACAGGGGCGGAGGCTGTGGAGCCAGGCCTGCCCTTCTTCCCCTCCTGGCATATTTATGCCTGCCTGCCTGCCTGCCACTGGGCAGGGCAGGGCAGGGTCACAAACTCCCACAAGAAGCTGAACTGCAGCCTGGCACTGGTCAGGATGGGAAGGCCCTGTGAGGTCGTGCTTACTAGGAAAGCCCCCACCCCCAGCCTCCCTCCTGCACCCAGAACCAGCTGCCCTGAGCAGCAGCACCTTCCTAGTACCTTCAGAGGCAGCATGCAGGCAGCTGCCTAGGACCAGCCCTCTCAGCACCTTTTCACAGACAGGCTGAGACCCTCCAGGGCAGGGGAGTTGAAGGCAAGCAGAAGGAAGACCCAACAGGCCTTCCCAATGGAAGGGCCTCAGGGTACCCTGTTCCCTGAAGCAAGACCTGAAGCTTTCCCGAGGCACTGAGAACGGTCTCCATTTGCACAGCTCTGCTCCACTGCAGGGAGCACCCTGCGGGGGGGGGGGGGGAGGGGGGACGACAGCCACCTCCTCCAGGAGAGAAAGGGGCCTGGAGGCAGTGCCTGGAACCTCCTGCAAGCCAAGCTCACTCCTTCCTACAGAGCGACATCTTCTGTCCTTTCCTGTGAGGCAAGAACCCACCCCACCCCCTGCAGCTTCCAATGGCCAAAACAGCCCACTCTCATCACCAGGTCACACCTGCACTGGATGGCATCATGACACAATCAGACGGGCCAACCCTTTGACCATTTGGTCAACCACTTGGGCCAAGGAGGCCGGTGAAGGGAGGGACTAGTGCAAGGCTGCCTGTAAAGCCTCCTCCTATGGAGCCCAGAGGGCTCTCTCCCAGTGAAACAGCCCATGTGCACAGCAAGGCAGGTGACAGATAAAAGGCAACTCCTTGAGTGCAGCCCGGCCATGCAGTCCCCACACTCGCCCAGACGTGCCCGTCTGCCTGCCTCCCTCCTCACTTTTCCTTCTTCTTCAGCAGCGCCTGGGTCTCCTCCAGTCTGTTTTGGATCTTCTCCACTCGGTCGTCAGCATCCTTGGAGGAACTGTCCAGCTTCCGCTCCAGAAGGCTCAGGCGCACATTCGCCTCACTCAGCTCTTCGCCCTGGACAGGGAACAAGGCCCATGAGGCCACTGGGGGAAACGCCACAGGAAGAGCTGCACCACTGGCCCCAGCACTCAGCTGGTGAGAGTTATGCAGCAGAGATGCTGACTCTTGCATGTTCTGCCACCAGGGCTGGGTCAGGAAGTGCCCCTTGGAGCAGACTTCCACTCGCTTCCAGCCCTGGCCACTTCTAGGACAAGAGAAGAGGTGACTCTCCTAACTCCCCAACGTCTGCAGAGACCAACACCTTTCGGGGGGGGACCTGCTGGGGGGGGACCTGCTGGGGGGGCACAGGGCTGGCACTTCCAAGGCAAGGCGGCCAAGATGCTCCCACCCCCAAGTCCTGTGACCATCGAAAGTGGTTCAGAGCGGCCTGGCGCCACTTCCCCGGGTCTTAAAATTCTGTGCTGACTGCAGTTCTGTGGAAGAAAATCACCTTTCCACCTGTGTTATGGAGACATTGGACAAAGTGGGAGGGATGAGTCTCCCCAGAGTCCTTGGCACTGCGGCAGGCTAGATCTGGCAGGGTGGGTTGATATGGGGGTGGGGAAAGGCGCAGAGATCTACTGGAATGCGATTCCACCATCTAGTTGCCAAGTTTTAAATGTATGGACTGGGTGGGAGGTTCTCCCAGGACTGCTGGTGTACCATGAAACCCCCCATGACTGATCACACATGGCTGACCCCAGTGACCAGCCCCAGCACAGCATCTGCTTGGGTTCAGTGGGATTTGCTTCCAGGAACATGTGCACAGGGCTGGGTCAAGCTGCCTGGGGAAAGTCCTACCTGCGGGGAGGAGATCAGCACCACACTGCTCAGGGAGAGCACAGTATCCCTTTGCCGCATGCTGGCAGCCGAGCACCCTCTCCTGAAGGAGACTTCCACAGATCCCAGCAGGCGGGATAATTAATGGCCAGTCTCCCGCCTCCCCTTTTTGAGCAAATGTGAGGAAGAACTGGCTCCTCCAAAAAGCTTCTGTGTTACTTAAGCAGTCCAAATACACTGGGCCAAGTCCTGAGAGCAGTCTCTGTCCTTGTTCATGTCTGGATTAGCCAATTTATGGACTCAAACCTGTCTGCCCAGGTAAAGGAAGAGGAGAAAGGGCCGGGGGGGGGGTCTGCTCCTCCAGGCAAGGGGCCCCCACAATATCCTCAAACAGAGGCTGGTTTCATTCAAGGCAGTGCCACTTCCCTCTCCCCACCCCACTAACATATGTATGAAGCCACCAGGAGGGGTCATTGGAGCTGAATATTGTTCATGTGCAGATGATCCTCTGCCCCACACCTCCCTCTTCAGGCACTAGGGATGTGGCGCCAGTTCCAACCTGCCTTTTGGGGTAGACAATGAATTGCACAAGGGCCAACAAGCTGCAATGAAACCTGGATGGGACAGGGGTCCTTTGGGTTCTAGACCATCTGCCTGTTTTGGATGGGGTGGTGCCCCCCTTGAAACTTGGTGCTCCTGGAACTGACTCTGCTTGGCTGCTGTGGCCAGCATGGCTTTTTGCCCAACTCTGGCTGGCAAACAAATGACATCCTTTTTTGAGTCAGACCGGGCATGGCAACACCTGTACTTGTTTCCTAAAGGCTGGATTCCTGAAACACACTCCAGTTGGGACTATTCTTGAACTCCACCAGAACTTCAGCCAGGGCTGATGCTTGTGTTTTGACTCCTGCCAGGTGTTCCCCTCAGGGATGTCCTGCTACACCAACAGCACTGGCTGCTGCTGCCTTCTGGAGTGCAATTTCAAGCCCTGGACAGCTCAGAACCAAAGGATCTGGAGGACCACCCCTGGCGGGTCCCAGAGGAGGCCTTCTTGTGTGCCCCGCCTCCATCAGAGACTTGTCTGGCAGCAGCAAGGGAGAGCTTGTCATCTTTGTTGTGGGACCCACTTTGCGGAATTTCATGCCCCAATAAACTTGGTTGGGCCCCTCTCTAAGTTCTTTCCACCACCTTTTAAATACCCTCCCTATCCAGGTCTGAGCCATCATTCTCCCAGCGGAGCTGATGCAATGTCCTGTTCTTTGGAGTCCCAATAGTTCTGGCTGCAAGGGGCCTGTCTGTCTATATGTTTATATGCTGCCTTTGCGACTGGTTCCAGAGTCCTCAATGGGGAGGAGGGCAGTTCTGGTCTCGCTGGCTCCCGTCCTCTCCCACTTCACAAAGGCAGATGGTGCTCACTATCAGGAGTACATTTTTTGTTGCCACATTTATTCCTGCTAGGTATCATTTGGCTTCATTGTTTTCCACTGCTTTGCAAGTCACTTCAGGTGTGGCTCTTTTGGAAAGGGAAAGGCAGAAGTGAAAAGTAAATGTAACGGGGTGAGCCAGACCAGCCCAGACGGGGAAAAGGCTCACCTTGATTTTGAGGGACTTCTTCAGCTCCTTGATGACCGTCTCGCGGTCCTCCAGCTTGAGCCCGAGACCCTCCGCATCTGTGATCTCTGCCCGCAAAGCTGCTGCCCGCAGTTCCACAGGGGGAGGAATCTGAAAAGAGAGACCCACATTGGCCTGCTGTGCCTTCTAGCAGCTTCCAGCAGCTCTCTCAAAGCTCCACTACAGGGAGCAGAGTCTGCCTGCAGGCAGACCTTTTGCTTGGGATGCACAAGCCTTTCGCATAGCAATGTCACGAATTGCCCCCAAAGTGCCCCACTTCCACCCAGGTGTCCCAAGTTCCCCCTCCCTCCTGGTGCTTCGGGACAGAGTGCCTGGCTCACCCTGCTCTGGGGTCTGTCAGCATCATATTCGCCTTCCTGCATGGCGGTGGCCATCTTGTTCATGGTGGCAACAAGGATGTTGCAGGACTGGCGCAGACACTCGTAGGGGTTGATGCCTTGCGCACCGTAGATCTGAAAACGAAGTGGACAAATGGGCAGGTGGTGCATGGAGTGGGCATCCAGAGGCCAGTTTTGGAGCGGAGGGAAGGAGGAGGTGGGTCCTCAAGCATCTCTCTTGGGACTGGTGCTTTTTCACCTGTTCAGAGATTATCTGAGATGGGGGCAAGCAGCAACATGATGACGTTTGCCCAGGGTGATAAAAAGCAAAGCAGGCTGTGAAGGGCTCCAAAAGCTCTCTCCAAACTGAACATAAGAACAGCCCCACTGGATCAGGCCATAGGCCCATCTAGTCCAGCCCACCCAACAGCAAATGCATCACACGGTCAGTGCAAGTCAAGTGGTGCACCACAGGGCAAAAAAATCCCAACTTCATCATGTGCACTGATGGCGTCTGAGCTGTTGGAGACAAACCAGGAAATGGCCCTGGAGGATAAGGTGAGCAGAGCAATGTGAATGTCAGCACGTGTGCGGCAGCACAAAAGAAAGTATGTTCCATGCTGGGGATCATCAGGAAAGGGGTGGGGGGAAAGGCTGCTAATCTTGTATTGTCCTCATACAAATCTCTGGTCACATCTGGGACCCTGTGTCCAGTTGTTCTCGTCACCACACTTCAGGGGGTGGAGGTTGCAGGGGCAGAAGAGGTGCCAGGGAGAGCCACTGGAAAGATCAAAGGGCTGCAGCACCTTCCTTACATGGTAAGACGGCAGAGTTTGGTTCTTCTTAGCTTAGAAAACAGGAAATGGGGGGGGGCATGAGTGAGAGCAAGTACAATTCTGTGTGGTGTGGCGTGGGTAGGGAGACATTTTCTCGCAACACCAGAACCACTGTTCATTCAATGAAAGTGAGTGACCAGAGCTTCAGGATGGACAAAGGATGCAAACTGTGGCTGTGGAACAAGAAGATGGCAGCACAGTCATGAAGGGAGCAGACATCCTTGGCCCAAAGGAATCCAGGGCCTGCCAGGCTTGTCCCATCCTGAAGAGCTGCAAAGCTGCCAGGTCCCTGGACTGAACAGGCGGGAGTTGAAGCCACGCAAGACCAGCAATCTGGTTCCAAAGCTCTGGTTAAGCCTGTGCCCTGGACACCACCTTGCCTACTTGGGATCATGACCAGGGCCAAATAACTGCACAACAGGAGGAGCAGGACCTTTCAGAGCAGCCAGAAAACAGACACGTGTGAGTCACGATGTACCTCCAGTAGCCCCCTCTGCAGGGATGCCAAAGCACTCTGCTAAGGACTGGGCACCTGAATGCTGCCAACACCTGAAGGACCCACATCCTGAAATCAAGTGTTTCAGTGCAACCCCAGCATTTGGCAGCAAACCTCATGTCCTCTGCCCTGTGCTGACCACCCCGGAATGCTCCCACTGAAGGGCCAGTCAGGAATCATTTCCACGTGAGCAACCATGCAGAAGGCACCAAACTGGAAGGGGGGAAAGGGAGGCTGCAACAAAGGGGGGGGGCTTGTTCAGCCCCAAGCGGAGGCTCCCTACCTGCTCACTGGCCTTGAAGGCCAGGTCCTCCAGCTTCATAGCCTGCAGGCCCTCGTTCTCTGTAAGGGGGGCAATCATCTGAGCCCCTGCCGCAGCCACTTCCTGCAGCACGGCCACCACCCATGTGAGGTGCTTACGGCAATCCAGCAGTGTGTCTGAGACCTGGAAGGCAAACAGGGTAGGCCAGAATCAAAATGCAGCTGAGTATGCTGGGATACGTCTCTGCATGCCACTGAGCCTGCTCAGTTCAGACCTTTGACATGGACCAGGCCCCCGACACTCAGCCCTGTGTCACACCACCCACCTGCTGTCCAAAGCCAAGTGCTGCGGGAATGCCAGGGGCATCGGTGCCAGGCATGCGGCGCCGGATTTTCTTGCAGAACTGCCGGATGTCACTGCACGAGGTCTCCAGGTCTTTCAGAAGGATGGCGAAGTCAGATGCCTCCTGCCCAGTCTGCAAGCATGAGCAAGATGGTTACCACACTTGGCTTGGCCCCTCAGCCTCAACAGACCTCATGAAGGGCTCAGCAGTCACACAAAACCTTCTTCTGCCAGCCTGCCTAGACAACCCCAGTGCTTACCTGCAGGAAGGATCGCAGTCTGCCCACTTCCACGCTCATGCAGTCCAAGGCACTCTGGGTGAACTGCAAGCAAGTACAGGCATGATCACCTTGGTCCAGGACTCCCCACCAGCAGCCCAGGCAGCAGTGCTGGGGGCAAGTCAGGAGACCCCTCCCTCCCTCGACACTCGTCCTGTGACATGAAAAAATCAAGGGTGTCCCTCAAGTGCATGCACAAGGCGAACAGAATGCTATGATGGCGCACAGGACCACAGGGTTCATGCCCTGGCTGCTGCAGAGTCAAGCAGCAACTGCTGGAGGCCAAGATTCTCCCCAGCAGCAAGAGGGTCAAAAAAATGGCCACCTGCTCCTCACCTTGATATGGTCCGCTAGTTGCATAGTGCAGTCCTCAGCTTGGTCCGCCAGGTGGATGCTGTACAGATGCTAGCAGAGGACAAGGAAAGGAGGAGCTGAAAAAGGAGCCTCAAATGGCAAAACAGAGTTGGTCTGCTGCTGCTCATGGCAATCAAAGACTAAGGGGCCACTAAGGGGCTGCTGGAAGGTCCTGGCCAGCCTCCCTCTTTCCTGGTTTTAGAGCCACCAGGAGCCTTGGAGGAAGCACAGGCCTCCAGCCACTCTCTGGGGCACAGAAGACAGCAAGGCAAAGGGACCCTGCAGAGCCAGGCTCCTCAAAAGGGTCATTCTGAGCTCTAATCTCCGTGCATCATTCGTGAGCCATACACCTGTTCTCCACTACCTCCAACAGGGCCAGCCCATCCACGAGGCCAACTGAAGAGGCCTCAGGCATCAGAATGGTAGAGGGCACCCATTGCTGCCCGCCCACCCACTTGTCTCCACAGATCCTCTTCCTCCTCCCTGGATTGGGAGAGGGACACAGGGCAGTAATGTGTAGGAGAACATGGGGCTAGAATTACCTCACCAGGGGAGGGAGCAGAACTATGAGTGCAGCTTCACCAACCCTAGTCTGCGCTTTGGAGGACTGCCACACACTCGGGTCTTCCCAGCGAGCAGAACTCCACCCACCTGGTAGTACTTGATGGCCTTGGTCAAGGGCTCCACATTGACAGTCTCATCCAGCTGGTCCTTGTGCAGCAGCTCAATCAGGAAGTCCAGGGACCGCTCATGCACACTCATCTCCGGATAGAGAGTCCCCACTTTCTTGTAGATGTCCACGTTGCACTTGTTCAGGGCCCTGGGTTGGGGGGGAGGCATCAGGCAAAGCCCAGCAGATCTGTCTTGGTGGTCCCGAGCAATGGTTAGGGATCCCCCCCCCCAGGAGCCCATCTCTAGAAGTACTCACTGCTCATATTTATGGAGTGTGGCTTGAAGGAGAATGAGGGAATACACCAAGCCAGCGGCAAAGCTCAGCTGCTCTCCTGGCGCCCCCCGAAGGCCAGCTCGCTCCGCACAGCTCTCGTTGAGTTCAAATTTCTCCTGGGCCTGCTTGCTGATCAGCTCAGCCTGTTCCAGGGAGCAGGGGAAGGCTGTCAAAGGCTTAGGACATGCTCCACCTCAGCCCGCCCCATTCTTCTCGTTTCATGAGGGGTCCTCCAGCAGACAGTCGATGGGGATGGCATGCCAACCCCAGGCTCAGGGCACTTGGGTCTAACTAACTCCATCCTGCACATCTTGTTCTCTGGGCTCAAGCCCTGCATAAAGGTGCCTGGCACTGCTCTCCTGGGAGAAGGACCTCCACAAGGTGCCAGGAGTTGCCATGGCCTGCCCCAGATCAGCAGCCAGGCTAACCTTGCCTTGTCAGACTGCCAGATTCAACACAAGCAACTCTGGCCTTCGGAGCCATCCGTGTCCTCCCACACCCCGCCACAATTGGGCCGTGCTCTTCCGTTGCCCAAAGGCCTCCCTGCCTCCTCCAACAGCCCCCCTGCTGTTCTGGGAACTGCCTTGCCTTTCAAGTCCTTCCCCGAACCCCTGCCCATATCCTGAGCTTCCTGCGAGGCCTCTGGTGCCTCATCCTTGCCCCCTACTACAACTGAACTCAAGTCAGTGAAACCGACATGGCCACAAGTACTCCCAGCTCTGCCCCAGCCCCCACCCTGCCACTGTCTGCCTTGTGCCAATATCTGGACTGTGGGCCCCTCACAGCAGGGATTCCTCGCCATTTTCACTCAATGTCAAACATCACACACACTGATGGTGCCGGACAATTAGATAAAGCAACCTTTAAGCTCCTCCTCTCTCCTCCTTTGATGATGGGGAGAAACCCTGGGCACTGGAGTGTATGGCCAGCCATGGGGAACTGGAGAAGCTGTCCGTTTCCACTCCACACCCCAATCAGAGGGCAAGTTTCAACACCGAGCAATGCTGGGAAGCCAGTCTTGGCCCACAGAGGGGTGACTGAGCAAGTGCGAACAAACTGCAGACTGACACGAAGGGAAGTAAACCTGATCTGTTGTTGGCCTTAGGGCTGCTCAGCAGCACCACCACCACCACACAAAACAGCTACATGGCACAGTGTGACAGGAGACAGGACTGGGCTCCAAGAAACTCTGCCACCCTCAAGCTTCTGCAAGAGGTGGCAGGGATGGACCAGGGTGAGGGGACCGGCGTGAGCTCAGTCAGTCGCTGTCCAATGCTAGAAAGATCCCAGTTCCGAAAGGATGGGCAAGACAGTGAGCTAGATCTGAACCATGAGGCTGACTCCCACCAACAGCAGAGAATGGCCAGGACACACAGCAGCACCTCCAGCCTTCTGCTACACCTATCGGCCACTTGAGCAGGTCACTGGGACTGCCTGTGAGTTTGTTCAGAATGGGATGGCGTGGGTGGCTTTGCTCATTTAGTAATCCGGACTAGTTTGCAAACTTAGCAGTTTGGTCGTAGTTTGAACTGCAGGACCAAAAAGGGACAGGCTTCCATTTTTCACCTTATGCTCACTGCTACACAATTTTTAACAGGCTCAGCAATGGCTCTTAAGGTATGGTTTCTACTCCAGTCCCAGTTCCTTTCTTGAACCCTTGACAACAGCACACCGATAGGGAATAATGCCTCAAAGTCACAAAAGAGGCAGCTCTCAGGACTAGTTGCGAAGCACCAGATGGAGGTTTTTGCTCTTCCTGCTAACTGGCGGCTTCAGAATTGGCTGGAACTGCAGATTCACCTGTGTGCTGGACGTGCCCTCCACTGTCCCTGCATTCCCAAACATTCGGAAGTCTGCCAGGTTCCCCCCACCCCACTGCTGTTGCCTGCCTCCTACCTTGCAGATGAGCCGCGGGATGAGCAAGAGCACCAGGACGCAGTCGTGGTCCCCACCGTGCCGAAGGAAGCTGTCAGGCATGAAGGCGGTGAGGAGGGAGACGTGGCGGTTGGCCTGCTGCACCTCCATCTGGCGCAGCTCCATCTCAATGGCCTGCAAGGGACGCGGGGGGGGGGGTCAGGCAAGTTCCAGATCTTCTTTCTAACCCTCTGTGCCACTTGCATCCCCCACATATCTCAGGTCCCACAGGTGGATTCTGGCGGGGTGGGGGACAGAGTTCTGCCTCGACACAGCACCCAGAACTGCCTCTTCCCCAAGCGCTCCCAAGTGTGGGGAATCATCCTGCCCCGGGTGGCCTCAGATCAGGGCCATTCCCAAGATCCAAAAAAGCCTTGGAAATGCTCATTGGTCCACCTGGAACCAGCTTTCATGCTTGGCTGCAGATTCATGCAGACAGGGAGGCTCCGTCCAGGGGGAAAGGGGAAATCTGAAGCCGGAGCTCCCCCCCCCCCAATCTTAGATGGCAGACTATCACACTGGCTTTTGGGAGATATTGAGTTGCTTGGTTTTGGGCACAATCCTAAGCAGGTCTACTCAGAAGTAAGTCCTATTACATTCAATAGGAATTACTCCCAGGAAAGTGAGGTTGGGATTGCAGCCTTTGTCTGTAAACTTTTCCTGTTGAAAAGTAGAATATAAACATTTGTCACAGTTTTATTATTATTAATTATTAACAGTATTTATATACTGCTTTTCAACTAAAAGTTCACAAAGCGGTTTACACAGTAGCAATGGAAAAACAGGCATTCAGCTGCCTCCTCCTCCTACCCACTACCTTCCACTCTGTTGACTCTCTTGTGTCTCTCTCTAAACCGGGGTGCTCAAACCCAGGCTCGGGGGCCACTTGCGGCCCTTGGGGACTCAGAATCCTGCCCGCAAGGAGCCCCCAGTCTCCAATGAGACTCTGGCCCCCCAGAAGCTTGCTGGAGCTCATGCTGGAACTCATGCTGGCCTACACAACTGCTCTCAGCATGAAGGCAAGTGTTTGAGAGCTGTGGGATGAGGGCTCCCTCCACTGCTTGCTGTTTGATGTCTGTGATGAGGCAGCAAAGGAAAGGCCAGCCTTGCTTTGAGCAAGGCCTTTTATAGGTCTTGAGCTATTGCAAGACCTTCACTGATTCATATAAGTTCCATATCTAATATATTCATTTATGCAAGTTTATTCAAATTTAAAATGTAAATTAATTCAGCCCCTGACACAGTGTCAAAGAGATGATGTGGCCCTCCTGCCAAAAGGTTTGAGACCCCTGCTCTAGACTGCAAGCCCTTTGGAGCCAGGACCCTTGGTGAAAAGGTCAACTGACAGCACCAGACAAGGAAATGAAGAGCAGTGTTTTCATCACCTAACATTTTAGCGCATCTGGCTCTCAGAGGCTTGTAACAGTGCGCACTGGCCACTGCAACACTGCATTTTAGTTGCCATTTGGAAATACCTAACAAGGGGGTTCCCCCATTTCCCCCAACCCCCCAAGTTCTCTCTTTCAGATCTTAGAAAAAAGTGTTGTCCCCCACGCCCCAAGCCCCAGGAACACCTCTGCAGCTGGGGAAGCAGGAGGGACACTGCAAAATCCGGTTTCCCGGCTGGCTCCCCTGCACCCTCTACCTTTGCATGGGCTTTCGTCTCTGCAAACTTAATCTTGAAGTCGAACATTTCGGGTGGGGGCTGCTGCTGCCTCTCTACAGAAGCCTCTTGCTGGTTCATCAGCTCTCTGTTGACATCCTGAAATAGGAAGCACACACGCTCTGGGCACTCAGTGCCAAAGGAGGAGAGTGGGGCTCAAGGTGCAATTGGTGAGAGGCTGAATTCTATTCCCATCACCACGTTCTGGGCTTTCGGAAGGCCTGCAGCCCTTCTCAGAAGGGTTCTGGTCAACAAACAAATAAGGTTTGGAGACTGGGGAAGTTGTGGCACCTTCCAGGCAAGGGTTTCTCAGGTGTGTGAGATGCAAGGGGTGTGCATGAGCCACAGAGAGAAGAAGGGGCCTGCTTCTGGCCTCCCTGGATCCTAAGGCTTTGCTTCCAGCTATGTACAAATGTCACACACCCCTGCTCAATCCCACACACCCCCTCCAGCAAACAACACCCTGCCCTTGCACATGCAGGCTGGCCAAGCACTCTTCAAGCCAAGAGGTGGCAAGTCCCACTTCTTCCTGTGCTGCAGGAAGGATTCCAACATAAGGACCCCCCTCCCCCCCCCCCGCCAAGATGGGGCCAGCAGATGGATGGAGTCCTCGCCATAGGCTCCCCAGGACCTGCAAATGGGCAGTCAGCTCCCGGTACTTCTTGATGGTCTGCTGGTAGTCGGCCACTGTTTCCTGGGCTGCCTCCACACGCTTCTCTGCCTCACGGACACGCGCAGTCGCCATGTCCAGCTGCTCGCGCAGCTCCAACTCTGTCTCCCTGGCGTTCTCCTGCAGCTCATCATTCATCTCATTCATGGCTTCCTGGCAGAGGCACAAAAGCAGTTAAGCATGAGAGGACAAGTACAGACAAGTACATTGCCTCTGCGATGGGGACCAGTGCGAGTCCTCCCGTGAGGCACTTGCCTCAGGTGAGACAGGGCAAAAGTGGGTGCACCTACCTCCACCCACCCACCTCCTGTGCTGCTCTTCTCCCCACCCCCTCGACTTGGGGAGGAAGAGGACAGGGCAAGGACCATACAGATGCTCTAGCCCTATCCTCTCCTCTCCTCTGCTTCCCTGCATCAAATCTGGGAAACTGGTGGGCAGAGGTCGGCATGCAGCTGTGGCGGAGGGACAGTATTTGGTGCATGACCCCAGGGACTGGGATGTTTCGGGTCAACCTTGCCAGGGTCTGTGTCAGGATCTGGCCAGGGGAACTGGACACAATGAGAGCACAGGCTTCCTCCCCTTGGTTCAGCTACAAATCTTGTGACACCCTCCTGCCCCCGAAGGAGAAGGCAAGGCCGCCCACCACTGGCTTCCCTCAGCATGGGCACACGGAGCTCCCTCAGCCGACAGGCTCTCACCAAGTCTCCGACGGTCTCACGAAGCTCCCGAACCTTCTCCTCCAGGTCCAGGTTCCTCTCTGTTAGCATCTCCACCATCTCCTCAGCACCCAGAGCAGCATCCACCTGGAAGAAAGGCAGAAGGGACACAGGTGTCGGTGGAGCTCAAGAGGGGAGGCCACCACTGCTGCCCCCACCTGAGTGCAGCTTCGCCGGAGAGCAGCAGGGGCCCACTGTCAGAACCCAAGACTGAGCGGCTTCATCTGCACGTCTTCCAGAGAGTGTGTGCAAACAAACCATGGTGGCTGCTTTTTCGGAGTTGAAGTTTCCTGCTCCTTTAGAAGTCTGTATTGGGCAGTGATGGCCGGAACTCAATTGGTGGTTGTGGACACCCACCGGGCAAGGCAAGACAGAAGCCAGAGGAGTCAGGACAGTCCATGCTGCCCCATCACTTTAATTCCACGCACCCCCCTGTGTGGATAAGGGAGAAGGGCAAGCGAGATTCCATCGTGGAGAGGGAGGGAACCCGGAGAGGGAGGCTCCAGAGTACTGGCCCCTTACAAAGCTCCAGGGGCAACAGGGAGTTTTCTTCTCCTTTCTGCTTTCCCCCCCTTCACCTTGGGCATTGCTGGAGGGAGAAGGGGCCTGCCCCTGCCACAGTCTTCTCCAACGTGCTCCAGTGAGTCAGAGGAGGGCTGGAGCCCATCAGAATGGCAGCCGGAGGGAGCAGCAAGCAGATGAATGGGGGGCTCATCAGTTCAGCACCCCTGAAACTCTGCCACCCCGTTTCAAGCCTCTTGGGGCCGGACGCCCTTGAGCAGTGCCTCGTGCAAGGGGTCTGCTGGGCTGCCACTGCTTGTCCACAAGGACCGCAAGTGCCTGCGCGGTCCTGTATTTTCTGCACTCGTACAACAGCCGGTCTGAGGCGCTCAGAAATCACGGACTAGTGACTGGCACCTTCCTGCTCCCAAACAACCCCACATGCTCAGCACTGGAGTGGCAGAGATGCCTTCGTGCCCCCACCTGCTCCTTCAACTCGTCGATGGTCCTCTCCGCCTGCTTCAGCTCCTCCTGCAGCTTCTCCTTCTGCTGGCGCAGGGTCTCCAGCTCAGTGTTCTTCTTCTCCATGTGCTTCTGCAGCTTCACATGCTCCTGCTTCTCTGAGGCAGACAGGTCCCGCATCCTGCAAAGCAAGACTGAACTCGTGGGGGCAACAAGACGAAGAGGGGAGGAAGTTCCCCAAAGGCTTCAGGGTGCACAAGAACACCCCAAATCCCCAAGCTCTCACCAGGGCAGACTGGGCTCCACACAAAAGGAGTTTCTCCAGGGGAGAGCTGCTGCAGCCCCCCAACCCCCAAGCAGGCCAGTCTCATCTCCCCGGCAGCACGGCCATGGCAATCCCAAGGCAGGAAGAGGAAGACTGCTAACCTCACAAGTGCCTCCTTCAGCCGGGCATTTTGCTCTTCAAGCTGCTTGACGTGGTAGCTAGAGGCAGCACCGTCTGACCCTGAAGAGAGGTAGAGAGAAGCACCCAAAAGCTCTCCCAGATGCTTGGTGCAAGTCAGCCATTGCTTGACCTGCACTCTAGCTCTCCTTGTGAGCCAGCCAAGCTGCAAGGGGAGGAATGCAGGGCTGGCTGGTGCTTCACCAGCAAGCCACATTCCCCACCCAGACCCCATCCCATTTATGGTAGTCTCATTCTTATAGGCAGTCTTCCCACTGGGATGGATCCCAGAGGACATGCATGTGGCCCCACGTGATGAACAGCCTGCCTTATGCTTCTTAGGCTTGGGTCATTGAAGAGAATCTCGGGCTCCACTGGCCTCTAAATGACAAAACAAACCTTGGGTTCACTGGAGCAGCACCCCCCAGCACCCCCTAATTGGCTTGTGCGTCTGGAAAGTGCCTTCCCTTGCTGGGTCCTCCTGTCCAGCTGACTGAGAAAGAGATACTTGGATATTCTGTGGTGCAACATCCTAATGTGCACTTATTCCACGGAAGATGCCTGTTAGCATGTGGGTTATTGCACATGGGGCCTGGCCTAGGAGTGGCCAGACATGCGGCAGCCCAGGACACCAATCAGGAGTGCCTGCCCCCTGCCTTTGCTTCCTGCCATCTTCCCTCTCTTGTGCTGGGGAAGGTCAGCAGGTGCAGCCAGAATGGAGAACAGTTTGGCTCCTGGAGGCAAGCGGAGAGACGGGTGAGCAGGGCAACCACCCCAGACTCATTCTTCTGGAGAGAGTGTTGTGAGATGGCAGCTTCCCAAAATGCTGGCACACACTCTGGCAAACGCTTGCTTCCAGTGCCCCACGGTGGTCTGGCTACGCACATTACTTGCCACCAAGTCCTCCCAGACAGAGGGGCACCCGCTTCCCCTGCTCAGGCAGGCCCAAGTCCTCGCCCTTCTCTCACCCTTTTCCTCTATCTCGTGCTTCAGGATTTCCAGGTCCATTGTGAGATATTCCACCTTCTCCTTCAGCGAGTCCACTTCCTGCTGCAGGGACTCAGCCCGCTCCTCAGCCATCTCCTTGTCCAGAGTTGCCATCTCGATGGCATCCGCAGTATCAGCCATTTCCTCCATGTAGCGCTCCTTAGCCTCCAGGGCTTCTTTGGCCTCCTGGAGGAAAGAGGCAGCCCTGCTTGGTCAGCGCAAGCGGTCCCTGCATCAGAGCCTACGGCTGACTGGCCCGGTCAGAGGTGGTGGTGTAGAGGAAAGGAACAGGCCGACAAGGCTGCATATGGGGTGGGCATCAGGGGGCTGTGGGATCTCTCCAAAGAACTGCTGCAAAACAGCCATCTTGTGAGCAGAGGCAGCACACCCACGTTCCCGCTGCCTGCCAGACACACAAACTGGCGGCTTACACACCACCCAACGCCTTCGGTCACCATTGGCCCACAGTGGCTCACCTTCTTTGCCTCCTTCAGGCGCTTCTGGAGCTCCGCCTGCTGCTCCTGCATTTTGCTCTTCCACTCCTGGACCTGCTCCAGCTGGATCTTGTACTTCTCCAGCTCCTTCAGCTTGGCCTTGTCCTCATTCCGTTTCATTTTGAGGGTCTCCAGCTTCTCCTCCAGGTCTCGCACCTGACCACGCAAGTTCTCCTCCTCCTGGAAGCCAAATGTGCCATACAGAGAAGGTGTTTGTTTTAGAGCCCGTGCTCTAGACCCTTGGGTCAGAAAAACCCAAGGAGCTTCTCTTCTCTTAAAGCTCCTTCCTGCTGAGAGATCCCTCTTCAAAGGGCACAGCAGGTCATTCACACCAAGAACTCCATCAACAGGACAAGGAGGACTTGGAGATCTGTCACAGCCTGGGTGTGTTCCCTGAAACACACAAAGCTCTGCAACTCTGGGATTACAAGAAGTTACAGAAAGGAAGTAAACCTGCCCTTCTACATCTGCTCTGCACTGTTTCCAGATTTGGGCAGGTATGTATAGAAGCTCAGTCCAGTTAAGACAGAGCAGTTCAAGCACTTGTGGTTCCAGGAGTTGTTTTTTTGGGGGGGTTGGGGGTGGGGGGTGCCTGGGGCAAAAGCACAGCCAGGGACCTCCCCAATGGCATGCTCCCCCATGCTTTGGAAAGAACATTTCTGCCAGCAGCATCACAGCCAGACAGTACAAACCCTACTGACCTATCAGGGATGGGAAAGCAACAGAAGGAATTCTCCCTCCTGTAGCCTCTCTTGCAATGGCGTGAGGAGAACCGGCCTGCCTCCTGCTTACTCTCTAGGCAGATCAGGTTGGTGGTGGCAGCTGACATGTGCACATTAAAAGGGTAGGGCCAGCAAGTGCTGAGGTCCCACCAAAGCTGGCACCACCTCCAATATGCGGGCTACCCTAAAACAGCCACTTCAAGACACAGGTACCTGGCCAACACATCCAACACACACTAGAAGAGCTGCCCTGGCTACCAGTTTGTTTCCCAGCCCGAATCAAAGGCTTGGTTCCGTCCCTGAAAGCCCTTGAGGGCTTGGGCCAGGGTCTCTGAAGGACTGCCGGCAACCATAGGAACCAGTCCAAATGCCGGGGACCTTCTCCTGGTGGCCCCACTCTCAGAAGCACAGGGAGAAGGAGAGGGCCTCTTCGGTGGTGACGCCCAAACACTGGCACTCCCTCCCGAGGCACGCCTGCCTTCCCAACTCTCTCTCCAGTGCCAGGCAAAGCATGCCATGCCCTCTCTGGAATCCTGCTGACCTCTGCTGGCCACCTTGCTTTCGTTTCCCCACCCTCACAGTCTGCATCAGCTGTGGATTTTAGTGCTGGGCTTCTGCTCTGTTTGTTTGCAACAAGCGTTGTGTTTTATCACCACCACTTTGTAAGCCAATAAGGTAGGAAATAATCCAACCCACTCACCAGTGAAGGCAGCACCTGGACGCTGCAGCCAAAAGGTCCCCCCACCCAAGAGAGCCAGCACACCCCAGGATGCAGACAACACGGGTGTGCTGGCGCAAGCGAGGGGCAATGGGGCCTGTCTTACCTTGGTTGGGGACAGGACTGCTGGAGGAGCGACTGGTGAGGTGAGGGATGGGGTGGGAACCATAGGTGCAGCCAGAGGCGTCTGAGCAGGTGTGCTGGGCTCACTGCTGCTCATTTCGCCAGCTGACGCAGAGGCCGAGCCAGAGAGCCCTGTGGTGCCGCTGGACGCGGCTGAACTGGCGGTCCGGGTTGGCTGGAGGACAAAAATTGGAGAGAGGAGAAGAAGCATTAGAAGAGGCTTTTGCTCTGCACAGGACTCCTGGACCAATCACTTTGCGCAGCCTGAGAGGAAGCACCTCATACAGGCCACCTGGAAAAGGCAACAGGATCTTTTGAGCAGATTCCACCTCGTCCCCCCACCAGGCAACAGCAGCAGGCCTGCGGGCAGTTGGGAAAGGCATGGCTACAATCGCCCCATCCTTCGACAGCTCAGCCCTCCAAGGAGAAACACCAGGTCTGAAGTTTGCCCAGAAGCCTGACCCCCAGGACCAGCTGCGGTGAAGAAAAAGTCCCTCAACAGGCTTTGCCCAGGAACTCTTCCCCCCTGCACACTTCCCAGGGAGAAGGCCTGGCCGTACAACCAGGACTGTCCAGGAGCAGCGCAAGTCCTTGAGACCTCCTCTCTCCATAGGAACTCTGAATGGCAGAACATGACCCTGCAGAATTCTCACTGCTGAGGATTCTCACCAGGGGGATTCTCACCAGGGATTCTCACCAGGGGGTCCAGCTACAGCAGCCCCGACTCAGACATCACAATGAAAGACCACTCACTGGGAAGGGACAATGCATTCTCAAGGGTTAGGCAGAGGAGGTCAGTATTGGTATGGATCCATTCCGCTCCATTAGTCCTTGGAGCCCAAGCTTCTCAGGGCAGGCATATGGTGGCGTGAAGCCTTTGGCTGCCAGGACACGCCACAGAACCCATGTAGCCCTGCAAAGTTGTCATCTGAATTCGGGCTGCAGTGGCAGCTGCAAGCCTGCTTCAGAAACCACAACACAATGTCTGGGTTATCGGACATGCGCCCAGTTGGCCTGTCTAGGGATAGCATAGCCATACAAATGTCCTGCCCATATTTTGAGGAGCTGGCTGGGAAGGTGTCTGAAGGACTACGTCGAAGAGAGACAAACAAGAGGAAGATCTTAAGTCAAATGACAAACGAAAAATGAAACATCAAGTCCCAAGAGCTTGTACAGGAGACTCCTAAAGACTCAAATGTGAAATAAGTGATCCCGTCAAAAATATTCAACTTGTCGAAACAACTGCCCCCCCACCCAAGGGACCAGAGAGGAGCTGGCACAATGCTGACTTATAAGGGGGGAGCATATGCCTTCCTGGTCCATATGTACACCCCCCACACCGGAACTCCACAAGCCAACTTGAGTGAGGGATTTCTTCCTGACCCTCCTGAGTCCAAGACACAAACTCTGACGAGCGGCTGGAAGAGCGACAGCCCTGCCTTCCTCTGCCTGCCTGAAGAAAACCAGCACTCTTCTCTGCAGGCCTGGAGGAAAAGGCATGTCGCACAAGCTGGGGGACAGGCCTCCATCTTCTAGATATGAGCAACACCTACCAGTTCTCTCGGGAGCCGAAGAAGAGCGCAATGAGCGCGGCTGCACCATATGCAGAACATGGCAAAGCCACCCAGAAACTTAAGCACTGGGGGGAGGACAACAGGCCAGGGAACAAATATGTTTTTCCTCATAGAACACTGGCATCCCCTCCATGGCCACTGGCAGCAAAGAGACCTGGAGAAATGCCGATTTCAGAGGAAGAAGGCGGAGAGGAGAACATTCAGCACCCACCCGGACAGTTCTCACCTTGGGCCGCCTGGTGGTGGTCTGGAGGCCGGTGGGAGCAGAAGGCAGAGAGGAGAGAGAAGAGTCACAGGGGAGACGGGAGCAGGAGGACAGACAGCAGCAGCAGCAGCAGAACACCACGGAGGGCGAAAGAAGACAGACAGGGTGCCATTAGTACACATAGCAGTGGCTTCCCATGCTCAGAAACATGAGCCCTTGTGGCGACAACCCTCCCCCCTCGCTCCCATAGTCCACCCAGAGCTCCTCTCGCACAAGTGGGACGCGTCGTTTCGGCAGAAGAAAGGCGTAGTGGGAGAGGGGCAGCCCCAAGTGGGGCTCAATCAGACAAGATCGCAGACTGGCAACACTGCAGGCGCGCACCCCTGGGCCACTTATCCCATCCCCACCCCACACACTGAGTACTTCGGGAAGCTCAGACGACAGAGAAGAGCAAGGAGGGAAAGGGGGGCAGGACCCCACGAGCTCCAGCAGAGGTCAGGGAGGGTGCATTTCCCAGGACGGCTGCGCTGTTTGAGCCAGGAGCATGAAGTGGCCTTCCACATTCCCCCATTTCTGCAACTGAAGCCTGTGAAAGCACCAGGGGGGAGCAGCATCCCTAGAAATCAACAGTGCAAAGCAAACCCCCTCCCCAGAGCACTGCTGCCCCACTCAGGATGCCTTCAGAGCCCCCAGGCAGCCCCAGCCACTGCATGCTGGACAAGGGTCAGGTTAGGCAGCCTACACCAGAAGGGTCTCAGGGCACGTGCACTCTCTCTGTGCACTCTCTCGCCTCTTTCCTTGACAGCAGAGCTCACATTTCCTCAGGAGCACGACGGCTGATGCTACTGTGGCCCACTGCTGACTCCCAGGACCCAGTGGGTCAGGCCCCTGCTGGACAGGTGAGAGATTGAGATTGAATTAAGCAGGAGAGCACCAAGACAGGGTGCTCCACACGGAAAATTCCAGCAGTCTAGGAAGCACAAGGGGCCTCATGTACACACGCATGCACCCAGTCACGTTCCCTGCTCTCGCATGCCTGATGAACTCTGAAGCCCTGTGAGGGCTGCCATTTCAAGGCAGGGACCCCACAGGCCTGGCCCTCCACAGGCTGCAAATACAGGACAGGAGAGTCTGCAAAACTCCCCGGTGTCACTGCCAGCCTCATGGACAAGCGTTCTTCTACACTGGACCTGATACTCAGCAAGAGGCAGTCCAGTCAAGTAACAAAAACCTGGGTGGCCTCCTGGACAGCTGAGAGGGCAGCTGCCAGGCCTTCGCGTGCCCACTGTCCAGTCTGGTATCCAGCACAAGCCAGCAGCCATTAGCAAGACTGCCGATTAGTCTGAGAACCAGCCTTGCTACATCTGCCTCCATGCTGCACGCTGATTTTAAAACTGTTCTACAAAATAGCTGCAGCCAGCAAGGTGCTCTCTTTGGCAGGCCCAGAAGAATTCTAAATAAATGAATAGGGAGGAAGCAACCACTCTTCTTCCTCATCAGGGTGGTCAACCCCATTCCCTGAGCCATGCACAGCACAGAAGCTGGCAGGGAA
The DNA here is from genome assembly GCF_035046505.1 of Tiliqua scincoides. Classification (NCBI taxonomy): domain Eukaryota; kingdom Metazoa; phylum Chordata; class Lepidosauria; order Squamata; family Scincidae; genus Tiliqua; species Tiliqua scincoides. Next base: position 533,686 of record NC_089826.1, on the reverse strand, counting down.
CCGTTCTGAGGAGTCCTTCAGCCTGCCGGGAATAACAAGGGGCTGTGAAGGAGGCCAGAAATGACAGCTGTCTGGGCCAGGCTTGCCCAGCCCAGGGAGTGGCGGCCCAGCAGGCACAGGGCCAGAAAGGCCTCAGCGGGAACAGGCACAGGCTGTTGGAGCAGCAAGGCGTGGCAAGTGTTTGCAGGAGCTTTCCTGCTGCCTGGAAAAGGAGGCTTAGGACCCAGGAGGCAAGCAGGCCAGGTGGTGGAACCAGGAAGGGGGTGGGCAGCCAAGACCAGGGGATAGAAGGAGAGGGCTGGAGGCTGGCAGTTTGGGTGCTATCAACCCCCTCCCTGACTCTCTCTCCAAGACCCATGGAGGAGAACTGCAAGGAGGCGGTCCAGGCCCGCAGCCCCCACTGGGGGCCCCCTTGGGACTGCTTGAAAGTCAGGAGCCCCCAACTCCCCCCCCCTGCACCCTGACAGCAGGCAAAACTAAGCCACTAAAAATGAGATTGACTGTGGATTTGTGACTCAGGCAGGCAGAACGTAGCCCTTGGAAGGCCTCCAACTCTGAGGTGATCCAGTGGATTCAGCTCCTCCTCATCCGCTTACTCTGCCCCCCTTGGGAGCCACCTGGCGCTGCCGTCAGCGAGCCTGCATGGAGTCTGATGGCTCTGCTTGCAGCCTACCCTGGCCTCCCTACTGCAGAAAGGGCAAGTCCCTGCCAGCTGTGGAAATGCCAGTTCCTCTCTGCTTGTGGAACAAGCCTGAGGGAGGACTTGGCCAGAACTGCCAGCTCCACAATGCCCCTTTCAGTCATCAACAGAGCTCTTGTGTGTGTATTGGGAGCCACCGACACTCTTCCACAGAAGACTGGCACAGAGGGTACCCTGCTTGAGGGCCTCCGATTGAAGTGTCATCTTTTCAAAAGAACCAGATCCTTAATCTTGTGGCTCCAGAGAGGAGCTGAAAACAAACCCACAAGTAGCATCTGATAAGATCTCCAGCTCCAGCAGGGCAGTTGCTGGGGCCCCCACAGCTCCTTTCCTGCCCTCCTTGCCAAGAAAGCCCCTGCTGGCCTTACTGCAAAGAAGCTGAAACAGGACCACTGTTCCCCAGCAAGCAGGCACTCAGGGTGCAGGAGGTCATGGGCAGCACCTGGAAAAGTCCTCCACTCAAGGCCTTGGGAGCAGCTGCCTCTCCTATGTCTTTGCAGACAGCCAGAGAGACATCCAGTCACCTGTCTAGCAGAACAAATTCCGGCCTCAGCACAAGAGTTTCTTGGGCATTCCATCTTATGTCTTTTGCATTCAGCTCCCTAGTCTGAAGCCGTTCAGCTGGGATGCTCAGGGCAAGTCCTGGTGCACTCCAGAGGCTGCAAGCGGAGCTGGCAAGGAGGGCTTTGTCAGCGCAGGGATGGGGGCAGAGTCACTGCAGAAGGGCTCTGGCAGCAGCATCTACAAGTCAGGCAGGGGAAGGAACCCTGTCGGAAAGGCTGGTGAGCTGCTGCTGCTGCCAGTCCATACTGACAGGGCAGAGCACGAGGGACCCCTCACTGCCTGCCTTCCTGCATCACACATCTGACCTCCTTGGCCTGGAAGCCTCTCCAGCTCAGGACTCGACCTGAAGACCTCAGCTGCTCATGCTGTCCTCACTCTAGGCTGGGAATGTTACTAGTGAAGGGGACGGAGAAGGAAAGGAGGGAGAGCAGGGCCAGGCACTGCAGCGCTAGGGCAGACCCAGAAGCAGGAGGGCCTGGGAAACCGAGGAGGGTCACTGTTCAAACCACCACATTTCTGCTGTGAAACCAACACTCTCTCTCCCCCTCCTTTGTTTTCCCTTTGGATACTGTACACCTAACTTCCAAGTTGTCTTTATTACTGCTCCTGCCCAAAATGTTCCGTTAAGGACTCAGGTGATGCTGATGGCCAAACTGCTGGAAACTCCAGTGGGGCAGAGTGGCAGAGGGAGTGAAGAGGAGCAGGAGCCCCCACTCCAATGAGCACGAGCACAGGTGGACACAGTGGCACTGCTCGGGAGAGACTCCTGCCCTCCACTCTAGACCTGGAGCTGTGGCAGCACTCAGGGCTTCCTCCTCTGCAAAAGAAGGCTGCTGACCAAGGCCCCCAAGCCAGGACAACCGGAAAGGAGAGCACCAAATGGTGACCAATCACCCAAACTTAAATGTTTCATGTTGACTTCCTAAAAAAATAAAAAAAAATGCTGCAGGATGCCAGTACCTGCATATTTAATGCTCTTATGTAAGTTTGCCTCCACCTAAAGGCCTCACACAGTCTCCAGAACATGATGTGGTCACATCTGAGAACAGAGCACCAAGTTCACTTTGGCCAAAAAAGATTCTGCAGGTTGCCCAGTGGTCAAAGCTGCTGCCCAGAGGCGGGAAAGCAAACCACCACCACCACCCCCATGTGGCCTTTTCCTGCCTAACACACGCCAGCCCCCCACACCACCTCTCTCCCCTAAGGAGGACTTCGGTGCCAGCTTCTTTCCTGAGCTGCTTCTCCAGCCCACTTGTTTCTGGTCACGAAAAGACCAATTGCAGCAAAGTGTCATCGTACCCTTTCCTACTCCTAACTTTTTGCTCACTTCATCCTCTATGGTGGTGCACAGTTCATGGACCACAAAAGTCATACATCCCAGCGCCATCGACAACTCCACTTATTAAAATCTTAGGTAACCACACATGTTGTCTATGCAATTCTTGTGAGGACAACAAGGCCCTGGCCTGGGTGGGGCACTCTCTTTAGGAGTGTTTGCTGATGGCAGACAAGAGGTCACAGCCACTTTGTCCTAGGCAGAGGAAGGGATGCTTTGTAGCCTGAATGGGCAGGACTGTTGCGCTCCTAGCTGCACAAGCTGTACCTCAGTGTGGACTATGACCTTCCCAGGGCCTCACAAGCATGTGCTGCCCGCAAGTCTGCAAGCACCCCACTGGCAAACCCCTCACTGCACAGCAGGCCCAGAATGCCACAGGCTCAGGGTCACAGGGAGAAGCCCAGCGTCCCGAGCAGCTGGCTGATATGCGCCATTGGTCTTGGCCACCCATCCACACAGGGGTACAAACTCATCTTCCAAAGCGACCCTTCTACCACACAGCAGGGGGGCAAGACCACCAGATCAGAGTGCCCTCCCCTGGACTCCCACATGTCAACAGAGCATGGACGGAGTCTGCCTGTCACCAGTCCCCACCGCATCAGCAGGCTATTTGCAACATTTACTTTCCACAACAGTGAATTTGGAACAGATTTCAGACAAGCAGAGTATCTTTCAGGACAGTCCTTCCTGGATATCTTCATACCTCTCCAGCTAGAAGTCAACTTCCCTAGACTTTGGGGGACTCAAAACATTTTCATCCCATTCCCTGAGGGCAATAGGACTCTGTCACCAGCCCAAGGCTTCCTGCCAACCCCAACCAGTTGTCTAGCTGAGGTGACACAGTCGAAGGGTGAGCCCACTCCGCCTGAGACCACTTGCAGGATGCTCCTTCCTTGCTGCCCAGATGTGTGGGGTGGAGGGCATGGAGAAGAGCACCACTGCCTGGGAAAGCCTCTTGGCACCAGCATGTAACTGGCTCCGAGTGCCCCATCTCTGTCTGGCAGAGCACCAGCTCCAATTGCAATGCCAACACACCAGGATCTGCACGCACAGGAAGATGAGCTAGAATCTTTTTCCTGGTCACCAAGCTGCCTGCTTGCTGCTGCTTCAGGACCACCACCAAGTCAGCACTGGTTCTAAATTGCGTCTACCCCCCCCTTAAGTGGCCTGCTTGCCGTTCCCCTAGACGACCTCAGGCCTCCCAACCACCAGCCTGTGACCAATTTCAAAGTGGCCACTGCAGGCCCCAAAGAAACCAAAGGCCTTCCTCTCAGAGCAGTGGTCTCGCACAGAGAAGGCAGCTTCACTCTTCCTACAAACAAGCAAGTTCCTGGAGCCCAGAGAAACCCCTTGGCAATGAGGCAGTTCAGTCTCCCCAAATGAAGGCCTGTCTCGGGACCTGGTCAGGGGTCCATCGTTCTGGGCACCCAAGGGCCATGCAAACGCCAGCTTCTGCTGCAAAGTTCTGACAGTGCTAGAAACCTCCTTTCCAAGGGCAGCAGACAGCTGCTGCCGCACCCCCCGCCATTTGGTCAGTCAAGAGACCTGGACTCAGGCATCAAGCCGCTCTCCTGTCACAACACCCAGGCGATGCAGCACTCTCACTGCGGCAGGAAACCCGCACATTTGGCCCTGAACTGGCCCCACCACACCCGGTTGTAGAAACCCTCAGACCAGACACCGGACTGGCAATCTGTGAAGCAAAATGCCCCCGGAGTAAGGCCAGCTCCTTCCAGCTCACGCTGTCACTTAGAGCGAGAAATATTCGCAGCGGACGATGAAAATGGCTGATTGGGCAGCACTGCTAGAGAGGAGACCTGATGAAGCCCTCGATGCACAACTTTTCCAGGGCTGGCATCAGCATCGCCGCGCCCCCCACTCCCCTGGCAGTGGCCCTGGCCCTGCTTGGAGCTGCAAATACACTAACACAACATGGGAAAGGAGGGGGGGACGCAGACTAAGGAAGGCAAGACAGGTGTCAGAAACGCAAGCAGGGAGAGTTCCGCAGCTCCCCATCCCCACACCCCCTGGAAGCAACTCAGAGGAGACCCCCTACTCCACACGCCCCCCTCCCTTAAGCAAAGCAAGCCAATTAGCAGCAGCAGCATCACCCCCCCCCCCGGGACTGTACCTTCCGTGCAGCCGCGGCCTGTTTCATGGTTGCAGGAGAGACACAGAGCGAGACAGAGGAGGAGGAGGAGGCAGAGAGAGGGAGAGACAGAGAGGGAGACAGAAGGTTAGACCGGTCAGTCAGTCAGTCAGTCCGAACAACGCAGCGCTCCCCAGCACAGCCTGCTGCAGCTCCACCGCTCCGCTGTCCTCAGCCTCTTCTCCCGGGCGCCTGGACGGCCAGCAGGGCTCCGGAGCATCCGCCGCCCCAGCTGCTCATGACATCACCGCTCAGGAGCCGTCCCCTCCCCACAAGCGCCGAGCAGGCAGCTCCGCCACCCCAGGGACGGAGCGGAGCCTCTTGCTCAGCGGCCAGCAGAGAAAGGGACGCGGCGGCGCTGCGCTCGGGGCCCGAGAGGGGCTCCTCGTCACTTAGCAACGCCTTCAGCGCAGCCACCTCCCCGCTAATGGGAAGGCGCTTCTGCTCCTCCTCCGCAGCCCTGCAAGCCAGTGGGCAGGGCCTCCTCCCCGGAGAGCATCCTCTGCCCTGCAAGCCAGGCTGGGTCCCAAAGCGGCTTTCCAGACAGCGACCTCCCCCAAGGAGGCGCGCAGGGACGCGCACAGAACCGCCCTCCTGCTCAACCAGTGCCTGCAGAAGGACCAAAACACAGGGGACCGGGCATCGCAGAACAGGAGCCCAGCAGCCAGGGCAGCGCTCCTGATTGCAGGAGCCGGTGGGCAGAGCTGTGGCAGATCCGAGTTGCACACCACAGGCAAGCAGACCAGCGTCCTTTCAAGCACTCTCTCCTAGGACAATGGAGACAGAACTGACTCCAGGGGCAGGTTCCTGAAAGACAGGCCGACTCTCATTCTTTGTGAGGGTTCCCAGAACTCAGGTAACTGGCAAAAATCGCCCTATAGCAAATCAATTTAAAAAACAAATTCCCTTTGCTCAGGTGATTTCAAAACAGCCTTGCTGACCTTTGTGATGTTCAGACAGTCATTAAGAGGACAATCCAACAATCAGTCTCTCTCCAGGCCCTTAGAAAGGATTACCTTTCTTTCAGGGGGAAGGGAGGGTGTGGAGAGAGAATGATTGATGGAGTGTCAGCTGGCTGCCCTCTCCAACTATTGTAAAGGACTGTTTTCCTTTAATTTAAAGGGCCTTTCTCATCATGTTGAGATAAAAATCCCTACAACAGTAAGGAAAGCATTTTAAAGGGTTGCATTTTTCCCCTTCTCCAGGGATCAGCACATTCCTTCTCATTTGCAGGGGCCATTCATGTTGAGTCAAATCCATGTATAAAAAATCAGCGTATAACAAAGTTGGACCTGGACTGGACTGCCTGGAACAACTGCCCAAAAAGGAGTCTTTGGCCCTTGAACCAGATTACAAACTGAACTAATGACAACTTGCGCTCCTGCACTTCACTGCATAGGAACGGGTGGCAACTGAACATTACACAAGTCATAATTTGGAGCATACAGGCCCAGCCTTGTTATACACTGATTTTTTATACACGAATTTGACTCAACACGAATGGCCCCTGCAAATGAGAAGGAATGTGCTGATCCCTGGAGAAGGGGAAAAATGTACCCCTTTAAGATAACAGATTTATCTGTGATTAAAGCAGTTAAAAAACTGCTTTTTGTTGTTGCAGAGAGACAGTCATACAAGTGATTACAGGTATAATCTAAGTATCCACAGATTCTTCTATCTCAAAGCTGATGAGAAGGGCCCTTTAAATTAAAGGAAAACAGTCGTTTAATAATGCCAGAGGGCAGCAGGCTGACAATCCATCAATCATTCTCTCTGAAGGCTTCTCTCCTCCCTTCCCCCTGAGCACGTGAAAGAAGGCTGCATGGCAGCGATTATCACCTTCTCCATTCTTTCCCCCTTGCTGGGGCTCCTAGTGAAGGGAGGGATTGCTGCCTCCTAGTGAAACCTAAGCTCCTGGAGAGAGACTGATTTGTCTCTGTGCATTACAAAGGTCAGCAAGGCTGTTTTTAAATCACCAGAGCAAAGAGACTTTGTTTTTTAAATTGATTTGCTATAGTTTGTTTTTTTGCCATCCAGTGAGTTCTTGGAATGGAACCCTGAGAATGAGACTCAACCTGTATTTTGGCTTTTCAGTATTTGGGGGCAATTTCTTTCCCCACCAATGTTCATGCATTTCCTACTTACACAAATACATGCATGCGTGCCTTGCATTCAAGATGTGGTGCCACACAATGAGGACCAGAGGAGACCTCAAGAGGCTCCTGCTCTTCAGAGACTGCTCCCAAGGACACTTCGGAGCCCCATGAAAATAGCAGCAGGACTCATCTCAAGTCTCACCCTCAAGGGGCACAGACTTCTTCTTCACGTTTCCTTTCAGGCTCGCAACTCTTTCCCACAGTCCCACATCCAGTCTTCTCACTCCCCCCTGCCTCGCTAGAAGCCCCAGGTCTTCAGACCAGGAGGGTTATGGCAGCAGCCTCCTTTCTGACAATAAGACAAATGTCCGGTCCAGGGTTCACTTTGTTTTGTGTTTCCAGATCTTTAAGAACATGCAAGAAATCAGTGCTGTGCAGATGCACCAAGAATCACACAGATCAAATGGCAGGAAAAAGCAACAAGCCTGCTAATGCTGGCAATCAAGAGAGCGACCAGAAGACACAGGAACTTTGCTGACTCTTTCCGCAGCACAGATGGGGCTGTGCCCGAAGAGAGAGGGGGCACACCACGTGGCCACAGTTCTGTGTCAGAAAAAGATGAGTCTCAGAACCTATGGAAGTTAAGCCAGACCATGATGCACTTTTGTACTCTTTTCCGGCTTCCGAGGTCAGTGGAAAAGCAACAGGACTGTGCAGGACAGGAAGTCCTTCCTCCAGCTTCTGAGACTTGTCACACCTTGAAAAGTCTGAAGGGCAAGAACCTGGCCTTTTAAGCTGACAGGAAAGCTACACAGAAGGCTTCCTCTGGCTCCACAGGAGGCTTTCCAAGAGCTGGGATTTCTAGCACCCACGTCTTACTTGCCACTGAGCTTGCCCATTTTGTCTTCAGGTTGCCTGCCCTGCATTAACTAGAGCAGGACAGCCTCTGGACTGAACCAAAGAGACAACAGTAGCTTCTGGCACATGCCTCAACATGGAACCAATGAATGGCAGCCCACATTTTCATCTCACAAAGGAACTTGGCCAGAAAGTTGACTCCTTCAAAGGTCCACACACGCAATTACAAGGAAAACCCCTTGCACAGGAAATGTCACTCAGGGTAATTGTAGCTGGGATCTACACTAAGAAGCCTGAAGCCAATTTGCCAGAGTAGGGGATTAGTCCTTTCCACTCACTTTGTTTGGGACAAGGACAAGGGGAACCATTTCTCGTTCCCCGAACCAGATTCTCATTCTCACAGAAAGTTATACTGAGCCAAGTCCAAGTGCTGGTCCATCAAACTGGATTCTCATTGCTAAGCAGCACAGATCAATTCTGGGCTAGCAGAGTCGGTCTTCCTTGGCGTGAGGACAGCAAACAGCACAAGGGTTTAGACGGATCAGAGTGTGCAGGTTCGCAGCCAGGCCTGTCCTGCCACCATCATGTTGGGGACATCCTTTCTCAACTTGCCTTCCCCTCCATTTCCCAAACAGCTGTCACCCTCATGGAAACTGGCTGAGGCTCCTTCCCCAAGACAGCACCGGAAGCACTTCAGAGGCAACAGACTGCAGCTCTCTGGACACAAGGTGGGCCCTGACAGAGCCGAGCTTGCTCACACATGCCATGAGTGCACCGACAGTTTTTCAGGCAACAAGACCAACCTGGTACCACAGCAAGGGCATCAAGCAACCTGTTCTTCCTATCTGCCTCTCCACCAGCTGCTACATGGTGCAGGACTAACCAAAGGCTACCATGAGTAGCACCAGGTTGTGCCAGGTCCTGCGACAAAGCAAGGATTTGTGCCCCTGTGGACATGTATGGGCCTTCTCTCCCCCCCCCCCCCAGCTTACCTGGCTAGCTAGTACTGGCAGCACCCCTTTCAACCACCAACACACTGCAAGGTGACACCAAACCCTGCATGCATGTATCAGGGCTGTGGAGCAACAGAAGCAGCTGCATGGAGACAAGGTCCTTCCTTTCAGCAGATTGGGGGGGGGGGGAAAGCTGGGACCAAAGGGAAGATCCTCTCTGTTAGAGTGAGAGAGATGCTAAGGCCAGCAGAATTGGGCGGTGTGCACTCTCCAGGGGTGTCTGGGCCCAAGAAGTGGCATCATCGGTCTTATGCACTTGCAGAGGTCTTCCTTGGTACAGTCTGTGGCCTTTGCTAAACACAGGGAAGAGCAGAGCACTATACAGGGTACTGAACCCCCACCTTAAAAGTCCAACTCATCCCTGCCTCCCCACCTCATGGCAAGGCTGCAGGGAGAACAGCAGGCAGGTCTTGGGGTGAATGCCAGTCCCCCCTCAGTTCAACCAAGCTGCATTCAGCATTCACTCACACTCCCCCAACATCTGTCTCTGCAACAGCCACTCCCCTGTCCAGCCTGGAACAAAGCACTGTCTCCCTGCGCCTGCCATCCCATGAAAGAAGGGCAAACTGACGTTGATATGGGGCCAAGAGCCAAGCCCAGGAAAAGGCTGCCCTCCTCCCCAGAACTGGCTGGCTCCCCAAAAGAACGTGACAAGGCCACTCTGAGCAAGCCCACAACCCTGCCCACCCTGCCCGACTGTCCTGGGCCTCTGACTCTGGCGTGCAGGCTTCTTGGGCCCAGCGCTGCCTGCAGTGGCTGCTCCTTGGATCCTGCATGCAAAAGGTAGCACATGCTTTTCAGCCACCACTCCTTTTTCACTAATGGAGGGCCCCACATGGCCCCCTCCAGTAGCCACAGAGAGGCCACCATCCCTTGCAATGAGGAGCCCAGAAGCAGACAGCCGCCACTGGGAGACAGATGGCTGGGAAGGCGGAGCAGGATGGCTGGGTAAAGAAGCAGACAACAAGGAGGGAACCATGTGGGTCCGTCCCCCGGGACCACAGGGCCATCTGTCTCCCAAAAGCACAGCAGAGGGGAGCCAATGACCCCATTAGCAGCCGTGCTGCAGAGAGCAGTCTAATCTCATCTGCAAGGATTAACCTGCGCTCACCTCTCTTGTTCTGGACCCACTATCTTTAACAATGAGCTGAGTTCCCGAGAGCTGGGGCACAGTGAAGGGTCGGCACAGAAGGAACCACTGTCCTGGCTACATGCATGCTGGTGGGCTGACCAAAGAAACCATGTGCACACACAGAGCAAAGGGGAAGGAGGCCCTGGGCGCGTTCCATTAGCCGGCTCTGCACTCTTCCTCCAGGCAGAATAAGCAGCTCAACCCTAAGCAAAGGATCTCCTGGGACACAGCTCCCCCCCCCCCAGGCACTGACACAGCACCTGAGCCTCTCCACTCGTAAACAGGCAGGCAATTAGCAGATGCTACAAGCTGAGACCTGCCACAGAGACTAAAAGCAAGGAAGATCACTGCACAAGCAGCTGGGTGTCTGTCACCCTGCACGCCTTCCAGGACAGAGTCGGGGCCGACCTCAGCGGCCAGGAGCCTGGTTCTGCCAGCAGAAGACCGAGCGCAGCAGTGAAGGGGTCACTGCTACACAGGAGTTACTGGAGTGTTGCACCTCCACCAGGGCATGCTGTGGTGAGGGGCTTTTCTGCTGGGATGCCACTTCTTCCACCATCACCTGGAAGCCGGGAAGCCAGGGCTGAACAAGCTGCCTCCACCCTGAAGCAAGCAGGTAGGGCCTCTCTCTAGGTTCACTGCCATCACTGCTGTTCATAATGTGCAAAAGAGAGCGACTAAGATGATTACAGGGCTGGGGCACCTTCCTTATGAGGAAAGGCTACGGCGTTTGGGCCTCTTCAGCCTAGAAAAGAGGCGCCTGAGGGGGGACACGATTGAGACATACAAAATTATGCAGGGGATGGACAGAGTGGATAGGGAGATGCTCTTTACACTCTCACATAATACCAGAACCAGGGGACATCCACTAAAATTGAGTGTTGGGCGGGTTAGGACAGACAAAAGAAAATATTTCTGTACTCAGCGTGTGGTTGATCTATGGAACTCCTTACCACAGGATGTAGTGACGGTATCTGGCCTGGATGCCTTTAAAAGGGGATTGGACAAGTTTCTGGAGAAAAAATCCATTATGGGTTACAAGACATGATGTGTATGTGCAACGTCCTGATTTTAGAAATGGGCTATGTCAGAACGCGAGATGCAAGAGAGGCACCAGGATGAGGTCTCTTGTTATCTGGTGTGCTCCCTGGGGCATTTGGTGGGCCACTGTGAGATACAGGAAGCTGGACTAGATGGGCCTATGGCCTGATCCAGTGGGGCTGTTCTTATGTTTCTTATGCCTCACCTCAGGGCCAAACTCTATGAGACATGGGGGAACCAATAATCAAGCTAGCATTTGTAGCTGCATCTGTTATTTTCACTCACCTATTTGAATCTGCTTGGCTTCTGCAAAGGCCAGTCCTGCCCCACTAGCCTTCTAGAATTCTCTTGAGTATCAACAGGCATGTGGACAAATGTCCAGCCAACACTGTAGCCTCAGGTTTTCAAAAAGCATTTGACAAAGTCCCTCACCAAAGGCCCTTGAGTAAACTCAGCAGCAACAGAATAAGAGAACTGGCCCTTTGATGGATCTGCAACTGATGAAAGAAGATGAGGAAGCAGAGTAGGAATAAAGGGGCAATTTTCACAGCAGTGAGAAGCAAGAAGTGTGATCCCATAAGGATCTGTCTTGGGACCAGTGATGTTTAGTTTGTTCAAGGGGGAAGTAGGGAGGTGGCTATGTTTGTGGGTGACCCCAAACTATTCAGGATGGTGAGAGCTCTAAAAGGCTCTCTACAAACTGGTGAACAGGCAGTAAAATTGCAAGTCTGACCCATGAGGTCCACTGGAAGGTCCCTCTTGTGTCCACATTGCCAGGGAAGCTCAGCCAGAGGTGAGAGGGGTCGTCTTCTTGGTGAAGTGCAACACAAGGAACTCCTTGCCTCTGGAGAGCCGAACAGCCCCCCCCCCCTGCTTTCCTCCTGAAGCTGAAAACCCTCTTACTCTCTCCGGCTTCACACGGTTTCTTTTTGAGAGTTGTTTGTTGTTGTCCTGCTGATGGTTTTTCAATTCTGTTGGTTCTGTGGTTTGGTTTTGCTTACACTGATTGAAACCACAAAAAAAATGTAATTGGTGGATGCTGCCCTGGGCCCCTCCTGGAAGGGAGAGGAGGAGTAAAAATACTGTAGAATAAAACAAATGGGGTAACAATGGCAACACGTATAAAAAGATGGGCATTGAGGCCCCAAACTCCAATTTCATTTATATGCTGACCAGTTCTGAGCTGCCTGTGATGGGCCAAAAAGGAGATCCTGGTGATGAGAGTCCAAGAAAAACAGTAACTTAGGATATATCAAGTACTTCCTCAAAGAGTGCATAATCTATGGAATTCACTGCCACACAATACTCTGTAGCTTAGATGGCTTTGAAAAGGGGCCTGGACCAATCCAAAAAGGATAAGCTGATTGCCAGCTACTAATCCCGATGGCAACGTGCTGTCTCCAGGTTCAACAGAAGAAGGCCTTCGACTGCCAGCTACAAGGTGCCATCGCGGGGGGGGGAGTGTGCCTCCTTCTCTTGCACCTGGGCTACCTGCAGGCAACTGGCAGGGCACTGTGAAAAGTATGAACTAGATATTGCCTGGTGGGTGCTGGAGAAGGGGCGCTTTGCATCTGCTCTGATCCACGTTCTTACTTTAAAGCTGTCCCTGAGAGCAGAACAGGAGGTGTGCATTTCCCCGTCCTTGGGTCCAAGTGCCATCTCCCGGACACTCTGGTTACCCCAGGGGCTGGGCACAACAAAGCAACCAGGGGCAGGCTTTCAATCAGGAACATAGTAGGGGAGGGAATGGGTCTACTTCCCACCCACCCCCAGTGCCAAAAAGCACTGCTTTAAAAAGACACAGGAACCGGGAGTTCTGTTCACCGTGTTGCTGGGTCCCGAGAGCCTGGCTTGGTCAGCTCGCCTTGTCAGCTCACCATTTCTCAGAACCCATTTTCACTAAATGTTAGCTGCGCTGATGGTTCTTCCTTGGGGATCCCAGAGCAGAGATGACAGTGGGGCGATCGCAGCTCACAGCAATGGCCAGGTGAGGTGGTCTTCAAGAGCACTGCTCTGGTGCTCCACTAGAGTGGCTCCTCCAAGCCAGCAGCCAGAAGGTGGCCAGGGACTGCACTGCCAAGAGAGTAGGGGGCCGGGGCAGGGAGTCATGCCCTGGGCCTCCATTCTTAAGTGCAAGGGAGACCCAGGCTCTGATCAACACTTGCGTATTTTCCACCTGCTACTCCTTGGACGTCTTCCTTCTGATCGATCATTTCTTATGGTTACAGAAGTCTCTGTTGCCTGTTTTTTGGTTCTGCATAGAATATTGTTCCAGGGAGCTCATGTTTGATAACCCACAAGCCCCAGCCATGCAGGAAGCCATGCAAAGTGGCCATTTCTGCCTGTCCCAAGTAAGGGAGCCATGGATTCCCTTGCCAGGAGCAGTGGCAAAAGGGTGGTTTGCATGACAGGAGAGTCAAAGGAAAAACATGCCAGCAAAATGGTAGTCACTGACTGCGTGTGCTGTTAGAGACGAAGAAGAAGTGGGGGGGGGGGAGACAAGGGTAACAAGCAGTAGCAATGGTGCAAAAGCCACATCAGACTAACCAGGACTCAAACCAGCTGGGAAACCGTCCCGGACCATCTCCCTCGTTGGAGGCGAGACGAATCCCAAAGCATGATGGCTCATGAGAGACAAGGCAGCCCTGGCACACTCTCGAGCCAGCCAGGCACCCCAGCTGTCAACACAGGGGACACGTATGCATGCAGGAAGGACACATGCGTCTGGCACAGAGCTGTCGTAAACTGTTTCATGCGTGGGGAGGGGATCTGCCAAAAGAAAACAGGCACCACCTTTTTAGGTTTCATTCCACGCTGCATGGAAAGAGGACAAAAGGTTAGACGTTAGAGGTTACCCGGAATACAGGTGGCGCCGCCCAGCAGCAAGAACGCCTGGCTCAGTGCACACAGGGAGAGGCCGTCCAGGCCACAAGCAGCCACCGCCCCAATCTGACTGGACCCCTGAAGTCTGCCCCTGACACGGAAGACAGCTTTGGAAGCCAGAATGGTGACCGGGGTCAGCAGGGGGCAAGGGTAAGGTCTATGGCCTTGAAGGCCTCACAGTTGGAAGTAAAATTCACCCCCTTAATGTGACTAATCTGGGGGGGGGATGGCGGTCCCTGTCAGCAAGGCCAATCAAGAGTGCAGGGGTCTCAACCCCGCCATACTCTGATGGCAATATTAGTGCAGCAGAAAGCAAACACAGTCTCCCCCCACCCCGCCTCAGAACTCTCTGCAAAAGGCAACCCCTGGAGGCAGGCGTGGGCAGTCGGGGGAGCCCAGAGGTCAGACACAGGAGCTCCCACACCCAGGGAAGCAACAGCATTTTGAAAAATACAGAAGCATGGCTTGTTTATGGACACCCATCCGCAAAGGAAAGTATGGAGGAAGTCTTCTCATCCCTACCCTACAAAGACCCTGGTAGGAGAGGACATGCTCCTTCCCTCGTGAGGCAGAACCTCTAGAATAGGGGCCACACAACATGGCATCGCACAGCCCTCCTGGTGAGTTTGGGAAGAGCCGACACCCCAAGATAGTCCTTCCCTTGACGGAGGAGGGTTTCCGTCCCCCCTCCTTAATTCTGCAGCCTACTGGCCAGCATGCTCCTGCAAGTTCCCTCCCACCTCCGCTCAGTAAGACCTAAGCCTGACTCCTCTGATGCAAGCACAACCACACCACTGAGCCTGGTGGGTCTCCAACAGGAAGCAAAGGGAACTCTGGGGCCCCAATCTCGCCCTCCATGAAGGCACACTTCTTGGCTCTTTTGGCCCACATCACCTTTCTGCAGGGTGACAGAAGGAGGGAAGATGGAGCACAGTCTGAACCGTTCTTCTGTCATGGCAGTTTCTAGGCAGTACTCTCAGGGTTCTCGAACCAATGTTAGGGCCAAGAATCCCCCAGGGCTTCAAAGGAGTGCAGGGTTCTCACACAAAAGCTTCCCCCAGGGTGGAATTCAGGGCTGGAAGCCGGGGCAGAGCAGAAGAAGCAAGCAGGAGCAGGTCAGGGGGCTCTCAAGGAAGAAGGCATCGTATGTCCCAGAAGACAGCAAGTGCTGCTTTGAAATGCTCCTCTCCAGCAACTATCTCCTGTATTGTGGGGGCTCATCTATAGGACACACAATCTTAGCAAAAGGGTAATACTACAAAAGAAAACCAGTAGATCACACCTGAAATGCAACCATAACCTTCCCAGAAGAAAAGACATCAACCATTACCAGAGGCCTCTTCCAACTCCTTCCAGGCAACACGCACCACCATACCTCTAGTGACATCTAGCGGTGCTGTCACACCCTCCTGCCAGCTCCCAAATTCAGCTTGTCTCTGAGAGCCAGCTGGGGCCCTGCTGGCTGTCATGGGTCACTGTGACCAGGGGAATGTCCTAGAGGGAAAGGGTGCCTGCCATCCTCCAAGGCACTGCCTGAACCGCCAGCTGTCTGCTCTACAGATACCAGTGCAAGGGACCCCCCAGTGCCACAAGAACTTTCCCCACTGTCTGGCACAAATGCTGGAAGCCCAAAGGGACAAGGCAACACAGGTCACCCGTAATCTCACGTAAGCAAAGCCCCTGGTCTGCAAACTCCATCAGGAACTGTGAACCAAGGATTGTAACTTGTACTCCTGTGATGTGAAGAGGGAGGCAGTCAGTAAGACAGGTGCCCTCCATGTTTGGGCAGACCCACACAAACTAAGCAGGCAAGTGTCGAGGTTTTCTGGGCTTCTTTGCCACCTCTGAGCTACTCCAACAGTTGTTTCAGAAAGGACTTTTCTTAGTCAGGCCCTCTGCAGTACACAGTTTGGACGCTCTGACAGATACGTATATTCTAGCAGCCGCAGGACATGCGGACGGGTCTCTCTCTCACTCCCTTTCCATCAGGATTTAATGTTATTGCTGCCAAACGCTGTTTCTATGACTGGGAAAGTAAGCACCCCTTCCCCTCACTCCCATCATGGACAGAAGCAGGCACGAGCAGAGAAAGTGGCTCTCAGGACTTAAAGGACAAACTCACCAGTTTGCTGGCTTTGGGACCTTCTGAAGAATCTGTTAGAACAAAGAGCAAAAAAAAAAAAAAACCATTAGGAGGGGACTTTGCAGGGGCAACAGATTCCCAGGAACGGACAATGACATCTGAAGGGAATTCCCAGAGTGTTGTGCCTCGCTGGGAGCCAAGGATCCTCCAAGCTCAGGAACCTTCTTATTTGTTGCTGCGAATTCACCTTCATTAGACTTGTTTTAGATGTTTACCATCTACATGGTAGATGTTTTAGAAATAGACCATCTACAAAATCCCGACCCCTTAAGATCGCTGGGAGGCCTATTGCCATCTTACTTCATGCAGACGATGCAGTCATTCTCTCTAGAACACCTATTGACCTTAAAAGAGCCCTGAACTCTCTGAATGTGTATTGCAAGGAAAATCAACTGGTGATAAATTATAGTATTCTCCAATACTATTCTCGTGGCCTTCTCTAAGAAACCAAAAATTCAGTGTTGGAAGCTCAATGACCATAAAATAGAGCAGGTGTCCCACTTTAAATATTTGGGGGTGGTATTCCATACAAATGGCTCTAGGAAAGTGCATGGAGAATATGTAGTGCTAAGTGGCCAGCAAACCTCCTCTGTTATTCTTCAATTTATGTGAAGCACAAGAGCCCAGTATTTGCCAGCAGCCCTTAAACTGTTTGATACCAAAGTGATGGCTCAATTATTGTATGAGGAGCAGTTGGGACCTTTTCCCAACATTGCGATAACGGAGCATGTGCAGTCTAAGTTTATTAGGACTGCCTTGAGTGTATCCAGAACTGTCTCAAAGACTTTTTTACGTATCGAATCAGGCCAGATTATGATAGAGGCCAGTGTCTGGATAGCCATTTGCTCTTACTGGTTAAGACTGCACTTATACCCATTAGGGATTGCTCTCCTAATTCTCCAAGTTGAGTATAAATCCTGGTGGATTAAAGGGCTGGAACTAAAATTGACTTCTTTGGGATTTTCCATGCCATTTTTGTTTGATATCAGACTGTTGAGGTGGGAGTTAAGATCAAGCAGCAAATCTTTGACACTGAGCGCCAGGAAGATCTCAATAATGTCAGAAAGTTCTGCATCAAGGAGGAGCTCAGATATATAGATGCCCCAGCTCCCTATCTTTTCCAGCTGGAAATTCCAAGCCATAGAAGGGTGTTCACATTGGGGCGGTGTGATACTTTGCCCTCAGCTGTAGTGGAAGGATGCTTTTGGAAGGTCCCATTCTTGGAGCAACTGTGTCCTTGTGGGGCAAACCTACCAGAAACCACCAATCATGTTTTGCTGGACTGCGTTTTCTATAAGGAAACCTTATCTATAAGGATAAGGTTATCCCTTATCTCCCCACTGTTAGATGGGTTCACCAAATGCCTGGGTCAAGATTATAGACACTCTCTTCTATCAGAAGCAAATCCAGAAGTCACGCGGAGGGTGGCTAAATCTTTAGCCACTGCAGTTAACATCAGGAGCAAGAGAGTGGTCTGCTAGGCTGTTCATAGAGGAACATTCATATTTTGGACAAGTTTTTATCTCAATAGGGACTAGAAGACTCTCAGAAGTACCTTTTTATCAGTAGTTACTGTACTTAGATTAATCCATGGCAATTAGACTAGACTTAGTCTTATTTTTTTTTAGTATATTATGTTGACAAGAGCCTATGTTAGAATGCTGTGATGGGTTGTATGTACGCTCAGTTGTATATTATGAATGTATTGACATTTTTTATGCTGGTTTGTGACCGTAATGAAACTGAACTGAACACTGCAGCCATGCTCAAGTGCACAGCCAGAAGCACTCCAGTGATCAGGACTGCCCCTTCCCTGAAACCCAGATCCAGAACAATCCCCTTGGCCCAGAATCAGGATAAATCTCCAGCAAGACCCAAAGACCCAGTGCCAAGGTGCAGCAGCAGGAAGCCCCTACCTCTTTTGGGGACTTTCGAAGCTGAAGACTCTGGTGTTTCTGGGGATGTTGTATCTGCACCATCATCAAAAACTTGGATCTGAATAAAATGTAATAAAGTGATATTAGAGAGAGTACACAGAGGAAGGAAAATCCCCTTAAAGCCTTGATTTTTCACCCCTTCAAGGGAATGAAATTAGGCAAGGCTTCGCCTAAAGTTTAGGTGGAGACAAAGTTTAGGGCCTAGACCAGTGATTCTCAACCTTTTAGCACCAGGACCCACTTTATAGAATGAGAATGTGTCAGGACCAGAAGTCACATCATCAAGCAGGGAAAATTTTTAACAATCTTAGGCTGCAAAGCTACCTGCACTTACCCAACAGTAAGTCCCATTTACTATCATTGTAAAAAATATATACATAGTAGCCTGTTAAAAATACACGTGTGTTGCATTTTCCTAAATGCAGTCATATACCATGGTAGCATCAAGCCTAATATATTAAAAATAAAATATTGAAATGAATGCAGACCCACCCACAGTTTGAGAAACACTGGCCTAGACAAATAATTACCACCACATAAGAACAGCCCCGCTGGATCAGGCCATAGGCCCATCTAGTCCAGCTTCCTGTATCTCACAGCGGCCCACCAAATGCCCCAGGGAGCACACCAGATAACAAGAGACCTGCAAGGCCTCCTGGGAATTGTAGTTTAAGAACATAAGAACAGCTCCACTGGAGCAGGCCATAGGCCCATCTAGTCCAGCTTCCTGTATCTCACAGCAGCCCACCAAATGCCCCAGGGAGCACACCAGATAACAAGAGACCTGCAAGGCTTCCTGGGAATTGTAGTTAAGAACACAGCCCCACTGGATCAGGCCATAGGCCCATCTAGTCCAGCTTCCTGTATCTCACAGTGGCCCATCAAATGCCCCAGGGAGCACACAAGACAACAAGAGACCTGCATCCTGGTGCCCTCCCTTGCATCTCGCGTTCTGACATACCGAAACTCATTCCGCAACTCTTCTCCAAGGCAGCCTTCCTGGACAGACAATCAGGGCCCTACATCCCAAGGAGACCCCCCCCCGGAACACTTACCTGCGACTGCCTCACAAAGATGCCGTGGTTCTCGTCACAGGTGAAGTACCTCCTGCCCTGCACAGTTCCATCATTCTTGCCCTTAGCTTCATCGAGGATGACGCCAACCCACTTCCCGGTGGCAAACAAGGTGGCCCCCACATAGGCCACTGTCCCCCGGTACCCCTTCCCAATGACTTCCACTCGGGAGCCCACTTTTAAGGGCTTGCCGCTCACTTCCACACTCATTCTGGTGCTGGTGCTGGACACCTAGAGAGGAAGCCAAAAAGACAACGTGTCAGTCGGCAGTTACCTCAGGCGATTGCGTGAAAGCCCTTCTTGCCACATCCAGGCCAAAACTACCTTTGGTGCCTGGCAGGCGAAAGAATGAGATTATTCCCTTCCAATGTGCAGGCAGACAAGATGGGTTGGAACAAGGAACACTGGCTCCCAAAAAAGATTTCCACACATCATGGTTTCCAGAATGACAGGGTCACACGGCATCCATGAATTGCAGGTCTTGCCAAGAGTCAATGACCAAAGGACATTAGGAGATCCACTGGGATCACTGCTGGTGCCCCTCCAATGAGCTCCCAATTAGCTCATGTCTGAATAGGCAGACACACAGTCTAAGCCAGCAAAGTTCAACTTTTTTTCACCTCACAGCACACTGACAAGGCACATCATGCTGCTGATGGCAGGCTCACAACTCCCAATGACCCTGCGAGTAAATGACCCTCCCCCCAAACTCCCATGGCCCACCTGTGGACAATTCACGGCATACCAATGTGTCACTGCACACTGGTTGCAAACTGCTGGTCTAAGCAGTTCTCTAGATTCCCACCACCCCTCAGGTCCAGAAGCAGAACAACAACACTAGATCACGTCTTTATTTTATTCAGTAAATTTCTAACCCGGCTTTCTACTGGTCAAGGAGACTTCAAAATAACTCCGAATTCAAAAGCATCCAACCTGAAGCCCATAATCACAGTGACACAACAAAAGCACCCCTTTGCAATACACCATCTCACAATAAGAAATCTCAGGAAAGCCGCCAGCACTGACCAAAGATATGACCTTTGCACAAGCATGTCCAGGTCAGGTGACAGAATGCCCTCTGGGATGCATCTCTGGGAAGCGCTGTCCCACTCCTTGAGGGAAACAACAGAGGAAACGGTGCGACTCCTCCAGCAGACATTCACCTTCCCTAAAACCAAGGAACCTGCAGCACTGGGCCATAAGAGGCCCAAAACCAGTGGGTGCACTCGTGCCTCAGAGCGTGTTCTCCCTGAACTCTAGCAGTCCCAGGAGGTTGCATGCAGGGCTCGCCAGCATCTTGAACTGGGCCAGGAAGCCACCCAGTTCCCAGCAATCCTCTTCCAGGATGCCTGAAATATAAACCAGTACTCCTCACAACCCTCACCCGAGGCTGGAGGTTGACCATCAATCCTCCAACCCCCCCCCCCAGTTTTGGCATGCTTTTACCCATTTTGAGCCTTTCTAGCTCCCTGGAGGCATCGGAAAGACTTCCACATCCTGAAGGGATTGCCCTGGTGCTCAGAGGCATGGGCTCTGCTGGCCCTCCTATGCTGCTGTGGGAGCATTTTCTTCCCCAACAACAGGTCGCCTCTGAACCAGTGCATGGAGCTGGGGAGACAGCCTCACTTCAAGAAGCAGGCCATGCCAGTGGCTCAGGCGACCCAGCTCTGGCTGGGGCCAACACACAAGAAGAAGTGAGCCATGTGCCCTGGAGGAAAAGCGGCGAGGGGTTAAAGCAAGGAGAAGCAGGATGGGCGAGCAGCAGAGACTGGCACTGATGTTGAGAGGCGGGAGTAAAGAGAACAGGACCTCCCCAGCCCAGCCCTTGTGTTCTTCCTGAAGGCAGGTGAGAAGGGGAGAGAGCATCAGACCTGGGCAGATGTGCCAAGGAGGGGTGACACAATAAGAAGTGAGCCAAGGGAGCCAGTTGCCCAGAAGCAATGCCTGCCCTCTTCACAATCACTCAGGAACTGAAAGGATGAAGGGAGAGAAAATACAGTGCAGCCAACAAAACATTCTCTAGGAGGTATATTTTAAGTTGGTTAAAAAAAAAAGCTGACACTGCTGGAAGAACTGACCAGAACACAGACAAAAGTGTGACCATGCAGGGCAGCAAGAGAAAAGCTCACTCTCAAAGTCAGGATTTGCTGAACGCTTCTTAAGTCCATTTTTAATCAATATCTAATTTCCAGAAGCAGCCGGCTGTAAATGCCACCACACGCTCCTCACCATAAGTCTCACAGTCCACCCCCAGAGGAGGGGCACTGAACAGGGCTCCAGGGAGGGAGGGAGCTGGGGCAGGGGAGGCAGTGCCACTGCTGCCTCTGCTTTGTGAAGATCTGCCTGCCACTTGCAGCCACAGAGGGTGCTTTGGGGTAAAGACCAAGCCCCGGGGCCCACCAGCCACCCACAGCCAAGGCGGGAGAACAATGTGGGAACAGCCTGCAAGCAAGCAGCCAGGTTGCCAACAGTGAGCCACTGCTTCTGCAGTAAGTGTTGCGATCTCGACCCCAAGGCGCCAACTTGCCCAACATTGGGGTGATGGAGAGGTGGGGCAGGGGCAAGAGGGCAGGAGACAAATGGAGTGAAGAGAGCTGTGCTCTGCCTGCCATCATCCCCTCAAGCAACCACCGGACCGAATCATATGTAGGGACTTCCTGGGGCCACAGGAAACAGAGGCTGGCCACTGGCACTGCAAAGGGCAGATACGGGTTGTGGAGAAGCTGCGCTTGGAGGTCTTTAGCAAGGGTGACCTTTCTGCCACAAACCCCTGGTAACACCATCTGGTTCTGCAAGCTGAACCATGGGAGTGTCGCAGGGAGGAAAAGACTAAACCATCGGTCTCTGCTGCAATGCAAGCAGAACTGGAGGGGGAAGAGCGGGTGGTGGTGGTGCCTATCCAGAGACAGACTCTCAATTGCTGGGACCTCCCCAGAGAACAGAGGTCCAGGTATCGCGTCAGATGAGGCCATCTCCACACCCGCTTGCTCACCATTCAGAAGGCTGAATGAGCTGCTGCGCTGCTTCAGAGACAACGAGGCCTCTCTGAAGTTGTGCTGCTTGGCTCCGAGCCCAGCCCACCACATCTGTGTGCTAGTTTATGCGACCAGAGCAGGTGGACTGCCACTGGCCTGCTTCGAGCCACTTGAGTTTCTTCCAGCAACTACCCGAGTTGAACCAGAAAGGCAGGATCTGCAGTGCCAATCAAGAACCGAAGGCAGACGGAGCTCCAGTCTGTTCACCTGCTCTGTATTCACACACCACCCCAGCTGACTTCAAAGGATAGCAGGGCCAAGGATTTGCCAAGGGGGTTTGCCACGGGCCTCGCTTGGTGTGAAGCCCCAATGAATGCTGAGGGCAGTGAGACAGCGTCCTCTGTGCACACACGCCCACCTCTCCTCTTGCAAGAAGGAGGCCAAGGATGCCTTGCCCAAGCCCAACGCCATGGCACCGCCTGCCTGTCAGGGGCCCCTTTTGATGGAGAGCCTTTCGGACCGGGCCCTACCCTGCTCTGCAAAAAGCACCAGGTCCACCTGCAGGACGAGTGGGATTCTGATTTCTTTCCAACTCTGCCTGCAGCCCCTCCCAGGCATTGCTACCAAATGCATCCTCAAAACTAGCCCTCAGCAGGTGGTGCTGTGCCCAATGCACAGCCAATCCAAGGACGGCAGCTGACTCCTGGCAGGACCCTGGTCTCCCCTCCACCATCCCTGGTCACAGCAGCTCCCCACTGCTTCCATTCTGTGGGAGAGGCACTCTCTGCAGCTGCCAACGCAGACCCTCCCCGGAATACGCAAGTCCACAGTAGCCTTTCCAGCACACACCTGCTCTCATCTTGTAGGCCCTTGGGGGTAAACATGCTCTATACTGCTGGACCCCTTGCCCCATCCGAGGGCCCTGTGTCACTGTCACCTTGGCCCACCACTGCACTCCTCCCCTTTCCACACTCCCAGAGGTGGGAGGTCATTTCTGAAGCTACACACAGAGGAGAGGATTCCATTCACAGCCTCATCCACCTGTCAATCCAAAACGCTGATCAGAAGTCTGAGGCAGCCCTTCAGTGCAGCAGCCTGCTCTGCTCACCTCCCCCCATGCAAGAGCACAATGGCTGGTCACCAGCACATCTGAGTCGGGACAGCGCTGCAGGAAGGAGCCGCAAAGCCAGAGAGGCCACCTCCTGCTCCTGGGCACGGCCACCCCCAAGCACTGCCACGTTCCCTTCTCATCACAGTAGGAGATCATGCCGGAATTAATCACCGGCTCGTCACCCAGTGACAGAATGAGGGTGGCTGCTGTCTTGGTCTGGGCTTCTGAAGCAGCAAAGAGGATGTGGTGCTCACCCACTGGAGACACACCTGCCACAGCAGCGGGGTGCCAGCAGGGTGGGATCCCTCCAGAGGCTCAGGGACCAGATCAGCTCCATCCAATCAAAGGACAAGGCCAGTGTCCTCATGAAGACACATGGGGGGGGAGAAGGCAAGGATTCAACATCCGCCAGCCTGGGTAAAGACAGGAGACCTGGGCCACCAGTCCACACCACCAATGGGAAACATTTCTGTAGCTGGCAGAAAAGGCCTCTCCAGGGCTCTGGCAAACTGCAGCAGGGCCCAGTCACCAAGTCCAACCCGGTCCTCCAGGGCAGCTGACCAACGTAGCACTTGGCTGGGGCGGTAACAGCTGCTTCAGGGGTCTCCAGCCCGAAGAAAGGCCTGAACCGGTAAAGCCACCGCTTGGTCCCTCCCAAAGGGTGCTTCAAGATGGGCAAGCTCACCCACCTCTGGTTTGCACACAGAAGCCCCCAGGTCCGATCCCTGATGGCATCACCAGGCAGGGCTGCGCAGGAGCCTTCTCTGGCTGAAACCATGAAGGCACACCTAGATAGCCATCGGCCTCAAGGCTGACCTGCCCACCTGCCTGGGAAGGGTAGCCCACGCTGGATGCAGATTCGAAGGCCACCTTTCTTTAACCCTGGCATAGATCTGCTCTCTGACCATGGACTGATCAGAGGATTGGGGTAAGGAAAGAGAAGAATCGCACCTCTCCCCACACTCTGAGCCTTCATAAAACTCACCACCATCAACCCATCAAGGAGCCATGCCTATGAGGCCAGACCAGTCCTGCCCTCCAAGCACAGGGAGTCAACAAGTTTGTTGTTCGCACCCACCTCCAGCTCAGGGGGAGGTAATGGGGCCCACCATCCAATGGGGGGGCCCCACTGGCCAAAGACCCAAAGCACACTCACGTTGCTTGGCTGATTGGCAGCCAAGCTGCAGAGCACCCTGGGGGAGCAGCAGAGCAGCGGCTTGACAAGCCAAGAAGCAGTGGGGACAGGCAAAGGCAGGAAGGGCCTCCGCAGGCAGCCCAGGAGGGCACCTTCTTCCTGCAAGGAGCACCTCAGGGGGAAGCCACAGAAGCGGCCTCTCCTTCTAGGGTTTGCAAAGGTGAAGGCAGGCAGGCAGGGAGGCCATTTAGCGGCACCAAGAGCTCCCTGCCAATTCAGGCTGATGCCCACCACACGCTGCCTCAGCTAACCCAGTGTCGAACATCGCTTTAACCCTTCCTGGGCAGGGAAAGAGAAGAACACCGCAACCAAAGAGAGACCCTTGAGAGGAAGACCCCTGCCCTAGGAGTCCGTTCTGACTACTGCTGCAGAGTTGGCAGCCAGTGCCCCACTGCAAGATGGTGGCAAGCTGTGCTCCCCCAAACAACCCAGACAAACCATTCTGGGTTGGGGGGGGCAGCCAGGAAAAACCCAAACCTGGAAACAGGGCAAAAAAAGAAAGGGAGACCAGAGCCCAAGAAAGGAAGGAAGGAAGACTCAGGTGAGCCCTTCTGCACTGTCAACAGTGAGGCCCAAGGAAGAACAGGGGCTCCAGGGCTGGGCTCCCAGTAAGACTGTCTGCCTGGCAGGGATCAAAGCAACGGACCAGTAGAGAACCCCGGCCTCCCCCCCTCTCTCCCTGGCCCCGCCCCAGCTCTCCTCGCAACAGATTGCAGCAAGCAAGCCAGCACTTGCAACCAGCACCACGATCCAGCCTGGGAGTTTGCTAGCGCTGGCACTTACCCGGCTGTGCGCCTGCCTCCTGGTCTGGGCCATGCTGATGATGCCTGCGACCCACTCTCCCGGTCTCTGCTAAGGCTGTGCTCAGCTCATGGCCAGGGGCTCGGCAGGGAGGGTCTGGCTCAAGTGCTGCTGTGCCCACGCCCTGAGCCACCCGCTGCTCAGGGCAGAGGAGAAAGGGGGGGCTGAACGCCTCCAAGACACAAAAATCAAGCCCAACTGAGGGAGGCTCGCTCTGCGCTAGTACTGCTGCTCCAGACTCCTGTCACAGATGCTGTCAGCCCACTGGGTCCTAGTGCTAGTCTGCTTTGCTCCAAAACCTCCAAAAGGGAAGGCCAGGCAGAGCTAAACACCCACACAGGCACACCCCCTCTTCTGCCCCAGACTCTCAGTCAGGCAGGCAGGCTGGCAGCCCAGGCAGGCCACCTCTCCTGGCTTCTTGGCTGCTGCACCTTTCTGGGCCTGTCCTGCTCCCCACAGAATGAAAGAGGGAGACAAATCTGAAGGCACCTATACCTTCCTACACTAGACAGAAGGTAAGTTCTCTCTGGTAGACCCTCATAAAGCTCAGCAGCCTAACATTCGGTGTGGGGCAGAAACCAAAGGCAGGAGACCCAAGAGGTGCCTGCAAACCTCCAACTGTCTTCCTCCTCCTCTTCCTCTCCACTATAGCACAACATTCAGCTACAGCTGAGAAACTGGTGGGGAGGAAGGTCAAGCAGCGACTGGTGGGTCTTGCAGAACAACATTCCTGGCATGCTCTGGAGCCAGCAAGCCACTGTGGCAACACCCAAGGACTCCCAGCAGCCAGTGAAAGAAGTGCCACGGGGATTAGCCAGGCACCCCAAATCTGCCTAGGGAGAGGCTTCCATCAGGTCCAGCTTCTGCTAACCGGAAGCTCCTCTTCAAAGCCACCAGAAATGAAGCGACCACCTTGCTCCATGCACCCCAAAAGATGGTCCCAGAAGGAGAGGACAGCAGCCCGGATCTGCACTTGGGCCACCACTGGCCCCGTCAGCCCCCTACACCTGTCCCACCTCGGAAACCACATCTTGGCTCACCAGGCTGCCTCCCCCTCTTCCTTCCAGATCCTCTTTCCCACCTGCAGCTGATCTGGTCTGTGCTTCAGCCAAACCCCCCCCCCCAAGTCATGCCATCTCATATCATCTTGTCTCTCCAGGGAAGACCCTTTGAGAGGAGTCCTTTGGCAGAGCAGGTGCCTGACACTCAGCTATTCAATCCAGCAGGAAGAGATAGTTCGCAAGATCATCATCATCATGCTCTCTCTGCTGGGAGACAGATTTCTAGCCCCCACCCTGAACTGGAGCAAAGAGTGCCTCTCGGGCAGGACAACAGACTAGCATGCAGGTTACCCTGGAAAGCTGTGGGTGGGGAGGAGGGTGCAGATCAACACGGATGACAGCTCAGACGAGGCTTCAAAGCAGTGGGGATTGTGTCTCCAAAAAGCCTCCCTGCCTTTCACCAATTCTGCCCAGAATCAATCAAAGAAAGACTCTGTTGAGTCCATCACAGGAGCTTCAGTTGATAAACTGACATCAAAGTTCTATGCATGTCTACTCAGAAGAAAGTTCCATTGAGATCCAAGCAAGTGTACAGAGGATTGCAGCCCAATTAACTCTGTAGAAAAACCACACCTCCTTGTTTTCCTGCTTCACACTTGCTGACCATCCCAGCTCACACATTCAAAACTGCACTTTTCATTGTGTACGCCATTTCCTTACTGGGTAACTGTAAGTCACCTTAAGGCAGGGGTGCCCAAACCCTGGCCCTGGGACCACTTGAGGCCCTCCAGGACTCCCAATGCAGCCCTCGGAGAGCCCCCAGTCTCCAATGAGACTCTGGCCCTCCAGAGATTTGTTGGAGCCCGCACTGGCCCAACACAACTGCTTTCAGCATGAGGGCGACTGTTTGACCTCTCGCTTGAGCTGCGGGATGAGGGCTCCCTCCATTGCTTGCTGTTTCACATCTGTGACACAGCAGTGGCAGTGAAGGAAAGGCCAGCCTTGCTTTGTGCCAGGCCTTTTATAGGCTTGGAGCTACTGCAAGACCTTCATTCATTCATACAAGTTCATCTTTAATATATTCATTTATGTAAACTTAAGTAAATGTATTCAAATTTTAAATGTAAATTAATCCTTTTTTTCCCCCTGCCCCCAAAACAGTGTCAGAGAGATGATATGGCTCTCCTGCCAAAAACTTTGGACACCCCTGCCTTAAGGGAACAAAGATGGGATATTTTTTGCAATAAAATACTATTGTTAGGTGATGCACACATGGGTTTTGGTGAGTACCATCTTCAGGAGACATTCCTCTAGCGAAGCCATCTCCAAACTGGCCTGTGGTGTACACTAGGATTAGCCTTCCGGGCTCAGTGTGGGGTTGGCAAAGCCTTACTATCCCAGGCTGCAGCCTCCCAACTCTGCAGCCAGTCTTTGCACAAACTCATGCCAGGCAGCTGCTTCCACTGCCTATTGCCCCAGAAGGATCTGCGCCCTGATTCCCCGGGAGAAATGGCTGCCTGGTGCAAAGTCTGTGCAAAGATCAGCTGCAGAAACAGGAGGCTGCATGCAGAACAGTAAGGTTTTGTCTGTGCCATACCCGGAATAATCCTGGCGCACCAGATCTGGTCTGCGGACCAGGGATTGGGAGGCTCTGCCCTACAGCAACATGTCTTCTAGTGTGCTCCTAGGAGCCCTGAAGCTCCCCAAACCCCTTTAGGGGTTCCATAAGCATGCCTTAAGAAGCCATGGCCACTCGGCACTGTGTCACTCCATGCACACACTGGCACTCTGAGGTTCCCAGAGACTCTGTTCAGCAGTGTCACAGGTTCCAAAGACCAAAAAGTTTGAGAACCGCTGCCCTAGAGAACGCCATCTGCCACCCACAGCTCTTGTAGTAGCAAACTAAACTGTTTTTAATCTGCTCCCTGCTCCCCTGATAAAAGGGGCAGCTTTTAACTGATGAGATTTGTAATCTAAATCTGACCCCCAGCATCAAAGGGCAGCCCCACTCCTCACAACACCATTCAGAGTGTTGGCAAGTCCCATAACAGTATAAATGCCCATTTAGAAGCCCCCAAACCGGGCAGCGGGAGAGGAGGGGGGAGCAAGAAACGAAACTCAGGATCCACAGGAGGAAAATGCGCACATAAGGATGAACCATGTTGCTGGGAGGTGCCTGTGGCCCTAACTCTCGAGTAGAATCCAACTGAGACATTTGGCTCCCGTTAGTTCCCGGGTTATTTCACAAGCAAGTTACTAGTCTTTGGGGCTAAAGATGTATGATGAAGCACTCAAGACTCAACACCCAAGCGAGCCGAATGTCCTTTCTTGGAGAAGGGCTCCCAGATCATCCTCCCAGTTCCTGCTTGTTCCTTCCTCTGCCACAGACCCCTCGGCCAGCTGGTCCTGGTCAAAACTTTGTATGCAGTGAAAGGGTGTAATTTTTAAACACAAATTAATGAAATGTTCTGAATGCTGCCAAAATAAAACAAGCAGAAGGTTCACAATTCAAACATTGTGCCAGAAAGAAGAAGAAAAATTTTCTTGCCCAGGCCCACAATGAGGCTGCTGCAAGATCCAGTTTGGTTTAACCTTCTTAAGAAGAAGCCACAAGCAGGTCAATGCTCCAATTCTATAATCCACAGATGCCACCATCACGACTGCTTCACATCTGGAACACTGGCACCTGCACTGCCTCGTCCACAATGCAATCTCAGAGACCAAACATTCTACAGCCAAGTGTGTCCAGTAAGACTCAAAACCCCTGTCTGATGAATCCCACCCAGGAAGTGAACTGGGACCTCTCCCCCTGATTTGCCAAGGGATGGCTGGTTGCTGCCAGTCAAGATGCTCCAAAGACCCACTGCTGGGTCAAAGGGCCCAAGCCTCTCTGGATCTGCAGTGTTAGGAGAAAAGGCTGCAGGGCTGGCGAAAGGAAGCACCATGCAGACATTCCCAACCATTTCGACTCCTGTTCACCGCTGGGTCTGACGAAGGAGCCTGTAAACCACAAAAGCTTCTGCTGAAACAAACTGGCCTGTCTCTTTGTTCTGTTTCTGCCACAGGCAAATACGGTCGCTAGACCTCTGGAAGCTATCTCTAACCAGATGAGATTCCTCCTATTTCAGCAATGACCAAACTTTTCTGGCGAGTGTGCCAGAAGCCCATTCTAGTGCAGACCTGGGCCCTCCTGTGCCAAGCACAGCAAGCTCCCACCTCCTTGGGTCACTTGTCAGCCAGTCAAGTCCCTACCTGAGCTGTCTCCAGTACGGTGAAAGGAAACAAACTCCAAGGAGCAAGAGGGCTTTCGGAAGTTGCATTCAATGAGACTGAAATAGAGACAACTGAAAGACTTGAGTTAATCTACTGACACAAATTAAGAGAGAAAACTTCTAAAGAGAAGAAAGTGCCTAGGTGATCGCTGAGTGCCCCCAGCACCCTGAAAGGCTCCCCACTCTCTGAGGAGAAGTCTGGGTATATAAGGGGGGGCCACCCAGTTATCCCGCACTCCTGGATGCAACACATTTTTGATTATCCCTCAAACTCCAGCACTTGACCATCCCCCTGTGCTCACGACCCCCATATCTAAAACCAAAGACAGACACAACTCAGCCCAAGGAGCCACTTTCATGTCTCCACACTGGGAGGGGCTTTGTGTGGTGCCCATACATAACAGGCATGGCAAGAGTAAGCACTTTCACAATCCTGTCCCTAGAAAAGAGGGGTAATTTCTGAAGTTCAGTTAACGTTGCATCTGCCCAACACCCACCTCAAGCAGGTTGGTTCTGATGGTTGCTTTTCTCCAACTGACGCCTCAGCTTTCCATGACTCCTACGGGGCAGGAAACATGCACAGGCCACATCACGCAGTTCTGCATTTTCCCCTTTTCTGTGCCTTTACAAACCTGTCTACCTCTGTACAGCTGTCCCCCAGATTACCTGCCTGGGCGTGGCACGGCGATGATGAAGTCTTTCCATTCCACGCCACAACCTCCACTTTTCACAGTCAGTCTTCTCAGAAACTCTCACCTGGCAACCGCTTCCACTGCCTGTCACCCAAACAGGCTCTACACCCCAATTTCTTGGGGGAAGTGGCTGCACAGCGCGAGTTTCTGGGAAGACCAGCTGTGAAAAGTGGAGGCTGCAGTGCAGAATAGAGAGCCTTCGCCACCACTGCGCCCAGATGGGCCATCTGGGAATGCCTCGCAGGCCTGGCTTTGGAGGCTCCTGTTCCAGATTAACAGAACCTCAAGACGGGCAGCAGCACTCAGCATCAAATGGCGACACTGAAGACAGGTTGGGATTTGTGGAACAGTTCACAGAGGGCGATGCTTCTCTCAGCAGGGAAGGGGAGTTATGTGGGGCACATGCAAACCCCAAGTCCTTCTCCACTTTCAGCTCACTTTTCACCTCCCTACTTTCAGCCTCAAAAGAGCTGTGATCCACTTGGCACTAGGACCCTGCATGGGCCAAGCTATGTGCATTTGCGCACTGACAAACTGCGCCATTTCACTATTTCAGCAGTGGCCCACGCAACCCTGGCAGGACTGCGGCTACTCGGAGAGCAGGAAGGGGCCTCTCTCACCGACAGTGTCCCGCCATTTCCTTTTTTCAGTTGAAACTGGAACAACCAAGACTGCAAATCAATATATCTGAAACACTTCATTGAAGAGGTAACCATAGCAACATGCCGAGAAGCCAGGATGCTGCAGCTGGTAACGAAAGGAGGTGAGTCTTTTTCCGTTCCAGATCCATCTTCATCCAAATAATTCACCCACGACTCTGTCATCATTTCAGCTCCCCTACCACCTCTGCCTCCCTTTCAAGGGACCAGGACACTGACTGGGGTGCCCCCCCCTTACTGGATGCATCTGCCTAAGCCACACGGTAGCCTTGCACCCTCAGCTGCACCCACACAGCCCCTCCCACGTCATGTTGTGGCTGTCCTTTCTCGTCTCCCCTTATGCTGGAGCAGTTCCGTTTGGAGGGACAATGCTCCCTTCTATTTATTTGATGGTACTGGGCCATCAAAGAAGTATATACTGGGGAGTTGAAAAAAGAACCACAGAAGACTGAAGTATTTTTTGACCAGCCTGTTCCACCATGCCTGGCCCATCAAAAGAGTTGTTCCAGAGCTCGTCAGCACGGGTCCACTTAGCCAGGGCTGCTCCCTGCCAGCTCCATTTTGCACAAGACAGCTTAACCCATTTCTGTCCAGTCCACAGGTGTACATATTTGATCCCTGTTGGCTATATGGAACATAAGTCAGAAATGGCTTAAGAGCAGCCCTGTGGACCCCCCTCACTCCACCCCCACCTGGCTTCCTACCGCTGACAGCCAGACACCACAAGGTGGGCATGAGCCAAAGGT
This sequence comes from Tiliqua scincoides, assembly GCF_035046505.1. Classification (NCBI taxonomy): domain Eukaryota; kingdom Metazoa; phylum Chordata; class Lepidosauria; order Squamata; family Scincidae; genus Tiliqua; species Tiliqua scincoides. The sequence continues at coordinate 502,309 of NC_089826.1, read as the reverse complement.
CTCCACAGTCTGGTAACTCATCCTCCTCTCTGAGGCCCCGTCCTCCAGACAAGGAGGTTCTGTAGCCACCCACCTCCCAGGCACTCTCTGTGACCTGGTCCAACCCCCTATTCAAGCCATCCAGGCCCACATCTGCTGGCAGCAAACTCACTCAGCAAGGCACAGGGCACCTCTTTTGAACCATCGGTCAGCTAACTGCATGGAGAGGCCCCAGGCTCCAGTTGGTGCCTTACCATTTCCCCAGCATTTGGTTTTTGCAAGTATAGTTTTGTGTCATCTTCCCACAATTCTTGCTCAAGTTCTCCAAGCCCTGAAGAATAAGGCAAAAGCACCCAGGAGTGTAGGGCATCAGGCAGGCAGAGAAGGCACCCTGGAGCTTCCAGACAGGGAACGGAGCAGCAGCTTCTCCCCGATGACCCATCGCTCCCCCATCCACCCCTCCCCAAAGAAGCTTCATGAAAGACAAAGCAGGTCAGTACTGCCACCAAAGAAGAAACTAAGGCATGGGGAAGGACACCATCCTTCCAGGGTGAGGGCAGCAGCAGTCAGCAAAACCCACCCAGAAGCTGCAGAAGTTCTGCAGTTCTTCCAAATCTCACTGGCATTTCATCTTAGAAACTGTGCAAAAACACAGTTGCACAACTAACTAAAAACTTCCTAGTAAACTGCCACATCGCAAGTATTCACTAACCAAGAGAGTACTGGCTAGTCACAGCATTGCACACAGTCCAAGTTCAGAAATACAAAGAGTCTTCTGCCATGTGAATGAGCCTTCCAGAGCTGTGAGCTCATGCACTTCCTCCTCCCCAACTCACTTTCCTTCTAGGCATCTTCATGGAGCCACAACACCAACATTCTGTTGATGATTTCCTGAAGTCATATGCGAAGCCAGGAACTGTGGTTGAACTCTGGTATCCACACAGAGTGTGACGCAGACGCCAAACCCTGGTCTCACATCCTAGCTCAGAACATAGATCTAAAACCCAGTCACAGGTCCCCAATTTCATGTGAACTGCCAACTAAATAATCCCGGATTCTTGGCCATGCAGAGGAGATGAAGGGATGGAGCGAGCGCATGAGCCCATTGGTCTTCAGGGCCCAATAGCACAGCGGGGAAAGCACTTCCTGGTACAGCTGAGCTGTATTTGCTCCCTGCTGCACAAATGCATAACAGATATCCTGACAAAGCCTACGAACTAAGGAAAGGCTACATGGCTGTAGGCAACAAGCGAGGATGAGCTTGAACACAAAGCAGCAGGTGCAATTCTGACATCATCTGAAATACAGTGATCTTTGCTCACTTGCTGCCTACATCATGCTGTCATCAAAAACAGAGGCAGTGCAAAACAAATATAGCACAACTACATGGTTTCCTATTCAAAAATGAAATTTGTTTGCTCAACAGGGCAACGCCAGCACTGAGGACCACTCAACACTGATCCACACCACAGGACAAAGATTTTTCCATCCAGAAGACCCCAACTCCACCCCCAGGAGCTCTGCTCAATCCTCCAGAAAGCAAGTGATGGAGAGGCAGCCTCAAAAACCCTGAGGTTACAATACATCATTGTAAAGATGTAACACTTCGAGTTCCCAAGTTGATCAAAAAGGCACCATCTTGGATTTCTTTTCTGATTTTAGACAGTGAGTCACCAAAATAAATAGTAGTAATCGAGGGGGGGAATCCTTTGTTTTATTATTTATTATTTCTCATACAAAATGTAAGCTTTATTGATGGTCATAAATTCTTCTTCATTTTCAGAGCCCTTTTCACATCACATCCCACCCGGGGATCAGGAGTCGGACCTAATCGAGGCAGTTGCTGCCGCCCAGGGCACGGCCCTTGGTCACCACCTGCTGTCCTAGAAGTTCTGGGATGACACCACATCTGCCCTGGATCAAAGGCTAGTCTCCCCATCGCAACACCTTCTTAGTAACAGCAGGGTTACTACAGGGCCTGCCACGGAAACAGATCACACAAGCAGATCCTCTGAACAGCAGAGGAAGAACCACATTGCTCCTAGCAAACCTGCAGCAGCCTCAGCAGCAACAAGTGGGGAAGCCAGACAGGGAGGTGAAAGGAAAGCACAGGAAAAGATTCTGTCATCTGAAAGACGGGAGAAACACCTAACCACAAGCAGCAGGACAGGGTCCTCAGGTGGCCTGGTAGCTGACAGCACCACCCGAGGCAATGGTGAGTCGAACTGGGATCAAGGTTTCTCCTTCCCAGAATACGGTGAAATGCGATGGAAAGGAAAGGGAGCCAGAGGTGGGCTGAAGGCGTCCTGAGCAGGGACTGGCACAGGAGCCTGTTCTGCAGACAGCCGCCTCACCCGCGTGGCCACAACGGGGCCGCCAGGCCTTGATCCCGGGAACGTGACCACACCTCAAAGCTGCACGGGGACTCAGAAGGGCCCGCAGGACCGGGCCAGGGCCCAGCGCCCGAGTCTCAGTGCGCCCCCCGCGCCCGCATTCAGAGTCCGGCTGCCTCTGCAGCCAGGAGGTCCCCTCGCGGCTCGTGCCCCGCGAAGGCCTTTTCTCCGGGAATCTGTCCGAGTCGCTTTCAAGAGCAGCACGTCCTGCGCGGGGGCACCGCGCGGGATGGCCGAGCCTCCTTCGCTCCCGGCCAGCGTCGGGGCGCAGAGAAGCTTCCCTCGCGCAGCCCGCCCAGCCTCGCGCCCCTCCGAGTCGAGAGCCGCGGAGCTCCGCGCAGCCGTCCGAGTCCTGCGCCGCCAGTCACGACCCTTTCCGGGAGGGGAGGTCCGCGCCGGGCGTCGCCCTCGCCAGCCCCGCGGCGCCCTTTCCCAGGCGCGAAGGCGCGGCCCCGCGCAGGACGACACTGCCCGCTGTGCCCGGCCCCGCTCCCGCCCCACGCGCTGCTCGCTCCCCGAACGCCCGTTCCTGCGTCTCGCCCGCGGGGCCCGGGAAGCCCCCGCAGCGCCACTGGGCCTCGGGCGCCCGGGCGGCTCCTGGGCCTGCCCGCTGAGGCGGCTCCCGGGAGGGCGGGCGGGCGAGCGAGCGGGCGGACTCCGTCCACCGGCAGGCCCGCCGACGGGGGCGCGAGAGGCCGCCCCTTCCGGCAGCGGGACTGCTCCCGCAGGGCAGGCTGCCTCGGCGGCTGGAGGCTCCGCCGCCCACTCACCCGCCGCTCCCTCAGCAGCCGCCCCGTCGGCGGACCTCCCGCGCAGGCTGGCCAGGCGGCGCCGGTCCGAGTGCTCCGCGCAGGCGCCCGGGCGGCCCAGCAAGGGTCCTCCGCAGGCCCGGCGCTTCTGCGCACGCGTCGCAGGCAGCGCCGCCAGGGGGCGTGGCCTCGCCATGCTCCTCCCCCTGCACCCCCGGGCGCGGGGGGCCTCGCTCCTGGGGGGCAGCAGGGGGGCGCGACCTCTGGCGCTGCGGGCGGCAGTACCTGGCCTCTAGCGGCCGCCCCGCTCCTCCAGCCCGCCCCTGGGCTGGGCTGGGAGGGGCGGGGCGGGGCGGGGCGGCCGGGCGGAGCCTCGCCTGGACGGCCGCTGCCTCTCCTCTCCCTCTCGCCAGCAGTCTACATAAGAACATCAGAAGAGCCCCGCTGGATCAGGCCACAGGCCCATCTAGTCCAGCTTCCGGTATCTCACAGCGGTCTGGTCGTGGTAAGCGCGGGCGGGCCGGGCCGGGCCCCTCCGTCGGGGGACCCTCGCGCGACAGCGGCGACCCCGCCCGAGACCTCCGCGTGCGCGCCCGGCCCGACCCGGCCCAGCGCCCGCCTCCCCCCTCCCGCGGCTCGGGCGGCAGCCACCCTGCCGAAGGACCCTCGGAGCGCCCCGCGAGCCCTCGCTGGGAGGAGATCCCGCAGGAGAGGAAGGTCGCGAGGCCCCGGCCAGTGCGGGCTCGCCGGGCGCCCCTTCTTCTGCCGCCCGGAGCCGCGCCTGCTGTCCTGCTTCTCCGGGGCTGCGGCGCTGCTCGCCCCGGCCTGCCGTCTGGCCAGGCGGGGCGCTGTGCGGCCGCGTCCCGCTCGGGCGCCGGCAGCGACTTCCGAACGATGCCGGAGTGGCCGTCCTTCGCCGGGACGCTCCTCGCCACGCACTCGCAGCGCGGATTCAGGGGAGGAAGGGAGGCCCGCCCGGCCGCTGCCCTGCTGTTCGAAGCGCCAAGCGCTGCCTCCCTGCCCGAGCCTCGCCTGCACACAGCCTTGCGCTTGTGCTGCCCAGAGAACGCGGACACGAAGCCCCCTCCTGTCACGGGGATGAGGCTTCCCTGCAGGGCAGAGCGCCCAGCACGGCACAGCCTCCCTGATGCCCTCGTCTCTTGTGCTGCAGAAGCCCCATGCCCAGGAGGAGGTCCGTGCGGGCGCTGGAAAGGCTGTGCCTGGAGAATGTGGCTGGGAACATGCAGCGCGTCTGGGCCAAGGACTACGCAGACAACTACCTGGATGAGTTCCACTTCCGCTACATCATGGGGCCCTTCAGCGAGCTGGGTGAGGCGCAAGCACAGGACAGGCGCGGGGGGGCCCCTCTGGCCAAAGTCAGCCTGCTCAGCAGCACGTGCTGATGGCAGACCAGGCCGGTGCTGGGACCATTCGGGGCAGTGCGCATCTGGCCACGTGCCTGGACTGGCTTGTGGTCGCCATCAAGAGCCAGAAGGCCCCAGAAGGGATCTAAAAACTTAGCAATGTCAAGGTGCTCTTTGTGATCTGTGGAGCAAGTGAAAGGTGGTGAGGTCAGCAGGCTGTGCTGCTGCACTCTCCACTTCACTCTAGTTTCTTTCCTGTGTTGAAAGGATGGTTCCCCAGATCTTCTTAGCCAGCTGCGCACCAAGCTAGACCAGGCTTCTCTTCCTCGGTTTGACTGCAAAGTGATGCAGGTTTAAGTAGTTCTGCTCTCCCAAACAAGGAAGCCGAACTGCCAGCCTCCTCGCAGAGGGGTCCCGGAGTGACTCTCCTCAGGGGTCACGTGTTGACACCAAGAAGGGTTCAGGACAGACAACAATCCAACAATCTCCATAGCTGGCAAGAGGGAGAGGAGGGAGACCCCTTCTCTAAGAGGCCTCTTCTGTGCAGTTCCTTATAGCTACTAGGTCTGAAGGCTCTCTAGAGCCCCCAGATTTCCTTAGAAACCTCCCAAGCAGGCACTTGGACATGGTTGTCACACTAGTCAGCTTCTCTGAAAAGTGCTGGTTGGTGAGCCCAGTGTGCAGTGTCCCAGACCACCTCCCAGTGGGTTGCCGCTCTTGCCCTTCCCCTCTGTGCTCTTAGCAGCGGACTCAGGAGACGAGCAGACAAGTCGGAGAAAGAGGGTCCTGTGGCTGGCGCACTCTGACCTTGAGGTGCTTCCTGGCTGGAAATACATGGGTGGGGATGCGATGGGCTCTTTCACAAGGCCCCTCCTGCACTGTTTTTCCCCAGTAAAGAGAGAACAGGCTTGTCATGTAGCTATACAGACAACTTGGAACAAGTGTGGATGGAAAGAAAGGAAGCCTCACCAAGTGGGACCTCCTACAGATTAACTGAGAGGCTGCTGGTGGCTGCCCCCCTCCCCTGGTCTGGTTCTGCACACGTGTCAGGTTCTTCTGGCCATGCCCACATGGGGGCCAAGGGCTGCCCACCCCTCAGCAGGACAAGGTGTGACTGACTGCTCGGTCTTTTTCTTTCCTGCCCAGCGGGCTCCTTGGTCCAGGAGCTGCTCCAGCTACTGGGGGAAAGCCGGCGACTGACACGGGCCATGCTACACCTGCTCCTGGTGCCCCACCTGACAGAGCTCAGCCTCAGTGCCTGCCCAAAACTGGTCAGCCAGGCCATTGCCCAGCTCATTGTGGTTCGCTGCAAGGTGAGGCCTGCGTGCGGTGCTGAGGCCAGTCCTTTAGGGTAGTTCTTTCACTGGGGTGGGGTTCCTGCCCCAGGTGGGCCCTTTTGGCAGCTTGCCATGGCTTGGCCACAGGACTGCCTTCCAGCGTGGCTCACTCACTTGAGGCAGCTAGGCAGGGGTCCAGCCACTAAGCTCCCCTGTCTGCTGTCTGCACACCCAGGTAGGACAATGGCTGGAGTAGTAGGCAGGATGGCTCTCCTGCCTCTGCCAGTGCTGGGCTTCCATCCTGCCTGCTACAACCAAGAGCTGGAGTCCAGGGCTTGATGGCCACCAGGAGGGACACATGACAGGAGCTCAGGCCTACTGGGGCTCCTGCCAGAACTAGCACCCCCAGCAAGGCAGAAGCACATGGCCTAGTCTGAACAGGGATGGGTTTGATCATAACTCTGAGCCAGCCCTTGGATGGAAAGCTGGAGCACTGGTGCTGAGGGCAGTGGGTCTGGGCTCCACAAAGGTGCCTCTTGGCACCTCTGGCCAAAGGTGCCAAGGGGTGCTATTAACCCACCCCACCCGTGTCTCCCTCCTTTTCCTTGCTTTTCTATTCTCCCCAGTTCTGTTCAGCTTGTGGCAATGGGCTTGTGCAGATGCAGGGCTTGTGCCAGGCTTAAGAAAAGAGGGCAGCTCAGTGGGCATTTCTGTCCCTGATGGGTAGTGTGGAGCGGGAATGCGGCCCCAGCAGGCACATGCAGAAGAGGCCTTGCATTTGCTGCTCATGGACTCTTTCTTGCTTGTTTTCTTGGGGCAGAGCCTGTCATTGCTGGATCTCCAGGGCTGCAGCCGGGTGCCCACTGATGCTCTGGTGGACCTGATGGAAGGCTTGCCACACCTCACAAAACTAGGCCTGTCAGAGACTCAGTGCAACACACAGGTGCTGTCAGCTGTGGGCTCCTGCTGCAGCCAGCTTCGCGAACTGGACATCTCTGACTGCAAGAGGCTTTCGCCAGCGTCCCTCCTCCATCTGGCCTATGACCCCACCGTGGGCTCCTTCTGCTGCCCGATGCTGCAAGTGCTGAATGTAGAAGGGCTCAAGACCAGCACCCATAGTCAGGACATGGTGGCAGCCCTGGCCTTTCTGCTGTTAGCATTGCCCAGCCTGAAGTTCTTGGTCCACGAGCTGGTTGCCGAGGCCGTGGGTCTGATCCACCACCAACAGTTTGGCCATGCCTTGAATGCCCCGGGGTTTCCCTCCCTGGAGAAGCTGGTGCAGTGCAGGACGTTCACCCAGGGGGATGTGGAGGGCCCCAGGCTCCTATTGCAGCTCCAGCGAGTGGTGGAGGTGGAGGAGCCCCTTCTGCCTGTGGTCTGTGCAGTATGCCCACACTTGGCAGAGGCGACCATCCTTCTCAGAGAAAACTCTTGCTTGGACTGGGGCCTCCTGTCATGGCACCATCTCACTCACCTCACTGTCAACTGCATGGGGCAGAGAGCCCTGCGAGAGCTTCTGCCGGTGACAGGCTGCCTTGGGGCCCAACTTCATCTCCTCTCACTCGGTGGTTTCTCCTTGGAAGAGGAGGTCTCCTTCCCTGCTCTGCTGAGTCAGTGCCGGCGTCTTCAGAAGTTCAGCGCCTCCCTCCTTCCCCCACAGGGGCATGGCCGTGGCAGGGAGTGGGGGGTGGAGGCCTTGAATGGGGACTTCAACTTCACCCCCCACGTGGTACCTCAGCTGCGTGACCTCAGCCTGGTCCTCTGCAGCTCCGAGGGCCCCTCACACTGGGCTGAGGTTTTGAAGGTGAGCCTCGTGTCCCTCCTCAGGAATTCCCCACATCTGGAGCACCTGGACCTAGTCTGCATGCCTTTCTCCCTGGATGGGGTGCTTCAGGAAGTGCTGAGGCCCCCCAGCACTGCCCTGACACACCTTCGTGAGCTCTCGCTGGCCCAGGGCAGGGTGTCCAGTCACACCATCCACCTGCTGCTGTCCTTGGATAATGCACTGACCTACCTCAACTTGGACGGGTGCCCAGAGATCCACCAGAGGGACTATGACCAGCTTCTCAGGAGAATCAGCAGGGAGGGCCTTGAACTGAACATTGTGTGGGCATGAGAGAAGCCCCGTGAGCTGCTGTGGCAGCTCCCCCCTTGCTGGATCCAGGGCAGTGGGTGATATACTTTACTGATGAAAATTAGGTGTGGAAAATAAGACTCTCTTCTTGTCACTTTTTTCCATACAAGCGAGTCTGTCCAAAGTCCTGCCTATCTTGCACCCTTCTTCCTTCTTTGGGGTCTTATTGGAATTCCAGGGTTTGGCTCACAACGCTCTGGCTGCTTCAGTTGCAGAACTTATTAGACATGGGTCTTTATTAGATACCGTGTCTAAAAACCCGAATAGATTTAGGGTTTTTAGATACAGTACCCCAGAGATGGACTAAGGCCTGTATTTTCTCCTGTATTATCTTGAAAACTGTTCCAGTTATCTTCCAATATTAAATATTTTAAAGAATTTTATCAGATCTGTATCAACCCAACATTTAATTCTTTACATCTCCCAACACGTTCCTGCTGTACTTTTTATAAAATTGCTGAATACTCCAGGGTTTCAAGTGCTCTAACGATTAACCTCTTGTAAGTACAAGCTGGGCATCCCTTACCTGGAATTCTGAAATCCAAAGTATTTTGAAAACCACAACTGTTTTGAGCACAGACATGGCACCACAAGTGGAAAATTCCACACCTGACCTCATGTGACAAGCTGCACAAAATTATTTAAAATATTGGTTCCAGGATCATCAAAGGAGGAGGGAAACATGTCTCTCTCTGAGCTATGCTGTCAGTCTTATGCTTGTCCCCCTTAAGATCAAGCCCCTCTTTCCAGGCTCAGAAGCACCAAATGCTGCAGCCTCCCTTGTCCCCATAGGAAGGTGCTCAGGCCCTCTGACCCTTGTGGCTGCCCCCTTTCTTTGGTACCTTCTCCAGCACTGCAATTTCTTGCTTGAGGCAGGGCAATCAGAAGGGCAGGTGGGATTCCAAATGTGGCTGCACCTTAGAGCCATGGGGGGGGGAGGCATTCTGAGAACAGCAATCCCATTTGGGAGTCCTTGGATCTGTGGCCAAATTCCTGGATCCAACACCACTGAGGACAACCACCAGCTGCACCAGGGTCTGCTCAGAGCTCCCACAGCTGCTGCTTTAGAAAGGGCAGAAAGGCAACTCCATGTTGAGGGCCAAACTGGGCTTGATGTTAAAATGTGCTGTGCTGCTCTCTAGGCTGGGCTTCAGAGTAGCAGCAGCTGGCCTGGCCTGAAGACAGAGGGTGAAGTGCTGGGGATAAATCCGTTGCCTGTATCCTCCTTTCCCACCAAAAGGTTCCTGCCCTGAAGGACCAGCTGCACCTTCATGGGGAGGTTTTCAGCAGGAAAATAGCACACAGGCAAAGGGTTAAAACCAAGGAAGGCCAGCCAACCTTTGCACTACAGTCATAGCCTGGCTCAGGCTGGTGTGTGGCCTGCTGTTCTAAAGAAAAAATAACTCCAAACTAACCAATTACATTTATAATTTATTAAGAATGTGTGTGTCATGCTTTTCAACAAAACGTAGTTCACAAAGAGTTTACGTAGCAAAATAAATCTACGCATCTGCTCAATGCTGTGTTTAGTTTGGCCCTAAAGTATGACCTGTGAGGTTGGGTTCTTATTTTACCCCTGCAAGCAAGCTTTGTTGCACCGGTTCCTTGAACCTGGACACTTAAGAATTGCACTGAGGTCCTGCAAAGTGTTTGCAGTCATTTTCTGCAAGCACCTTTGAAAGCACCTTTCAAACAATTGATTGGGCAAAGAAATTCATTAACTGAGACACTGAGCAAGTCAACGGCCAGGACCAGCAGCCTGCTTGAGAATGGCTTCCTCCTGTGACTTGGTCCCTTCGCCTCATTCTTGTCACACCAGTGGGGAGACACAGCAGCTGTCCCTCCTCCTAAACCCTTGGCTCAAGTCAATCAGTGAGGATATGACCCTCTGATATGTGAGGAGCCACAGGCAGCAGGAACCCCAAGGGCATGTGAGGGGAGGGTCTTTTCCAAGGAGACCTGTGGGATAGTCGCTGAGCTCCCAACGGGTTAAGGCAATGCCCCCATTGCCACCCAAGAGCTTGCAGGGAAATGGAATGACCAGGAACAGAACCCCGGGTGGAAAAGAGGCCAGTCAGAGACTTGCTACCAGTGCCTGGACTTGGCTCCCCTGCAGCCTGCCCTGGAGCCATGATGAGCAGTTCTCACTGCTGTCCCCGACAATCCAGGCCTGTCAGCTGCTCCGAAGCATCCCAGAGTTTGCGCCTCATGGCTGGATCTTGAGCAAGGGCTGCAGGCAGCCTCAGGCTGCAGTCGCTGTCAAAGTACTTGCCGGTGATGCCCTGGACTTCCGGGGACACTGCACAGTAGAGTGTGCTGACCGCTCCCTCTTCTGCAGTCTAGGGAGGACAGAAGGCAGAGGTCAGATGGGTGGGCCTCGCTGCTGGACAGGAAGTGTCTGGGGACAGAACTGTCGGCATTCGGACCCTGCAGCAAAAGTGCCATTGCTGCTTATGCATGGAGCACTTTGCAGGGTGGGTCTGTCAGTAGTGATTCACTCGGCCAGCCCAGAATATTCATGGCCCTGTTCAGAGCAAGGGTGACCCCAGTGGCTCCATGCTGGGGTCGGCCAGAGGAGCGAGCTACAGCACTGGGCCCTTTGGGAGGCTCCCAGGACTGCTGCTGGAGGAGAAGTGCTGCACCAGATGGGCCTTCGCTCACCCCAAGTAAGATCCTCTGTCTCTTCCATGTGAAGGGGGGGAGTGTTGGGAGGCCTGGAGCAGCAAGGCTGCTGAACCAGCCAGAAGAGGAAGTGTCCATCACCCTAGAGAAGGCCCACCAGCACATTGCAGAGGTGTGGTTCGGGGAAGAGCACCTGCCTCTGTACAGAAGGGCCCTGCTGGTCCGGGCCCTGGGAAAGACCCTCCTCTGCCTGACACAAGTGAAGGGGGAACTACCGAGCTAGACTGTGGGAGTCCCTTCCTGCACACCCGGGCCCCACCCTGTTCTCAGACATGTGCGCCTCATAGTTCCCTTCCTGCCATCAAGTCAGGTCTCCTTGTGGCAAAGCAGCATCCTGGAGCGGGCCTGCTTGCATGAGCCACCTCAGGTATCGAACAGATGCCAGGCTTCGTTCAGCAGTGTCTGCCCATGTCTTGGGTGAATGTTGGCATTGCCAGCAGCACTTTGAAGAGGGGTTCATTTCTGGATCCCGTCATTGCTTCTCCCCTGCTGCTGCCCCCCTCTTTGTTGCACTCTCTGCTGCTGGCCAATCTCCCCCTCCCCCTCCCCCTTTGTTGTCGCTCAGCAACCAGAAGTTCTGAGTGCCAGCCATGGCTGCTGGTCTGCACAATGCCAGCCTCTGTTTGGCTCACCTTCAGAAAGAGACCGCAGGCGCGGAACAGCAGGCGCACCCACCAGCTGAAATGGCGCATGATTTCTGTCTTGACGGTGCCAGGATTCACAGCAGTGACAGACACTCCTACAAGAGAAGGAGGGTCACAGACTAAAGGCATGGATTACTGGGGGGGGGGCTATGCCCCTTCTGCTCACAGTGGACTGCTGTCATCTTTACGTGGGTTCTTACAGCCTGATTTTGAGAGAGAGAGCCGGATCCAGCACACTCGGAGCCCCAGGCAGGCCAATTACCAGAACAATCTGAAAACTAGACATTTTGTACACCTCTCAGTGCAAATAGGGGTTCAAAGTGTGTCCCCCAAATCGTTCTGGTACTTCCAGGCCACCCAAAAGGCCGAACGTCGGTGTGGAAATAGACTTGACACTCGTTTTACTGGATGGAAAACCAGAAGGACTCCAACTACACTCCTGGTGGAGTGATGGGATGCCGAGGGGGCCTGGGCAGCTGGCAGACTTGCCCTTCTCAAGCACCCTGTCTCCTCTCCAAGAGCAAAGAAGCTCTGTGGTTCTCTTCTGAGCCAGAAGCAACTACATGAAAGGGATGGCAGCCTGCAAATTGTTGGCAGAAACCTCATGGGGAACATGACTGCGTGGGCTGGAGCAGGCGCTTGGCCCCACTCTGCAGCAGTGCTGGGGGTGGAGACATTCTGCCTGCCATCCACTCGGCCTCATCCATCCAGCAGACTTGCTCAGAGTGCCAGCGGGGCCATGAGAACTGTCCCCTCAGGGAAGCCAGCGTGACCAGGTTCATCCAGGGGTTGAGGCCCTGTCACGTGCACCAGAGCAGAGCTGAAGTGCAACTGAAATGAGGAGGTCTTGCATTTCTTTGCAGGCCGCGCAGGCCCTGGCATGGGCAGGTGCACTCACCTGTCCCCTGCAGCCTCTGGGCCAATTCCAGGGTGAAGACCACATTCATGAGCTTGCTGCTGCAGTAGGCCTGGTGGTAGCCTACTCGCTCCTCCCCAGACAGGAACTTGATGTTCAGTTTTCCATCAAAGTGCCGGTAGGAGGAGACGTTGATGATCCGAGCAGGAGATGAGGCCTTCATGGCACCTGCAGTGGCGGGGGGGGGGAGAGGCTGGCCTGAGTGAAGGGCTGGGAACCAACAAGCAGCAAACAGCCTCATCAGCCTCCCCAGGAGGGGAAGGGGAATTCTAGGCCAGGCTCAGATCTTCTCCTGCAAGGTCTGACTCCAGCTGCTTCTCAGGGGCTCAGGTGCTAAGCCAGAAGGAACACAAGTGCCTGTTTTTGGTAGTAGAGGACTGGGGGAGCTCCACTCCATGTTCAGCTAATAACTCGCTTTTAAAAATACATCCCAGAGATGCATTGTGTTCCCCAGCTCCAAAGCGTAAGCAAGAAGAGCCCTGCTCTGCCAAACCAAGTGTTAATCTGGTCCAGCATCAGACCCGCTTCAAGCCCTGGCCAGGAAGCCCCACATCAAGCAGGGCAGGAAGGCAGCCGCCCTCTCACCGCTGCTGACCCTACACACGCCCTGCCTCTCAGTTCAGTAGTATAGCTCCAGCCTGCCATCAAGTTCTTAAATAGCTTTTAAAGCTGTGTGCACTGCCATGCGGCCGTTTAAGACAGCAGACCTTTGCTTCAATGTCATAATTTGTGTGCTAAGATTGGGGTGTTGGGAAAATCTAGAGCAGGAGTGTCAAGGCCTGCAGGACAGATAGCCCTCAGAAGCTCGTTCTCTGCCCCCCCACCCCCCCATGATAGTTGGGCTGCCAGTGCTGCTCTTTCAGAAGCGCTGCTTCTGCCAAGGCCCTGAGAGGGAGAGACAGAAGGAGGCTTCAGAAGGCAAGGAACGCTATGGGGTAAGGGGCAGACCAAGGGGTGAAAGGAAACCCTGCGGAGATGCTGGGAGAGCCCCAACTATCATGTGGGCTGCAATTTCAGCAGTGTTGCATCTGCTGAGGCATCACTGCACCGACCACCACTCAGCTGCTGAGCTACAAAGTGACACCGTGGCAGATGAGCCAATTCTGAAAAGGTATATCCAATCCAATACATGTCTACTCAGAAGTAAATCCCATTACAATGGGGCTTACTCCCAGGTAAGTATGTATAGAATTGCAGCCTAACAATCTGTTCTCTGATTCCATCACTGCTCAAGAGCCTTTGATGGCAGAAGCACATGACCCTTCGGGTGCCCGCCCTGAACAAGTGTGGCGCAGGCCACTCTAGATGCACCTGCAAATGCCTAACTTGAGTTTTTGTTGTGTTTTCTTGATTTCAGTTGACTGACATCTGTCTGTCTGTCTGTCCATGAAGGAGACAATGGGGCTTACTTTATTAGTCCTTTATTAGGGTCAGAGAAAAGCATGTGCCTATGGAGGCCCACACTGAAGCCCCACTAACAATCTTTGAAGTTGAGCTGTGGGTCCTTCCCTATACATTCCAGCCCTTCCTGTTAGGTCATTTGAGGGAGCTCTCCTCAAGTGCTGCCTCTGTCCCAGGTTAGAGGGATGGAGCGCAGGGGAGAGCCTTCGCTGCAATGGGGCCACAACTATGGAATTAAGAACTTCCTCCTGTTTTGCTGATATTTGGGTGATGGGTTGCTAACTGCTCTCTGCACCTCTGGAATAGCTTTTTGGCTCTGCTACTTCTTTCTGGACCAAAGAGTTACCTCCCCCCCCACCCCAGTTTCATCATTTTTATGAATGATTTTACTTATTGTTTTGATACATTGTACATTTTATTGTGGAACTTTGTGAGCTGCCTTGGGCATTTGCTGCAAAAGGGAAAGGCAGAATATAAATTTTTCAAATAAATAAATTTTGGCGCATGCAGGAGGGAAAGAGATTTGTCCTTACCCAGCAACAAGTTGGTGAGAAGGAAGGCACCCAGGAAGTTGGTGGCAAACGTCAGCTCCAAGCCTTCCACAGTGACTGTGTACGGCAAGCCTGAAGTGGGAGAGACATTGGAGGAGCTGCTTGAAGACGAGTCACTCTTGTGTCTGGGTACCAAATGAATCTGCCTGCCTTGGGGTGCATTCAAATGTCTTCTGGTGTCCTCAAGTCTCCATTGTTGCAAGAGTCCCCAAATGAGGCACACTGATGGTTCATCTGAACATCAGAAATACCGTCACATGAACTGTAGCCCTTCCTTGGACCCAACAATGAGCTCCCATGGATCAGCCCCAAAGCAGTACTTTGGGGCTGAAGTACTGGAGATCCTCCATGGATACTGAGGTCCACGTGAGTGTCTCCAGAAGCTCCCTGCAATTGCTTACCTGGAGCCTCTGGAGGCCTCTTCTGAGTTGTGCTGGGCCAGTGACCCACTCTGTTGGCCTCCAGAACCCTCTGGGAGCTCCTTCCAGTTTTTGGAGATGTCCAGCCCAGTGCAACCTCCAGAGGCTCCAGGTAAGTGTGTGAGCTTCTGGAGTGGACCCCAGCATCTGTGGAATTCCTTATCTGTGGCAGGGGACGACGACACCAGACCCCTCCGGATAAGGAGGGCCCACTGTATTCTCTACTACTATAATGTCCAAAAGGACCAGGAAGTAAGTCCATTGCTGTGTGCAAAACACAGAAGTGCAGGAAGAGCGTCCCTTGACAAAAGCTGCCCCAAGGGGGACATGCCTCAGTCAGTCTCCTTGGTCCAACCCTCAATGGGACCAACCCTGGGACCAACTATGGGACCAACCCTGGTCCCTCACAGACCTGAACTGTGCTGTCTTCACACTTCTTTTGGTTACCTGAGACGCCTGCATTATTGACGAGGATGTCCAGCTGCCTCTCCTCGCCCAGGAACTCCCTGGCAAAGTCACGCACTGAGGCCATGGAGCTGATGTCCAGAATGCGCAGGTGCACGTCAGGGTTTCCTGTGGCCCTGCGGATCTCCTCCAGCGCAGCTTGCCCTCGCTCTTTGCTCCGACAAGCCAAGATGGTGCGTGCATTTCTGCGTGCCAAGTCTAGAGCGACGTACTTACCAATCCCTGCAAGGAAGTTGAGTTGCCAGTGGCTGCTTTGGTTTCACGGCCAGTCCCAGGCACAAGACCCTTCTCTCCCCAGCCCTGGGACAGCAGCCTACCTAGGCATTGCCATCCCCATACACAGCACTATGGGATCTTTCACCAGCTTGAAGGCCTGGTGTGCCTGGCAGCTGCAGAACTGGCTGTGTTTGGCATTTTGCCTACTCTGCCTCCCCCCAGACATTGACTGTGAGAGCGCCGAAGAGGTTGGGAACCAGAAGGAACTTGGCTGCTGAACTACTTGTTCGTAGGCCAGACTTGCAGTGCAGCCAGAAATTGCAGGATCAGGAGGTTTTGAAGAACTCTGGGGTGGAAGCAGCAATGTATTAGTTTTTCGTTTGCCGGTCTGCCCTCGAATCTCATCTCTTGCCACTTCTGTTTGAGTCTGTCCTTCAGACTCCCTCCCTGAGAAGGTCAATTCAGGCACAGGTATCTGCCCTGCTGTAGTGGGGACAGATGCTGTGGGGAATGGGGTGCTTTCACACTTCATTATCTATGTTTCAAATAGAACAGGCTAGGCTCAGGTCCTTTGTGAACTCTTTCCCAGTATGTCTCTTCACCCAGGCCAGAGGGCCTGCTGACAACTTCAGATGGTCCATTGGTCAGATGGAGAAACACCATCTTGCTTGGCACCTCTTCGCATGCCTGGTGCAGGGGCTGGACTAGGTGATCTCCAAGCTCCTTGCCAACTCTGCACCAGTGTACTGCTGACACTAGGCATGGGGTGGAGATTGTGGGGGGACAGGATGAGGAGGAGTTGGTGACTGTCATACTCTCAAACCCCTTTGGCCAGCGGACATGCTAAGACATTGCGCTGAGACAGAGCTGGCATAGGAACATGAACAGCCACAGGAGATGGTCAGGAAGGCAAAGACCCAGAAGAGTCTTGTCTTCCAGTACTCCTTCCACCCGCCTGTTTTCCTATAGCACAGCATAGGAGACAGACACACGGGGCAGCCAATCACAGCACTCCAGCCCCAGCCAAGAGCAGGGCTCCGCAGGCAGGGTGTGCAGCACACAGCCACACCTCTCTGGCCTCACGTCCACACACGCAAGGAGGAACTGGGGAGAAATGTATTGTTTGTTTTTCCCTGCTTTTTCTCCCTGCCAGGCAGGAGGAAGAGCATTTGGCGGCAGTAGCTCAAGCCCTTGGTACAAAACGCTGCTTTGGGTTTTCCTTTGGTCCTTTTAGTACTGGATATTTCACTGCCACTCTCTATTTTATTGCTTTGCTGTTATAGTCTTTGAATGCTGCTGGTTGTTTTTTATATTTCCACACATTTTAAATTTGTGTATTATATATGTATCTATTTTTTGTTATTTTTAAATTATGGTGTTTTTCTCTTTTGTGAGCTGCTTTGGGTGCCCACTTGGGAGAAAAGTGGGGTATAAAACATTTTTCATGTCTGTACCCTGCGCAATAACGACCCTTCTGTATTGCTAGACGTGTCTTTGCTTTCACCTGCTTAAACATTCACCCCTTAAACATTCACCCCTTCCTTTTACAGCAGCTAACAGCAGTGAGTGTCTGCTTTCCCTTGCTGAATGCCAGTACTCCAACCATTGTCCCTGCTGGCCAAACTCATCTGGAGCCCTTTTGTTTTCAGGCCTGCACCTTAAAAGACAAAGGATGTAGCACAATGAAGAAAGGTCACAGAGGGAGCTGGTTTACACCAGATTCCTGGAGACCATCTCAGGCGACACCTTCATCATTTTTGGTTATATTGCAGAGCTAGAGGCCTTGAAGGTAGGGCTCCGTGCAGTTGACATTTATTACATTTGTTTTATACTTTGAAAAGCCTGGTGATTGAAGCAAGCTTTGCATTGGGATGGGTGCCATGACGCACCACGCTGACTGCAGTGTAGTTCACTGGCACCACCCAGAGTAACACTGGCCTGGAGACCTCTTGGGGGAGCCCAGGTGGCTGTCCAAGTGGCTCTGCTCCACTTGGGCTCTCCAAGAGTGACAGAGCCTAGTGAGGACTACTTGCAGCTCCCCCTCTGCCCGTCCCACTGGCACACTCACCACTGTTGGCTCCAGTGACAATGGCGGTTTTGCCCTTCAGGTCCACGGGGCAAATGCAAGGCTTCCACGTGTGCCTCCGTTTGGCCCAGAGCATCACTCCCAGGGCCAAGGAACAGACAAACCATGCAGGGTGGGAGGAGAGAAGATGAAACACCGCCTTAGCAGTCATGCCTTTTGGCTTGTGGGGGCAACACTCCTCCTGGCAGCAGCAGCTGTTCCTCTCACTGCTTCAGAGAGACACCACCTCAGCTTCCTCCCTGCTAGAGACAGGGAGAGGACACCAAAACAGCCTGCAGCAATTGCTCAGCCAGAGCAAAGTCCAGGTCTGACATGCAGCAGGATCCCTCTGGGCTGAAATCCAGCAAACAAGGCAGGCCAGGCGTTGTCAGCTATCGAAGTCAGCAGTTTATCTTACTGGGGAGGCAACATCCCTTCTGCCAACTACTGAGCCAAGATATGCCAGCCTGAATATATGATGGAAGTTTGACCATCAGAAGAGCCCTGCTGGATCAGACCAAGGGGGGCCCATCTAGTCCAGCTTCCTGCATCTCACAGGAGCCCACCAGATTCCGGGGGGGGGGGCGTTCAAGGCAAGATCCCTGCATCCCATTGCCACTCCCTTGTTCCTGGTGTTCAGAGAGAGGCTACTTCTAAAACCAAGAGGGCTTGTAACTTGTGATGGACTTTTCTGCTATCTGTCCAATCCCCTTGTACGTTTCTAATTCATATACCTGGAGTCCGTACAGGTTGCCACGCCCTGTTTGCTGCATGAAGCCCTGCTCTTGGGGCTGCTTCTCTTTGGGCAGCATCGCATTGGCCCTGGTCAGTGCCCCAACTGTGCGGAGGGGCAGAGAGTACAGTCTGCACAATCAGCCTCACACTGAATCTGTAACTGAGCCAGTCTTTTTCCTCCTACCAAGGGACTGGCTGCCTGGAAAGTGTGCCCACCCTCCATGCTCAGGCCCTGCTAACAAGGCCTGCAGTGCCACACTCCCAGGCTGAACAGCAGGGGTTGGCCAGGTCTACACTGGGGTTCTTCCCAGTGGGGGTGCAGATCTAGACACTCCAGTGGAGGCCCAGCTGCATTGAGTGGCAAGCTGGGTGGGGCCTTGTGCCAGGCACTTCTCTTGCTCAGCACAGGAGCCCTTGCAGAACATTTCAGCTGCAAAGTCAAACTTTTCAGGAAGCAGCATTTTGCAGACCTTGGGTTTAGTACTGACTGAGGTGTGTGTCCAGGTTGACCAGCAAGAAATGCAGGAGGCACTGCCAGGAGTTCTGAGCCCTGCAGGTGAATCCAAGGTTGAGACAAGAGGCCTTTGGAAAGGCACTTGGCAGCCTAATGCGACCCAAGGACTAGTCAAGGGGCTCTCATCAGCACCCTTGGGTGGTCATATAAATGGCCAAGAGCATCACGCCTGGCAGCACCAGACATCCTTTGCCACTTCACGGGTGTTTTGCACCAGCCCAATCGAGGCAGAGCTGCTGACTGGCTGGCAAGGAAGACCTGCATTTAGAAAGCTCTAAGGGAGGCAAAGGGCAAGACTGAGACAGACTGCCTGGAACCTGAGGAAGCCGCACAGGCAGGAGTCACCCCTCACTGAGGTCTCCATCAAGACCCCAAGGTCTCCTTCCTGGGCATGCAGTCAGTTCCATTCCCTTTTGCAAATCTCTGGGGAGTGTCTCCCCAGATCTCTTTCTTGAACCCTTCCCCCCCAATCTGGAGAGCTCCTTCTGGAGTCAGGAGCAGTGTGGCTGGTGTGTCACCCTCTAGGTCTCACTCACAAACATGGTCTCACTCACAAACATGGGTACTTGCTCACACCTGACTACCAGCCACTTTGTGAATGGGAGGCAGGAGGGACTGCCTTCTGGAGCAGAGCCAGCAGTTCTCAGGTGGGCCTCCACAGACCCACTTGTTTCTATCCTGCCCCTCTAACACTCATAGCAAAAGGAGATGCCGCCCACCGCCCACCTCCAAATATGGACCTGCCTATATAGAACAGCCTGCTCAGGCCCTGGGCAGCTCCCTGGGAAGGCAGGTGCCCAGTGGTGGTGGTGGGGAGTTCTGGTGGGCAACTGGAGACCCAGCAGACACACAATGGGACACCTGAGCTGCCTGATGAGCAAAGAAACGCCGACTTGGAATGAGTGCCAGAGTCAGAGAAGCCCCCTCTTCACCAAGGCAATGCACAGAGGATGGGCCCACCGCCAGGGAATTTGGAGGCAGCGGGAGCCCTCAGCGTAGGGTGACTGGCCCTTTACACAGGCGGAGGCTACCCCAGGAAGACTCTGCAACTCTCCTTCACAGGGGGGACTGCACTGGCTGGAGGCCTCTTGGTTGCAACTTGACTGGAGCCGTCCTTTCAGAATGGGGAACCCTGGCTGGTGGTCCTGGCTGAAAGCAGGCAGCCTCTCCAGCAGTTCTACCCTACTCCCTCGTGACTGGTGGCATCAACCAGGAGCTTGATTTGAACTGGAACTCTAAATGTGCTCCTGAACAGACATACAAAGTACTTCTTCCTCTTAAGAGTAACTCCCTCCTAAACACATCTGGGACCAGGGCAGGGCTTCCAGACGCTCTCTCCAAGTCTGCTAGAAAAACAACACGAAAAGACCAGAGATATGGTTGCAAAGACGCAAGTTTTATTACAAGACACAAACAGGAGGGTGCAGTGACCTGCAGCCTACATGAGTGTTCGCCCCAGTGATGGCCCAGCTCCAGGGTGCAGCCGGGGCAGGGGCCTGGGCTCTTCCACAAGCTGCCGGACAGCAGGGGCCGTGCGGAATGGTCCCTGAGTGCCGAGGGGCCTGAGCTCCCCACTCACCCTGCCTGCCTCCTCTTGCTGTACAGCAGGTTGGAGTCCTTGTTGGGCAGTGGTCTTGAGAGTAACCCCTGGGGCTAGCTCAAGGGTCTCAATCAGCAAGGTGGGTTTCACAAAAACCATGCTCGTGGGCTCAAGGACCCTCCCTGCTGGGGGCGGCTGGGTAGTTGGCTCTGGAAGAGCTTTCTGCGTGGCCTGGGCGAGGCCACCACTCAGCATGGCCGGGGGCAGCATACGAGGCTGGGTGCTGCTCAGGCCCACAGCGTCTGCTCCCACTCGGGGGGGCTTGGGACGCCTGCAGCGCCCTGAAACAGTCCGGAGAGCTTCTTGCCGCTGGTACTCCACATCTGGGTCCACCACCTCAACGTACGGCTTGATCCACCGCTTGGGCAGGCGTGCCAGGTCCAGCTGGGGCACAAGCCGGATGTTGCCAGACTCGTCATAGAAGACGTCTTTGATGTGAGGCGGGCGGCCCAGCTGGATACGCAGCAGGTTGCTGCAGGAGGGAGGCAGGAGGGGCGGGTGGCTGCACAGCAAGTTGTATGAGGTCTCCTCCAAGGGGACCTGGGAGAGTTGGTGCAAGAGCAGCTTCTTCTCAGACTCATCCAGGGGCTTCACAATGTCATTGAACCAGGTTGAGCGTGACGGCCCAAAGTAGGACTGGCAAGTGAACCTGCCCTTGGGAGGGGGCGAGGGGGCTGGAGGGGAGGGTTCAGTTTTCACCTGGAGTGCCACTTTGCTACTTTGGGCCTTTGCAAACCTGAAACTGTCTTGTAAGGACTGCTGGAGTGCCTCTGCCTCCCACTGAAGGGGTTCCACAGCCAACTGAGCTGACTCTACACGCACAGGCCATTCTGCAGGAGCAGCAGCAGCCTCCTCCAAAAGCTCAGCCAAAGGAACCTGGAGAAGGGACACATCCACAAGGTGGGTCAAGGGCAACCAGGTCAAGAGCAGCTCCCACACTCAGGATGCTTCACACTGCAGCAGCAATCGCACTCAGGGCCATCCTGATTCTGCAACAGCAGGAGCGACAACCAACCCCCCCACTTTAAAGCCACCCAACAGCATAGGCGGCCTGTCAACATTGACTTGTCAACCTCTCCCCCAGCGAGCCCGTGGGAGCAGAACTGGGATGATTTCTGGTGTGCCTGCACATCTCCTGTTGGCACCACCCTCACTGAAAACGCTTGTTTTTTTAGCTATATAAATAACTTGTTGAAAAATGGTATGCAGGTGGAGTCTCTGCATCTGCAGGGGTTCTGTTCCCAAACCCCCATAGATACTGAAAACCACAAATAACAAAATCAGAGGTTTTCAAAGCCCACGTTGCAGCAAACATGACCAGAGCCTTGCTCCAGTCATGTCTGGAGCCATTCTGAGCCTCGCAAGACTCAGAATGGAGACCAGAAGTTGACCAAAAACTGCTCTGGGGGGCCATTCTGAGCCTTGCAGAGGCTGTGTGAGGTGGGGTGCGGCCTCTCTGAGGCTCAGAAAACTTCCCAGACGTGACCAGAATGAGTGGTGTGAGAGGTCTGTGGGGGGTGTGTGTGCAATCTGGGGGTTTGCCATTCATGGTGGAGCAAATCTGCGGATGCCAAATCTGCAAATACGTTAGACCCAACCTGTATGAGTATTCTTAGTGCTAAGATTCATAGGTGTCAACTTTTACAGAACACTAGTATTTTTCCACAAATGTTGGGAGTCCGTTCCATGCAGCTTTATGCTCTGCCTGCCTGGAAAGACACTCTTTTCCAATATGCTCCCCTCACAGCTGACTCCTCTACAAACTCCATCAGGCTCCAGTGGACTTGCACCCCTCACAAATGCACTCATGTTGTGGGCCTTTTCTCATGGCTTGGCACACCCAGCTCCGCTGGCCTTTCCTGGCAGGACTGGGTTGCAACACCGCCGTCGGCACCCATCTGTCTGTCCATCCATCCACCCAACTCTCCTCCAGCCCCAGTCCCTGGTCACCCTTGGCTTCCAGTATCATATCCCTGCTAAGGGATATGAAGGGTCCCACTGAAGAGTCCAAGTCAAGAACCTACCTCTACCTCTTCTGGACTTGGCAGGGCCTGCAAGATGGGGACGGAGCCCTGGGCCCAGGAATCTGTGATGCTGAGCGCTGGCTCTTCGTCCTCCTGCCACGTGGGGTCGACGGGCACATTAGACTCACCCTCATCTCGCACCAGGAAGCGCCACTCGATGATCTGCAGCATGGCATCCTGTGCCTGGCTGATGACGTAGGGGACGCACTGGGGCCAGCAGAGGAACACAGGGTCAGCAGGTGGCCACAAGCCAGGCCGACCCAGCCTGCCTGCGTAAAAGACCCCTGCCCTTCCCAGAGGGCGAGGGCCTCCCCCCGCGCATCTGCACTGCACACCGTCCAGCCTGGCTGCCCGGAATGCCCCACTCACGTCCGCAGGCCCGGGCCGAAACACTCTTCTGAGCCAGCAGGCTCAGGAGGCCCGCAGCTCCCGTCCGATTGCAGCAGGACGCAGGCCCCTGCGCTGCTGGCGCCCCCGGGATGCGCCCGGGTGCAAGGAGAGCCCCCTTCGGAGACGCGCACCTGGCGGGCCAGGTAGACCGCGAAGCAGTCCTCCAGCACGCGGTCCAGCAGCGCGGCCAGCACGTCCCCGACCACGTCCTCGGCCTCCTCGAAGCACAGCAGGGACAGCCACTCGCCCTCGGACAGGCGCCCGGGCACGACCTCCACCTGCGGGACGGGCACGGTGGGCGGGCGCGCCCGCTCCGCCCGCGACTTCGCCTGCGCCACGCGGTCCCGGGACGCCATTTTCTGCGGGGCGACAGCGCGCGCTCAGCTCCGGCCCTGGAGCTCCGGGGCGGGCGGGGCCGGGGCGCCCCGGGACCGCGGCAGGGCAGCCCCTCGGGGCCGGCGCGACACTCACTCCCAGCATGGCGCCCTCGCGGGCGGCCGTGGGGGCGGCAGGCCTGCGGAGCGCAGCGGGGACCGGCCGCGCCGCCCCTGGAGCCTCCTCCGCAGCGGCGTCGCCGGGGCAACGGCGTGACGCGCGGCGCGGTGACGTCAGCGCGTCTCGTCTCCATGACGGCGGCGGCGGCGGCGGCGGCGGTGCGGACGCAGCATGTACCGCAGGGAGCGGGCCGTGGCGCTGCGCGCGAGCAGCCTGGCGCTGTACAACAACCTGAGCGTGCTGCCCCTGCCCGCGCGGCAGCTCACCTGCTTCGCCTGCGTGCACGGCGGCGGCGCCGGCCTGCTCAGCGCCTCGGCCGACGGGCTCAGCTGCTCGCACCGCCACCTGCAGGGCCCCGAGGGCGGCCTGGGCGGCGCCCCCGTCGTCACGCAGGTAGCGGCAGGGCGGGCGGGCCGGCCGGCCGGCGCCCTCCTCCCGGGCCCGCCTCCGCCTCCCTGGGCGCTCCCGTCCCAGCGCCTCTCCCGGAGGGCCTGTGCGCCCCCCGCAGCGGCTGCTGCAAGGACGGAGGCGGAGGAAGGAGCCGGTGCGGAGCCGCGGGAGAGACGGCGCTCCCTGGCTTTGGCAGGGCCAGCTGAAAGCCAGGCGGCTGGGCTGCGGCGCTCTGCACGTGCCTAGAGGCACTGCTTGTGCTCTCCGTGCCTGAGCGCTGGGCTGCCACGCACCGTCTGCCTCCCCCCACCCCTGCCGCCTTGTCTGTTTCAGGCAGCCTGGTGTGTCCTCCCTTCCCGCGTGCTCCTGGTGCTGACTTCGCAGAAAGGGATCCAGGTGAGCGTGTGGCCTGACAGGTTTTAGGAGCACAGAGCTGGGCCCTGGGGTCCTGCCCCCAAGAAAGCCAGTGAGCAGAGCCCAGGCTCCTGTCCGCTTTGGGCTGGGGAGACGGGCTCATGGCCCGTCCCTGGCAGGGGGGCTGCCTTCTCAGGCCCCCCTGCAGTCTCTTCCTCACCTGGCCTCTCTTCCTTCTGCCCCCAGATGTACGAGTCGGATGGGTCCGTCATGGTGTACTGGCACGCTCTGGATGGCCTGCAGTCCTCCCCAGGTACTCCTTCTAAGGAGGGGCTGGGCTGAGTGTCAGTGGGGCAGCTCGCCCTTCCGGGCAGCATTTCCTGGGGCTGGGGCCATCTGAAGAGACCAGAGCTCAGTGCTGGAGCCATCCCTGCTTTGCATGCAGAAGATTTGGTCCTTGCTACAGTGGTAAAGGCGGAGCCCCAGGAAGTCCTTGCCAATGAGTTTGTAGAACAGGCCACCCTGGATGGAGCAGTGACCTGAGCGAGGCTAAGCAGTGCCAGGGGAACAGCCACCACCCCAGCCACGCTCAGGGTTTTCTGGCCTGGATTCCTTGTACCCGAGTTTCAGTTGTCATGATTTGGACACAGACATTGGACAACTCTGGTGACATCAGCCGTGCTGCTGTTCTGGTATAAGGGTTGGGGGTAGGATGTTAGGGTGATTCCAGGCCTTCCTGGCAGATGCATTCCAGAAGGGGGTGCTGCTGAACTTTGTTCAAGAGGCTGTTTATGCCTCAGAGTCCCTGCCAGTGTGGTGCAGAATACCCAAAGCTTTGCCTGCCTGGTCATGCAAGGCTGCTTGGAAAACTCTTCTGGGTGACAGGGGAGGGCCTTCTCCACATGGAGCTCCCCGCCCACAGGAGTCCACATGGCCACCAGTTTGTGGGGTACTCATCGTTTTCTGAAGATTTATTTCTTCAGGGTGTCTTTTGATCTTGGTTAGGGGTGGAGGAGTGGTGCCCTATGTTGCCATCATCAACTTTATCTGGGTAGTTTGTTACTATTTTAAAATAGCAAGTCTAAGTTCAAGTCTTAAACTTTGGCAGAAAAAGGTTAGATAAACCTAAGCCCTCCCCCAGCTCCCACCAGAAGCGGTGTTCTCTCTGCTTCAGTGGAGGCTTGGAGAGGTGAGGTGCCCATTGAGACAGCTGCTGCCTTTGGGTTGTGCCCTTGGCCTGCTTTTGTTCCTGGGATACCTGTTCCTTCAGGTTGCTGCAGACTCTGTGGTTCTCACCGCACATGACCTGTGCATGGCAGGCAACAAAGGCTCTTGCTTTTCAGAGACATGCAGGCTTGCAGAACTGACACAGGTGTTTCCTGTGGGGAAGGCAGCAGGTACTGGGGGCACGTGCCGCAGAGCTCTCGAGAGGGATGTCTTCTTTCTTGCTTGAGGCTCCGTTTTAGGAGATTCCAGCACAGACCTTGCATGTCCTGCTCTTTCCTTCCATCTCCAGGACAGGCAGTGTTTGCTCGTGGGGTCGCAGCCACCGGCCAGCGTTTCATTTGTGTAGGTGAGCCAATGCCGGGGGGGGGGGATGCGCAAACTGTGGCAGGAGTTCCAGAAGAGGGTGAGGTGGGGGGAATTCAGCACCGGATATGCAGGGGTGGGGATTTTGCATTCCTTATTATGGGTAGTGGTGACACACCATGTCAGCGTCTGAGTACTGGAGGCCCAGTTTCAGTCAGGAAGAATGAGGGGCTCTGGGGGAAGATCTGGCCTTCAGAGTGACTTGGAGCTGTAACTGGGGTTGGCAGTGTTTTATCTGGGGGCTTGACAGGACTGGTTGTGGTCCAGTTCTGCGAGGACACTCTGGTAGCTGCATGGCCCTCTGCACGTAGCCAGACTCCATTCTTTTGCAGGGACATCGCTGGGGTCTGTCCTTGTCTTTGACATTCCCTCAAAGGGCACCAATGTCACACTGAGTGAGGTTCTGGAAGAACACAGCGATTCTATCACAGACATTGGGGCAGAACTCTGCAAGCAGCCGGTGAGGTGTAGCCTGGACTCACTCCCCTATCACCCCCAGACCAGTTTCTCAGCCACTTCTCTTGCCTTGGATGCAATCTTGCCTCTCCATGGGCACTGGAGGCAGTTGCCTCTGCTGCCCTCCTCCCTCCTAGCTCCCTGGACTGCCTTGTGGCTCCGTATGGCCCCAGTGATGCCTTGGGACTCAGCAGGGTTTCTACTTTGCCCACTTGGCCCCCTGAGCTCCTTGTCTGAGTCTTGTGCAGGCTAGTGTTGCAGCTTCCAAGCCAGCCCTGCTGCCTTGGCCAGGTGTTTTTTTTTGGGGGGGGGGTTGTCTTTGGGATGGCCTTTTAATCTGTGGATATGGTGAGACCCAGTGATTACTGGGCAGTCTCCATCTGCTCCTTGAGACTCACTCACTGGAGTATCCCAAGAGCAGAAATGGGTGTCCTTCCCCAGAAAATAGGTGTGATCTGCTCAAACACTGCTCTCTCTGAAAAGGTCAAAGTGTGGAACACATTTTCTCTTCTCTCCCACCTTCTAATTGGGGGCAAGAACCAGGGCCCAGGTCTCCACCACTTGGCACGGGTGGCTTTTTCACTATTGCAGAGGACCTAGTCCCAACTGGCACCGCCCCCCCCAAGGGAAGGGTTTGTAGCCTGCTCTCCTGAGCTGTATCCAGTTACTTGACAGGTGGGGTGGAGGGGCTGATGCTGCCTTTCCTCCCATTGCAGGAAGGCACCCCAGACGTGGTGACGGCGGATGATTCTGGCACCTTGTGCATCTGGCGCTCCGGAGAGGCATTCAAGCGGCTCACTAGGATCCCAGCCTCTGGGTGAGGACAGTTCTCGGAGCAACGGGCAGGGGGGAGGTTCTTCCAAGCCCGTCGCCCAGAGTGAAGGGGTGGCAGGCTGAGCCCTGTGGCAGCTCCACAGACTGCTGTGAGCGGAGCTGGTTGCTTGTGACTGAAACAGGCATGGGCAGCTGTGAGCCCTCCAACTGCTGCTGCACCAGACTGGCCCGTGGCCCTGCGTCAGGCTTGGAATTTGAGATGCGTCTGGTTCCATGCCATGGCTGCTGCATCCCCCTTCCCCCCCTGCTCTACACCCAGGTGCACCTGCTCCTCTGTGAAGCTGTGGAATGGAATTGTTGCTGCTGGTTACGGGAATGGACAAATTCGTCTGTATGAAGCAGCGAGTGGAGCCCTCCGGGCCGAGGTTGCTGCTCATGCACGCTGGATCTATGCCCTGGACCTGGCGCCTCTCTCGGGAAAGGTGGGTGCAACACTGGTTTCAGAGCTGGCCATTGGAAGTGGGGTGGGCAGGAGGGCTTCCCTGTACAGGCAGCGCAGTCCAGAGACCGGCGCCAAGGGGAGAGGAAGAGGGGCTCCCTTGGAGATGTTCCTGCAGTGCTGCCTAATGTGTAGCTGCTGTGTTAGCACCTGCATTGTCAGGCATTAGGAAAAATAGAAGCGTTTCCTCAGTCACACGATGCAGAATTAATCTTCGGAGCTCATTGCCAGCGGACTGTGTGATCCCACCAAGCTTAAATGGCTTAAAGAAAGGCAAGATGGATATGTGGATGGTTGATAGGGCTGCTCTGTGACCTGGCCAGGAGGCACCTGTGCGACGTTTGCTCCTTCCTCTTGCCTTTAGTGGAGGGGCAGGGAGCAGCGGTCTTTGCCAGGGGCTGCTGCTGGGATGTCTTCTGTTTCTTGCTAGAGAGGGAGTCCTTTTGGGACAGAGAGCTACTTGGTTATGTGCTTTTCTTTGTAAACCACTGAGTTTTTTTTTTGCTGAAAAGTAGCATATAAATGTTGATAGCAATCAGGGTTGGCAGCCAGAGGAGCAGCTGCTCTTTGTGGAGAACCATTCCCAGGAGTCTCCCCCCTTCAGGAGGCACCTGTTTTGTCATCTGGCCCATGATGGAGCTCGCACACAGACCACCTCTCAGCCAGCCTCAGGCTCTCACTACATGCAGCTCTCAAGGGGACACATCTGCAATAATGGGCCCTTACTGAGAACGCACTCTTTCTCCCTCCCTCCCTCAGCTGCTCTCCGGAGCCGAGGACTCCTTCGTGCAGGTCTGGGGGCTGAGCTATGATCCAGACACAGAGAATGTCGAGGTAAGGGGACAGGGCTGCTGGCTTGTCACTGCTCCTCTGGGGGGGCTGGGCTGGATTCTCTGTCAGCTGAGCGGCAGTGTTCTGGGGGGGGGGGGCTTGTCTGCATGATGTTTTCTGTGTAGGCCAAGACTGTGGGTTACGCTATGAAGCACCCGGTGCCCAGGCTCACCGCGCCAGGGCCGAGGAGTGGTGGCAGCAGCATGTCTGCAAACAGAGCTGTTGATACCTTCAGCCAAAACACTGCAGGGGCCAGCAGGTGTGTGAGCAGCTGTGCCTGCTCTGCCCTTGGGTGCTCCTGGGCTCCCCAAGGCTGGACCTCTTGTCCAGAACTGCAGCTCCCAAAGCACTTTCACACCCACTTGCTCTTTCAAGATGGGAGAAGGCACCGCAGAGGGGCAGCCAAACTGACATGGGCAGCAGGCAAAGGTCCTGCCTGGCTTTCAGCTGAGCAACTGTGGGAAGGGGTAGGAGTGAGCACCCCCCCCCCAGGAGGAGGCACGGAGGGTGGGTAGGCACAAACCCTTTCAGGTTCCTTGGGAGCGCCCCAGGCAGGTCCCTACTTCCCTTTCCCTGTGCAAACCACCCCCTTCAGATGGGGGAGCTGCTGCTCGGCACCACTTTCTGCCCCAAGCCTCAGGCCCAGGCCTGCTTATCTCCCTGCAGCTTGAGCACCTGCACACAGAGTGTGTGACCGACGCCCAGGTCTGCGGCGCCCGCTTCTGCAACCCCGAGGGCAGTGCATTTGCCATCACTGCCTACGAACTCAATGAGATCATCCGCTACAGCCAGGTGTAGCCTTTCGTGGTGGCAGGAGGCTGAGAAGACGGCTGTCAGTCTGCCCTCGTAGTAGGGGCAAAGCTAGTTTCTCCCAATGATCAGCTGGCATCTAGTCCCAACACCCTAGGCTATGCTCCACAGAGTTGAATTCTTCAGCAGCCTTACTCCCAGAACCCAAGCAGTGGCACCTCACAGGGTTGTCCCCAGCTCTCCACTGGTCCCTGTGCCCTTTCCCCTTTTCCAGCCCAACTGTTGTCTCTCATCCTGTGCCAGTCTCACCTCTGCAGCAGCTGGCTGTCCGCTTCACCTACGCTGCCCTGCAGAAGTGCTAGCATGAGTGGTGTTGATGGCTGCAGCAAAGCCACCCTTTTCCCTCACCAGGGGCAAGAGCCAGGCCTCTTGTGTTGCAGCTGTGGCAGAAAGAAGCCATGCTGTGCCCTGGGTAGGGTATGGAGACACATTCTCTTTCTTGCCCCCTCCCCACTAGAAGCAGTCAGAATCTTCTTGCAGGTCATCCTCCCTGTTTCTATGTGGGGGGAGGAAGAGGCCCATCTGGGTGCACAAGGAACAAGTGCTGACTGCCCTCTGCCTGGGCAGAGGACCTTCTTTGCACCAGCACCACTCCCTTGAAAGTCAGGTCACCTGCCTGCCATATGGAGGGAGTGGCTGCTCTGTGGAGCACCTTTCTGCCAGGGAGGGCAGAAGGTAAAAGCGGCCTGAGCTAGAGGAGTTAAGACAGGCACTTTGGCACTCCTTGGCTGGGGAGGAGAGGTGGGGCCAGCACTGGGGAAATAAACTGCTGCTAGTTGACAATCAAGAATGTGGCTGTTCAACTGAATGCGTCTTCTGTCCTGCACCTGCGTGGAGATTTCTCACGTCTTCCCCTCTGTGGGTGGGAGACTGACTAGTATCAGCATAGGCCTGTCCCCATTTTATCATGCAGCCCCCCACCAGACTGTGGTTGTGCTTTTGGGGCACAGGAACACATGTGCTGCTGTAGGGCTGAAGTTGGGGAAACAGACCTTGCCCTACGGGGTGCTCTGGCTCCCTGCGCACCAGTTCACAGGCAAGCCTGCTGGAGCTGCAGCACAGGACCCCTGGCAGCAACGGATTGCAGACTACCCCGAAAGAGCTGCCTGTGCAACAGCCTGCCTTACTGCTGGGCAGCTTCTCACCTACAGGCCTAGAAGGATGGCACAGGGCCACACACTTCCCTCTGCCAGTCAGTAGCCCTGAGGAAAGAAGGGCTGCTTGAGCGTCCCCTGAGCCAGTATCACACCCCACATTAGTCAGGGGTACAAGAGCCGCCTAACTGCAAGTGGCCCCTGCAGCACATGTGCTTTGGAGATTTTCTGCTTCAACAGTTCAGGCCCAGCAGCAAGATCACTACAAGAGAGTAGATGCAGCTCAGCCACAAGCAGCCAGGTGGGGCAGGGGCTGTTCCGTGCAGCTGTTTCACCTTCTCAGATGCTGATGTCTCACTAGAACTGCCAAAGGGAGAGACGGGCCAGCAAGCAATTCCTGTGCACCAGCCAGTCAGGATAGGCAGAACGCCCCCCTCCCCAACATCCCCTGAGCTCCCACCCCTGCAGGCACAGCTCACACAACAGACTCGCTGACACAGGCACAATGCAAAACACTTTCATTGAAGCATCACACAGTCCAATACTGAAGTAAGAAAGGGGGGTGCAGCTAGGCCCAGCTCACAGTGGTCAGAAGTGCAAGCACTCACAGGCCCCCCCCCCCCCCGGCCTTGCCTGCATTGAAGCCCTTTGGTAGAGCAAGTGCCTGAGGAGGCCCCGCACCGGGTCAGTTTGTGCTTGGAGAAAAAAACGAGATGCGTAGAAAAGGTGTAAAAATGTGTGCAGATTCCTGTGGGGGTGTGGACTGAGAACCCCTCCTCGCCCCAGAGCCTGCCTGCCTACTGCCTCCCTCAACCCCCTAAAGGAAGGAGAGCAGTGCCCCCTTCAGGAGGACCAGTCATGGGAAGAGGCTTGCGACCAAGGCACAGGCAGGACGGGAGGGGTGGGGCACCAAGCAGTTCCTCTGTGCAGACATGCCCAAAACAGGAAGCCCTTCCTACAACTACAGACTTGAAAAGAAATTCCCACCCCACCACAGGGCACTTAGCCCCGCCCCCTCATGCACCCAGCTCCTTACAAATTCCCCTCCCCCATCACATGGCTCTGCGGTCCACGCCACCAATGCCATTCTGGGTGGATTCAGAGGAATGCCAACCCAGCACCAAGCCCTGCTAAGAAGAGCCAGAAGCCCCCCTCACATGCACTTAATGCCCAGCTATGCCCCCAACCTCCCTTTTGTCCCCAGAATACTGCTAAGGTTAGAGGTAGCGACTAGAGAGACAGCTGGTGTGAGGCCCACCACCCAAGCAACAGGCAGGGCTGTGAGTGCCACCTTAGGCCTGGCAGCAGTGGTAGGAGGCACGGAGTTGGCAGGGACATGGGGTGGGCTTGTAAACAAGGCAGAAGAAGATCCCTAGCTGCCGCACAGCCAGTCCCCTCACCAGTAAAGGCACAGCGGGTGGCTGTGGCATCCCCCTCCCTTCCCTGGGCAGGGAGAAGCACACGTCCTCAGGAGATGTGGCTGGCCTGGTGGGAACGCCAGAAGCACCACTTGCTGCGCGAGTGCTGTTTGCGCAGCATCTCCTCTTCCAGCTCCCGCTCCTTCTGTGAGCGCAGGTAGCGGTCCTCCTCCTTGAGGTACCAGACTGGGGGCCAGCGGTGGCGCTCAAAGTGGGCCCGATTCTCTGCAGAGAGGAAGAGGAGAGGGGCTGAGCAGCAGCTGGGGCAGGGTAGCGACTTTTTCTCCAAGCACTGTGCCCAGAAGAGGATGGGACAGTCCTCTCCTTCCCCGCTCCCTATTCGGGCCAACCACAGAAGGCACAGGCGAGGGCAGGGACCATTGCACCCAACTGCCCTGAGAGGCTCCACAGGAAGGGGCCACAGAGCTAGACAGTGGGGGAAGGGTTTGGATGCACGAGCCAAGGGGGTGCACCACCAAGCCTCTGCCTCTTCTCTCCCTCAGTGGCACTTCCCCAGAGGCCACCAGCATCCTCTGCAAGCAGCCAGCCTCCTGGGCGAATGACATCGAAAGGCACAATGACAAGGGTGGGGAAGAGGAGTTGGACAAAGCCACCATGTTGTCCTGCTCTAGGGCCTCAAAGGGATCGCTGGGCAAGCCCCACATCTTTCACCATAGAGCAATGCTTGGTGGCTATTTGATTCTTCCCCTGGGAATTTTGGGAGTTGAAGACCTGTTGCACAGGATCTGAACACCTTTCAGGTTGTCTGCTCTGCCCCAATCAGCAGGACCTTGCAGGCACCTCCCAACGGGCCTCAGCTGCTTCACTTGGCTTGGAAGAGCCAACCCCATACCTGGCGACATGCTCTTCATCTCGCGAGGGAAGCGGCGGCAGACACTGTTGTAATTGGTGCAAATGTAATGGAGGCACCAGGCAGCTAACTGGTGGGCATTGTGGAACTGCAGGGGACGGACAAAAAAGTGAGGTCACCGGTGCGCATGTACCCCCCTTCCTCTAGAACGTCTTCTCCAGCTTCCATCGGGTTCAGAGGGAAGGGGCCACAGCCCTCTGGCAGAGGGCAGCAAAATCCAGGAGGGACTTTTCAGGACTAGAACAGTCACCAACCAGCAGCTGTTCACAGGAGTGAGGGCCTTTGCTCAGCACCCTCTAACCCCAAACTGTGCCATCCTCACTTCTACTAAGGGTGGGGCAGGGCCATGGGGGAGGTGCCGCCCGCTGTACTGGGAAGCATTCCGGGTTGCTAAGCCCACTCCTCCAGCTGTGCTTGACAGAGCTCCCATAGCTGGGGACAGCAGGAGGTGGCAAGTGTTGTAGGACTACAGGGTTAGAGAAAGGCAAATTCATACCTGCGTCATCTCCAGGTAGAGAATAACCTGCGCATCGATCTCCACTTGCTGCAGGCTGGCATGCACTAGTTCATCCACTGCATACTGCTCTGAGGAGAAGACCGGGACAGGGCCTCAGTGGGGGGGAAGCAGGGGGCATCAGAGAGCGTCCACTGCACACGTGCGCATGTATCTTTCCTCTCGGCCGCAGGAGTTTACAAGGTGCCCAGAAATCACACTAATTTGAAATCCAGCTTTCAGATGCTCCCCACTCACCTCTTATTCTGTTCACTAAAATTGATTTTATGTTTGTTACACTTTCTGTACTTGCTCTGAATATTAGTTAGCAAAAAAGGGGCATTTCAATATTTTCAAGTGAAAAAGCAGCCTGTTACTTTATCCAACTACTTGAACACCAACAAGCCCCCATTGCCAGGCAAGGCCCAGAGCTCAAAGAGGAGCGTGGCCAACAGTTGTGTTCTCCATAACCTGGTCCAGAGGGAACAAAATGCTCTCTTCCCTCCCATCACCACCCTGATGCCGCACAGGCATTGATGGTTGGCCACCCCTCCCTCCTGTGCTGGTGCTGAGCCAACAAGGCTCTGGGGACACATTGATCCCAGGGACGCTGCGTCCCCACAGCCTCGTTATCTTATCGGCAGCTTACATAAGAGGCCTCCAGGCAGGCAGGCAGCAGCCAGATGGGTGACCAGGGATGAGGAGGAGCCGTGAGCCCCCCCCCCCCGTCCAACACAGCCAAGGACTCACCAGTCAGGGCCTGTAAGCGGGTCAGGCAGAGGCGGTTGGTGAGGACCAGCAGCTCCATGGCATCCAGATCTGGGGTGGGGACAAGAAACCCCATGTAGAGGAACTCAAGCACAGCTCGAAGGCAGGCGCAGTTGGTGCCTGGCAGGGAGACCTGAGGGTTGGAGGGTGAGGGGAGGGGCACTGAAAGAGCTGTCCAGTCGCCCCCAGCTGTGCACACCCTGCCCCACCCCACTGCTGCCCTGTCCTGAGGCTCCAGTGCTTGGTCAGCAACTTCCCCCCAGTTCTTCCGGCCCATCCCCATAGCTCCTCCTCTCCCCACCCCCAGTGCTCTGGAGGGCCCCTTCGGATTCCTCACACACACACACACACACACACACACACACACACACACACACGGTTATGTGCAACTCTCTCCTGTGCAACTGAGGAGAACAGCAGTTACAGTTCAGGCGCATCTTGCAGCTTTCCACACAGAAAACCTGGCAACCAAGCCTCCCCCCAGCCTCCCAGGGACTCCCTGCCCAGCAACTCATCCCCAACTGCAGTACAGAAAAATGCCCCCCACCCCGGTCTGGCAGAAGGCTCCCCCCCACCCCACGCTACAGCACCAGAACACAGAGCAAAGGCACTTGTGCTGTTCACACGGCTGGGCCAGAGCCTCCAGGCAAGGAGCAGGGGCTCCAGAGCTGCAAGTTGGCCCCCTGCCAAGCCGTGGGAAGGGCAGCCACTTTTTGGCAGCAGCAGAATCCTGACCAGAGGACAAAGTACATCAGCCAAGAGGGGAAGCCAAACCAGCCAACTGGCAGGGGGCTGGGGAGGAGCCCGTCTGGCCTTGGCTGGAGCCACAGCCCCATGTGATCACCGTGACCCTTGAGCCTCGAGGTACCCAATTTATCTCTGGTTCGGGAGAGGGCAGCTGACCCTCCCCACGGGAAGCCAGCCAGGACGGGACGGGGGAGTACATTCCACAGAGCAGCTGGCCTCCCTTCTGCCAAGGAGCAGGGGAGAGGCACAGCCCAGTTCCTGAGCAAGGGGCTGCTGCTTTGTACGGGAAAGGGAAAAAGAGGAGAAAAGCAGACCTCTTTGCTCCCCACTTGGGCTACGGGAGGAAGAGACTACAGATCACCATGGAAGGACAGGCTCCTCCACCCCTTCGTCAGCTAATGCACCTGACCTGCCTGCAGCCCAAACCTGCCTTCACACCCAAGCCTGCATTGTGTGCCACAGCTGCTCCACTTCCCTTCCAATCTGCTCCTTCCCTCCCATGCACTTTTGTGCTCTGTTGAAATAAGCTTGATGGCTCCTCCCTGGCCGCTGGCAACACACTCTTGGAGGATCACCCCAAGCCAACACCAGAGGCCAAGGACATTCCTGGCCCAGCTATCTCAACAGAAGCTCCTGCCAGACCGGCCTCCAGGCTCCCCCCATGTGCTCCCCAGGAAGAAAACAAGGCAGCCAACTCTGGGGGCTCCATCAGGACACAGATAGCTGCCCAGCCCTGCCCAGAGCCTGGCGTCCTGCAGAGCAATTCCTGTGCCACAGGAGCGTATGGCTTGCCAGCTCTTTCAGCTTCAGAAATGGGGTTTCCCAAGTGCAGAGGTCAGGTTCTGTCCAGACGCATCCAACTTTTGCTTTTTAAAAAGCAGCTCCCTCAGAGTCAACTCCCAGCCACCCTGGATAGCCCAAATGTGGAGAGGCAGAAGAAGAAGCCCTGAGAGGTTGCCAGCAGCCCAACAGAACACACACACATGTGTGCGCACATGGAACCTGAGTGGCTGGGACTGCTGCAGCAGCGGCCACTCACCTTGCCCAGGATCCTATAGCACCGAACAACTGGACCCCAATCCAGAGGGCACCTTCCTCCCTTTCCCACTCCAGGCCAGGCCCTCCCCTCCCCATGCCTCACCTCAGCCGCGCAGCTCTCCCAGAAAGTGCCACCAAACATGGCCACCATGAAGTCGCAGCCGGCCAGGAGCAGCGGCTTATGCGCAGTGACTGAGCCATCATCCACCACAAACACGACATCTGGGGAGGGACAGAGCGTAGGCAGAGGGTAGTCAGGCAGTGCATTCAGCCCAGCCCAGAGGCCCCGCTCCTCAGAGCAGGCTTCAGAGTGCTCTGTGATTGCTGCCCACCTGGACTTTGCCCCCTTCAGTCCCTAGACCACAACAGCCTCTCTCTACCTGCAAAGGTGCCCTTGCTCAGGCACTCCCTGATGCGGTTGGCACGGCGAACATGGAAGGCCTTGGTGATCTCGTGGTTCATGAAGCTCTCTTTATTGAGAATGTTGGCCACCATCATACGCAGGTCAAAGACTTCCAGCAGCTCCGCAATGGTGGCCACCTGCATCAGGTCTGCCCGCAGCTGGTCCAGATGTCCTGTGTACAAGTACTCCAGCACCACCTGGAAAGGCTCCAGCTTCACCAGCCCGTCCAGGTACACTGCTGTCATGGGCTTCTCACACTGCGTGATGGGGTCACGCACCCTCTCCTGACCCATGCTGACAAACCCCCGGCCCCAGCCAGACAACTCGCGCAGTGGCTGAGTCAAGCGCAGAGGATCATCGCTTTGGGAGGCTCGGAGAGATGTCCCTGCTGCTGCCACACCGAGAGAGCCCTTGTCGGCATCCAGACTTTTAGTCCTGCTGGCTGGCTCCTTCGTGGCAGAAGCCTCCCCAGCCAAGTCCAGTGTGAAGAGATCGTAGAACTTGGAGCATGAGGTGGCCAGGTAGATGCGGTGGGCAAAGACCCGGTGGCCGCCCTGCAGGCAAAACACGACATCAGCACAGAGGGGCTCTCGGAAAAGGGCGTCGGGGCCTCGCCCTTCGTTGGCTGCTGGCTCAGGGATGTGGATTATGGGCGGGGGAGGTTTGGGAGGGAGGAAAGGGGCCTGCAGCAGCGGGCGCTGCATCTTCTTGAGGTGAGATTTCCAGAACTGCAGGTGGCGGCGCGAGATGAGGGCGGCCCGGATGGCGTTGTCAAACACGTCCTTGATGCCAAACTGGGCCACCACGCTGGTCTCGTAGTAAGGGACGCCCAGCTCCTTGGCCACCTCGTGCCCACATTCTGGTGGCAGGATGTCCGATGGCTTAATGGGCCTGACAGGGAAAAAGAGAACAAGCAGGCAGAATGACTGCTTTGGCTCTGGTAGAAGCGTCCCTCTGAGGGACAGTGCCAAACAGGGCCCCTCCAAGCTCAAGGGATGGCAAGAAGAAAAGCCTTTGAGATCCAGTCAACTGACAGGGTGGCAGAAAAGGAGTCCATCCCCGAGAAACACCTTCATGAGTGGGGAAGCTTCTCCCTCCCCACCCCGCCACCCAGTGGTGCCCCTACTTGGCCAGCGGGCGACGAGCCCGGTTCACGGCCTCAAGGTCCGCATAGCGCAGGTCCAGCTGGCAGCCCACCAGCACAATGGGGGTGCGGGGACAGAAGTGCTTGATCTCGGGGTGCCACATGCTCTTCACGTGCCGCAGTGAGTTGGGGTTGGCCAAGGAGAAGCAGAGCACCACCACGTCCGACCTGTGTGGGTGAAGGGGGCACAGGTGACCCAGGGAGTGGAGGCAAGAAGTTCCCTGCGGCTGGCAGCTGCCCAAGGGAGGCAGGCAGGCAGGCAGGCAGGCAGCCCTCCCGTTTTCCAAGGAGCCCAGGGCTGGGACAGGATGGCGGGCAGAGGCGGGCTCCCAAAGCCAGGCAGGCAGTGCCAGCAGGCTCACAGAACAGGCAAGGGGTCTGTCCAGAGCCTGCAGCAGGAAGCAGCAGGTGGGCACCAGCAGGAGACAGTTCGGCCCATTCTGGGCCCAGTCCAGAGGCTGCCTAGATTCAGGAGGCATGCCAGCCCCTGCGCTCCCAGCAAGCCCCTCCCGCCTGGCGCCCCTTGGCGCTGCCCCCTGCGGCCCGCAGCCCCCCCGGCCCCGGCGGCCCGCTCTGGCCTTGCACTGCCTGCGCCCCCGCCCCCGCCGTCCAGCGCGCTCGGGAGGAATGCCTGGCCGGCGGCCAGGGCGGCGCGGCCCAAGATAGCTCCCCCTGGGCCGCCGCGACGCCGGCGGAGAGCAGGGGGAGGGGCGCAGGCGCGGCTCACCTTCCGTAGGCGAAGCGGCGGTCCTTGTGGTGGTCCCCGAAGGTGTCCCAGAGGCGCAGGGAGATGCTCACCTCGTCCACCACGTCGCGCGAGCGCTCCAGCACCTGCGGGCAGAGGCGGGCAGGCGGGCGTCGGCGGGGGCTCCTCCCTCCCGCTCCCGCTCCCTCCCCCGCACCCCCACTCGCACCCGCACCCGCACCTCCTGGCAGACGCGGTACTGGTCGATGGCCCAGACGGTGGGCACGTGCGTGGCGAGCAGCTGGTACTGGCTGAGGGTGGCGTTGCAGGCGCGGGCGCAGATCAGGCGCGTCTTGCCCACCGCGTTGTCTCCCACCACCACGCACTTGATCGTCTCCACGTTCGGCCGCTCGTACTCCAGGTCCGGGTCCATCGGCGCTGGTCCGCTCCGCTCCGCCCGGTCGCCCCTCAGGGCCCGCGGGCCGCAGGGGGGGGCGCGGCCGCCCGGCAGGGGGCGCTCCGGGGGGCCCCCATCCCGCGTCGCCGCCGCCCTCTCCGCCGCCGCCGCCGGGACGGGCCGAAGCGCCGCCGCGCCCCGCCGGCCCCGCCCCCGCCGCTCCGCCAATCGGCCGCCGGCGCCGCCCACTCCGGCCGAACAAAGGAGACGGCGGGGAGCCTCGGAGCCGCGCCCCTCGCCCGCGTGACCCGCCCCGCCCCGCCCGCCAGCGGTGGACAGCAGGCTCCGCCCACAGCCCCGCCCCTCCGCGGAAGCGAGGCGCTCTGCACGTGCCCCGGAGCACTCTCGTCCCGGCGGAGGAGCCGCGTGGGCTGGGAGGGCGCCCTGCGGCGCTGGGCAGGCGGCGGCGTGCCGGCAGGGGGGCTGCCGCGGCGAGGGAGGGACGCGCGGGCAGCAGCAGCGCCCTACCGGGCTGGAGGCTCCGCGGGCGGCCTCGGCTCTCCCCCTTCGCCGCCTGCGTGGCTCGCTGAGCTTCGGCCCTGCCCTGCCCTGCCCTGCCCTGCCCTGCCGGGGTCTCCCCTCCGTGCCAAGCGCCTCAGCAGCTCCTCGGGGCAGAGCCGCGGCTGCAGGGCGGGCAGGAGGGAAGGGCCGACCGCCACCGGCGGAGCAAGGAGCCTAAGGAAAGCCTCGAGCGCGCCGGGACAGGAGAGCCGGCGGCAGCCCTGGAGCGGGCCCAGCTGAAGGGAGTACAGGGGGCACGTGCGGGAAGCCGCCTGTGAGGTGCCCACCGGTGCCCGGCTGCGTCCGGGCGAGCCCCCGCTTCTGGTTTCCACAGGTCGCTTCTTTCCAGTGGCTGTGCGGAGCGAGTGTTCCCTGAGCGGACGGGGAGGCCTCCAAGGACCTTCCAGCTCCAGCCCCTGGAAACCTTCAGCTTGGCACGTCCAGCTACTCTGGGGCAGGCACCCCCTCAGCTCATCGTTGGGAGGAACCGAAAGGGAAGATGCCAGAAGGGCAGGGGCTGTGCTGAGGTGAGCCTTCCACCATCTGTGGAGAAATGAGCTACTGGACAAGAGGCTCTGGGTGCGGGTCCAGAGCAGAGACCTGTCTCGCTTTCCTGACCAGAGGACGTCCAGGAGGCCGCCTTTGGCAGAGTCGTTCCTTGGAAATGTCTGTCTTATCTATTCCACGGGGAGGGAAGGAGGGCGGCCAGGGAGGCCACAGTCATCTGGGAGGCAGCCTCAGACCTTCAGAGGCACTGCACACACTCGCAGCTATCCTGGGCTGCTTCTTGTCCTAGCCAACTGAATTCAAACTCTTGCCCCAAGCCTGCTCTCTGTGACTTTCCTGGCACGGAAGAAGCAGAGCAGCTGCTCCCTGCCTCCACTCTGAGTGGGTGCTCCTTAACCAGGTCTTTCAGCCACAGTCAGAATAATCCTGCCCCCAGAGACAACCCAAGGCAGAGGCATCACTAAGGTTCACGTCACCCGGTGTGAGAACTCACTGTGCCACCTCCATGAGGGACCTCCTCCCGTGCCAGACCAAACGGAATGAAGTATAAATACATACACAGCCCAAATGCAGTGGCATCACTAGTGTTGCTAACCCCATTAACTTTATTTCAAGCTAGAACAGTTCAGGTCACCCAACAAATCAGTAACCTCCCCCCAAAAAACCATGGCCAAGTTCGCACAAGACAAGTGAATGTGAGTTCTGCAATCAGCTCTGAGACAGGAAAATGAGAGCTGACTCTCAGGAACGCTTGATTGGTTCCCTGCTGTGTCGTACTAACACCCCATTGGCTCTCAGAACAGTCCGTCTCATGAGTCAGTTTTAAGTTTAGAAAGTTTGTGCCTCTTTCAGCCTGGCCTCCTCCTCTGGGTCTCTTTCCAGGCTGTGCTATTCTGCTCCTGCACTCCACTCCCCGACTTACTTGCCCTGCGGCCACCTGATTCTCAGTCCCAAGAACTGGATTGTTCTCTCCCATGGATACAGCTGTGGTGGGTGCACACAGGCATCTAGTCCCTGGGTGGCAGACAGCCACCCACAGAATCTGGTGGACTTGGAAGAGTCATCCTGAGTCCCAGAGGCTGGAGGACACCTTCAGAAGTGCTCTGAGTCCCGGGTGTGGGAGGGCTGTCGCCCTCCTCCTTGCAGGCTTCCTGTTTGGGGGGTAACTGTGGGAAATGGGGTGCTGGACAAGCAGGGCTGCTGTGGTCTCATCCAGCCTCCAGTGTGGTCCTTTGTGACTAGGACATCATTGAGCTCACTTGCCAAAGCACAGCCTGCAGTGGCCCACCTGAGGCTGCGGGAGCCTGTGCTCTCATTTCTCATAGGGAGATCGCTGCTGATGTTGCAGCAGTCCTCTCCCAACTGTGGCCCCCCTTCCTCTGCATGGTTGCAGCAGCTCCC
Organism: Tiliqua scincoides; assembly: GCF_035046505.1. Lineage (NCBI taxonomy): Eukaryota > Metazoa > Chordata > Lepidosauria > Squamata > Scincidae > Tiliqua > Tiliqua scincoides. The sequence continues at coordinate 462,065 of NC_089826.1, read as the reverse complement.
TTGATGAGTGGTGACCCCACAGCGATGTGGGGCAATGCCAACTGAGGTACCTGCACGTTCGTTCTTCATGTAACCCTGCTTGTGCCACTTTGATCTTGACACAAAGGATGCGTGTGTCCCCCAGCCCTCACCTCTGTCCTGCGGTTTGCGTTCTGAAGGGAGGGGGCAGAGAGCAGGCAGTGCACGGCCCTGTCTAGGGATGCAGCCTGGCCTTCTAGGCATCTGCTTGCCCACCCCACCCACCCCCCAACACAGCCTCTGAGCAGGGAGAGTGTGGTCTCCAACAGACCTCTGCTTGGAGCTGAGGGGAAGGCGGCTTCTCCTTCCTCTCCACAGGAGCCAAGTTGCACTTCCAAGACCCCAAACTTGGTGCCACGTGGAAACAGACAAGCCTGCTAATATTGGGAAACTGGTTTTCGTCCCTTTCCCACCAAATCTCCCATTTTCCCCCAGCATTTTTTTGTAGATGAGATCTTCAGACACAGCGCCTCTCTCCCTTTCCTCCTGCTTACTGGCCTGATGAGGAGTGCCCCAGCCTCCAGCTCTCACCACCTCACAGAATGGCCAACATCCAAACCCACCAGCCATGCCTCTCCGTCCTTGGCCCTGCCCAGCTCCCGCCCCCTCCCCAGGCAACTGCTCAGCCCCCCTCTGTCCAAGCCCAAACAACTGCTAAGCCTTTAGCTGGACCCCCTTTGCTTCCCTTCAAAAGAACACCAGCTCCTTACTGGAAACTGGGGAATTGTCCTGTGCCAGCCCTGCAGCCAACTGATTGCCGCCTTCTGGCTCTCCTGAGGTTCCCCACCAGGCTGGGCTCTCTCCCCTGCAGCCGTCTGGATCTGCGCAAAGCAAGCTCCTCGCCCTTGGGTGGCCTTCCCCATTCGAAGCTCCACCAGTCTGGGTCCCACATCAACCCCCTTCCATGTTCCTCTCCCTTGGGGGGTTGGTCCTCACTCTCTGCCTTCCAGCAAGAAGTCCCGCATCCCACACATTTCTCAGACTCCACCACTACTGGAGCCCAGACATGGCCCCCTACAGCAGGAGCCTGCTGGAGAGATCTGTGACTACTTCGCTGTACCCCCCCCCAAAATACTCCTTCAACAGGTCACCAGCTTTGTACTCACTCGCGCGCACACACACACCTCCTCACCCCTGGGACTATCTGGAAGACTCCCTGCTCCAGCAGACCCACTGTGCCGCCACAGACAAGGCCCAGCTCCCTGTATGCCACGCAGGGCTCCAGAGATTGGTCTGCTGGCTCCTGCTGTTCCTCTGAGCTGGGAAGGAGTGGGTAGCTGGGTGGTTGTTCAGAGCAGCAAGCGAGGAGGTACAGGGGTGAGCCCTTGCAGTGGAAAGACGAAGGTAGGCCATTGCTGGGTGGTACAAGCGGAGGGATAAGCTTGTTCTGTTGAGCATGTGCAGACTGCCACCACCCAAGACTAGCAAATGAATAAGGTGCTGGCCAGCCTGGGTCAGGTCAACAGACTGGTTTGGGGAAATGAGGTCAGCTCCCAGGTCCAACTCCTTTAATAAACAGTGGTGGTGAGATTATGGGGTGCAGTGCTGGTGTAGCACACAGCAGTGCGGGGCAAGAAAGGTGCCAGTCAGCTAGGAGCAGTGTGGGTGGGGCCGAACCGGGCAGGGGTCAAGGGAGCTCAGGCAGGATTTCCCCCTGTAGCCACAACTGCCAGAACAGAAGCTCCGTTGCATTGGCCTTTGCACCCAGATGGGGGCTGATGGCGGGGAAGGTGTCCAGAAGGCATGGCTCCTGCATGGTTCCTGTCACGCCCCTGCTGCCACCCTGCCTGGCTGCCATATTTTGCCCTCCCAAATAGGTGATGGCTGTGGCAAGCAGTTTGCTCATGGGGGGGGGGGAGAGAAGAGTAGACAGAGGCCTTTTGCAAAGGGTGTGTTAAATAAACTTTAATGCATAGTGAGGAGGAATGGCACCTCTGCCCCCCTGCTAAAGACCACGAGGGGAAGGGGCACACGTACCTGCTTGCCCCCCCGCTCACCCCTCTGCAGGGGCAGAAAGCCCTGAAGCTCAGGGGGCATTGTCAGAAAAAGGGACGCTGGGAAGGAAGCAAGGTAGGGGGCCGAGCCACCATGGCCAGTTCCAGGTGCCGTTAACCTCCCTCCCGCTTGTGCAGAAGATGCCCCTTTTCAAAAGGGCAAAGACCTATTCCTGGCATCTGCTTGGGATTACTTCCACGGCTGCTCCACCCTTCCGTTCTCTGAAAGCAAACAATTCCAGGCTCTTCCCAGGGAAAGGGGCTTCTCTCCTGCCCCTGAAGACAAGTCTCATCGGCTCAGTCCCCTCCCAGGTGGAAGGGGGCATGAGGTCCCCAACCTGCCATTCACTTCCAAGTGGAGCCTGACCCCCAGGTGGGGCTGCGGCTGGCACAGGTGCCCAATCCACGCTGAGACGGGTGCCCAGGAAAGCTTCCTCTGGTCCCAAGGAAAGGCAGTCTCCAGGAGGAGCTGGGGGGGTCCATTGCCCTGCAGCTGGGAGGGACCAGGCGCACCCTGGAGCTGGCCCACCAGGTCTCCCTCCAAGTGCCTGTGCCATCTTCTCAGACCTGCGACTGCAGCCATGAGCGAGGGTCAAACTTGGGCCGAGGAGGGCGCTCTGGCTCGGGGGTGGGGCTGCCGCTGCTGGAAGAGCTGGAGCTGGAGTGTGAGGGGCCGGGGGCCCTGCTTGGAGGGAGCTGGCCTGAGCGTCCCTTCAGTGTGCTGAGCTTGGCGTCCAGAGAGAGGGTTCGTGGGCGGCCCCAGGGCGGATGTGGGGGGCACGGGCTGGTGCTGGAGGTGCTGTCGCTGTCTGAGGTCATGCCGGGAGGGGATCCCTCGAAGAGTGCGAGCCATGCGGGGTGCCCCAAGCCTGAAACCCGGCGGGCCAGGATCTCCGTCACTGCTTCGATGTCGTCCCCTGGCTCAATAGCTGGAGAGAAGAAGGGAGAGTTGCGGCATTGCATCCTTGAGGAGTGGGATTGCCACTTGGGGTGCAAGGACTAGGAGAGCTCAGCCCACACATCTGTCCCCCCTCCCAGTTTCTACGAATCAGCCAGAGACCAGAGGAGACACCAGAAAGGCCTTGCAGGAGATCTGTCTTCTCAAGGAGACCAGAGAATCTTCCCAAAGAACTTGGGGGTGGGGTTGCAAGGATGCACGCATAAGGCAGGGGGGCCTGTGTGAAGCTGCCCCTCGTTTGACTGTGGCCCCACCAAGGACGTGGCAGCATTCCAGGAACTGGCCAAGAAACGAAGTGCTCCCCATGGCTGTGGGAAGTGCTGGAGATACTCTTGAAGCCCCCCCACCAGCGCCGCCAACCCATTTCCTGCCACTGGCAGCCCCCGCCTCCTCCCGAGATGAAGCCCTTGCCTCAGCCAAGCCATTCTCCTGCCCTCCTCCCCCACAAGCTCTCATCAGGGGGGCAGGTCTCTTGAGCCCCCTACTCCGCCACTGGGTGGGGCTACTTCACCTGTCACTGTAATACGAGGACAGCAGAGCCCGAATCTCCGCAGAGACGGCGTTGTCCTGCAACAGGAGCCCCTCGCAGTTGGAGGGTGGCCCCACAGAGCCAGAGAGCGCTGGGGTGGGGTGGGGAGACAGGACAGAGAGGGGGAGACAGAGAATGTAGACGTGCAGAGAGAGGCAGGAGGAGAGCACACAGTTACAGACACAGAGTTGGACGGTGGGGACAAGCAAGATGTGGGGCTGGGGCCCAGGTTCCCAGAGAGCAAGACAGGGCCCCAGAGACAGGCAGTCTGAAGAAGGGGCACAGAAGGGGGAGGCTCCCCATAAGAGGCCACCCTGCAAAGCGACTGCAAGCCCCCACCTCACCAGACTAGGGGGGTTTCAGGGTTTGCTCCCCCTACCCCTTTCATGCACTGAACGTCTTTTCTAATGCAGAGAAGTTCCCAAGGACAAGGGGGGAGGTCACTGGGCGGTGGGTCTGAGCAGGTGTGGGGCCAGAAGTCCATGAAGAAGGTCACTTCTGTTGGCTTTCCCTGAGACAGGCCTGTCGGGAGACTCAGTTCCCCCTTGTGGCCAAATGGGAAAGTGCAGCTTCCGCGTCCACCTCATCCCTTGAGTTGGACCTCTAGGGCCACGTGTACCAGAGTTGAACCCCTGAGCCGCACAAGTGTACTGAGACCCCCAGGCAGGGGTGGGGCAGCTGGTTTCTCTCTGAGCCCCCCCCCTTTCTAAGGGGTGGGACACCTGGAGTGGGAGCAGGACCTGGCACCGGCTGCCCCCAGAGGGTCCCCCAATCCCCTCTCCAGGACCCCCCAGCACTTCCTCACCCATCTCGTGGTACAAGGAACCCTGTTTGGCCAGCAGGCCTGCAGGACGCCGTGGCAATGGCGCCTCCACCTTCATGAGTTCATCACAGCACTGCTTCCACTGGCCTGTAGGGGGAAAGGCAGAAGGGGGGGGGAGTGACATGCACCAGGGCTCTCCCCACTCTCCTGAGGGGATGGGGACTGCCAAGGTACAATGAAATTCTGGTGCCCTCTGGTGGTCGCTTTGTGCATCTGCAGCAGCACCCTATCTAATCCCAACCACACTTGTGCAGGACACCAGAATGGGAACACTGCCCAGCTGGGTTGTGCCAACAGGTGCACTCCTGCACATATTTACTCAGAAGAAAACCTGAGTTCAGTGGGCCCCAGGTAAATGTGTGTGGGACTGCAGCCCAGGATAGCACTGAAGCAATAATAAATACAACTGCAAAGTATTAGAAAAGACTACAAAAACCATTAGCAGGGTGGCTGCAAAAAGCACCAACCCCTCTCTGACGCCTGGCCATTTTCATATTATTTTGGGATCTGCCCTTTCCCCAGGGAGCTCAGGGCAGCAGACCACCACCCCCCATCCGCAGAAGGACAGACTTCTGTTCTTACAGCTGCCCTGGGCTTCTGGGTTAAGCAGCTGGCCCAAGGACACCCAACAAGCATTTGAATCCATATCCTTAATTCCCCCCCCCCCTGAGCCTGTGCATGGGGCACCTCTCCACCGCCATTTCTATGTTTGTTTAAAACAAATGCACACATTTAGAGACTCAAGACAGAAGGCCTGTCCTGTGACTAAAGGGACTCCCTACCAAGTGGATCTCCCCAGGGGTGAGGTGGGGCTCCAAACCCATCCCCCACAGCACAGCCGTCCTTCTGCCCCACACTCACTGCCCCATACTGGCTGGGGTACCCAGTGCCCACTTCAAGGCACAAACCCTTCTGCTCCCCACAGCTGGCAGTGGGAAGGGGAGGGGGCTGGGATCCAGGCCTGGAGGGCCAGTTCAAAGAGTGGGGAATTGGAGCACCCTCCTCCAGCCCTCTTCCCATGTAGGCCCCCAGTGACCCCAATGCCCTGTCCTGCCTCCACTCACTCATGTCATAAAAGTGCTGCCAAAACGCTTCCATCCAGCGCTGAGTCTCAGCCCGGGTCTCTGCCAGCAATGTGTGGGTCACTTCCTCACCCCCATAGTGGTTTGTGACTGACATGCTGTGCAAGCGATTCTTGGGGTCCTTCTCAACGGACCGGATGCGGGTCTCCTGCATGTGCAGAGAGGAGCAAAAAGGGCTCCTGGGCTGACCTGCCAGCAGTAGATATGGAAGATCTCCACCCCCCCCCCCGATTCTGATCAGCCCAAGTTCACCAGAAAAACAACCTGACTGGGAGATAGCCAGCAGCACGGGCGCTGCTTGAGCATCAATTCCGGATGTCCCAGCAGCACCTGCGACAGCCTTTACCTGCCACATCTTGTCTCTGGCGCAAAGAGGCTCCCTCCCCTGGGCTTGTGCTTAATTCCCTGGGCAGAACCTCTCAGGGAGTTTCTCAAGAGTGTGCGTGTGCTTGGTGAGTGTGAGGAGAGGGGGCAACTCTGAAAAGATGTCCCTGCTGAAGAATGCAAACAGATCAGCAAAGCCAGCTAAACTGGCAACAAGGATCTCCCGTGTGGAGGTGGCATGTGGGCAGAAGAGGACATCATTTCCCCAGAATTTAGAGACATGTAAGAGGATATAGCAGTGGAAAGGGGAGGTCTGGACTGTGCCACCCCTGATGCCACGGGCCCCTAGTGCATATCTCAGGGACCCACAAGAGAGGCCAAATGGGGCCAGAGCCCACCAAGTTCCATGAACCCCTGCTAGCCTTGGCCACCACCTGGCCTCTCAGAGGAGTGAACCTGGGCACGAGGGACCATTCTGACCACCGCAGTAACAGAGAGAGAGAGAGGCAAGTGCTTCAGTCTGCAGCAGGAGGCCAGACAGGGTGAGCCCCAGTGTTTGGACCAGGACCACTGACTGGCAGCAGTGGGAGCTGCCAGCCAACCTCCAGGCTCCCCTCTTGGGCCCCCGCACCTTGTTGATGGCAATGGTGAGTGCCGGCTCCTCCTGGGTTTCAGCCTCCTTGGGGTGTCGGTAGCAGAAGAGGTTGGATCCACGCAGGAGGCAGAACAACCTTGCCCAGCTCTGCTGCTCTCCCTGCTGCAAAGACAAGGGGGAAGGGGTGGTTGGAGGCATGTGCTGGATGCCCCTCGCCAGCCTCTTGTCCTGCCCCCCTCCCCTGCCTTTCCTCCAGGCTCCACAGACACTGCCCTGTAACAGGTACAGAAAGGGGCCATACGGAGAGGCAGGTGGCAGGCCTCAGGTCAGGCTGCCCACAGCCAGTCCCAAGCCTTGTGAAGAGGGAACTCTCCACCACTCCATCTCTGAATGCCCAACTGCTCATCCGGGCCAAGGAGGCCCAAGTGCTGCCCTTGCTGCAGGCTCAGCCTCGGTTCCCTGCCCACCTGGGGTCTCTCCAAGGGGGGAAGGGCTGGGAAGGGCTGGCAGGGTTCCACTGGGTCGCCATTCAGTTTCTGGCTGTTGGTGCTGGGGCTGCATGGGCCACACTGAAGTGGAACCACCTGGGTGAGGAGCTGGGCAGGGCAGCCGTGGGGGAGGAACCTTCCACAGCTGCTGTGGATGGGCGTGAAGTGGCAGATAGCGTTGGCAGAAGCGGGCTGAGGAGTGCTAACACAGCACAGTGAGCAGGATGGCACTGCTGGCAGAAAAGGTCTTCATTCACCCTTGTGGCTCTTTGTTCCAGCTTCCCCCCCCCCCCGCGTTCTGGCCTTCTAAACTGCCCCCCCCAGCAAAGCACTCACCTGCACCTTGAGGAAGCCACACATCATCTGGTGGACCATGCAGTTGGGCTGGGCTGCCAAGCGACAACAGACGCTGCCGTAGAGGGGCAGCCAGAAGGTGCTGTCCTCTGGGAGACGCCAGAGAGAGGAGGAGAAGGGTGGGTGCCAGGCAGGGGCCCTGAAGGGTGCAGCACTGCGCACTGCTCATCTCCTGGAGCGGAAACTCCAACTCCCAGGAGTCGGGCAGCAAAGCCGCCAGTCACACCCCCAGCCCAAGGAGCGGTGAGGCCTTGCCATGCCCACCCTGTGCCCTGAAGAGCCACCGTGTCATTCACTGCCAGGGTCCCCAGGACCAGCAATGGACTGCCGCTAGGATGGTGGCAAGTGGGGCACAGCATGGAGCTTCCCTTGTCCTCAGGCCCAAGACGCGCTCGGCCCCCACCCTCCACCCCTCCACTGCCTGGGCATGAGTACCGTTGCCAGTGACGATGAGGTCATGGGTGCGGAATGCATCCTGGACATGTGCCAAGTGCAGGGTTGTGCATGCCAACAGGTGGTACTTGGGCCCCCTAGGACAGAGCGGAAGCAGAGCTGGTGAGAGCAGAGCTGGAGGGCAGGGGGGTCCCACATGCCACCAGCCAGGGGAGGAAGAGGCCAGGTACTCACGGCACACTGGGGGCTGGCAGCAGCCACGGGCCGCTCCCTCCGTGGCTGACGGGACTGCACGGCACCCCTCCTTCCAGGGCTGCTCGCACCCGTTTCCCAGAGGAGCGCCCCAGGGAGCTGCTCAGGCGGCTGGCAAGTTTCTTCGGGGTGCTGCTGAGGGCCGAGTCCTCCTCCAGGCCTGCGCTGTACAGCTCCACTTTCAGCTCAAAGTCTGGGCCCGCCTCCGTGCTGAGGAGACAGAATGTGTCAGGGAGGCACTCTCAGAAGCACCGCCAAGAAGAAGCACTCCACCCCCTGGTCTGCGGGGGGCACCTGCTGTGGCCTGCTGGGAAAGCAGCTGGGCGGGGGTGCAATTCCTGCAGAAGACTGGAAAGGTTCATCACTGCTGGGCAGTGAAGAGGCGCCAGTCCCATAGGAAGGGGCGGGCCAGGAACTCACAAGAGGACAGAGCTCTCGAAGCAGATATCGGTCAGTGTCCGGTCGACCAGCACCATCTCCGTGTCGTAGATTTCTGTACCGAGCTGTAGCAGGCAGAACACGGCACAGCGGTGCAAGTCTGGGCAGGGAAAGTGCAGGACTGTTCACACCAAGAGCTGGTGGCAATCCCCCCCCATGAGATGTACCACCAAGAAGAACTTACCCCCCTTGTGCTTGAAATATTCTGTGTCCTTCCACATCAAGGGGATGCGAAGATCTGCACAAGGCGAGAGAGAGACAAGGCTGCTGTCCCCGGGTGAACATCACAGGTGCCTCTGACCTGCTTCCTGACCGGACCCAGGAAGATGGCAGGTGGGGGGCTGGAAGGCAGGGCATCCCCTGTCCCCATCCCACTTCTGCCGTGAACTCGCAGCCAGGGGAGCCTTCGGCAAGCTGTCCCCTTGCAGCCCCGGCCTCCTCCAGCTGCAACCGGGGGACGGCACCACTGACTCCCGGGACAGGGCTGTGGTGAGGACAGCACTGAGGCAACACAGGTCAACGCCCCGAGCAGGCTCAGAAAGGGCGGCACAAAAGCAGGCGGGGACGACGACAACCAGCAATGTGCCTGCCAGTGCCACGCAAGGCCCCCCTGGGAAGCCTGGGCTGTTCCTTGTCACCATGTGCATGCATGAAAACACGGGAGGGGAAGGGGCGCTGTTTGTTTCCACCACCACCTTCGGCCTTCCTGCTCAGACACATTCATGCTTCTCTGACACATTTACCAATGAAGAGCTGCTCTGGCTGTAATTAATAGGAGAGCCTCCTTGCAGCCTTCTAGTGGGCTCCCTTCCTCATATGGCCTTTGGGGAAAGGAAGAGGTTTGGTATTCTTGGCGACACGGGAGCACAGCCGGCACTGGGTCCTGGCACTGGGGGCTTTGGTATGCTTCACAGACTGGACTGCATGGGGCATGAGCACCTCCAGCTGGATGGTCAGCTCCTTACCTGAGACGCAGACTCTTCCCCGGCATGGCAAACGGTCGTCCATGGGACCAGCATCTGAAGGGCTGTGGGGGGGGGGGGTCAGGTAGAAATACAGCACTATCAAAATGCACTTGGGGGGAGGATTTGCACCTTTGCTCCCATCCCCAGTGCAAGCTCACTTTTTACACCATTGTTCCTGATGTGAAAATCAAAAGTGATGCCTTTACTGCAAAGCTGGGAGACTTCGGCAACAAGGAGAATCAAGTGCCTGCTAGAAGGCTGGGAAGTAGAATTGCTCTGGCAATTTCTTTGAGATGCGGTGGGGGAGGGGGCAACAAAACAGGGGGGGGAAAAACATACAGTACCTATAAAACACCCAAAATACAATTAAACAGTATACAAGCCTAAAAGAGCAGAGCCAATTTCCAAATCAGCAGAACAAAATTCCAAGCAAATCAGCAGTGAAACCAAAGAGTGCAGCAGGCACAGACTAATTCCTGCAGCATCCCCAAGTCTTCTTGGGGGGCTCCAGTCTGCTCCAAGATCCCCAACGCCCTCTTGGGCATCCCTTGCTCTCGCTGCTGCTTGTTCAGACCCAAGTCCCAGAACCTACATCCAGTGCTTTTGAGAACGTGCAGAGTGCCCTTTTCTCTGAATGCTGACCTGCTGCCAAGTGCCTCAAGAACTGGGCTTCTAGGGGCCTCTATCCACAGGCTGGCTGCTCGCACCTCAGCCACCTCCCCCTCTCCTTTCCAGATACAGACACAGAGGTCAGCCACTTACCGTCGAGTCATGCGCTGCATGACCTGGACCTCCTTCATGCGCTGCAGCTCGGCCATGTAGGCCAGGATGCGGCTGTTGCAGACCAGCAGGCTCTTGGCGACCTCGAGGGCCTGCTGGCGCTGGGTGCAAGCTGCCAGCAGCTTGCAGGCCCCCTCACGCATGCGGATCTCATGGTCAATCTTCTTCTGGATGTCAGTGCCCTGGAGAAGAGAAACGGGGGCCATGTTAAGTATGGATGCAGCAGAAGTGGGAGCTCCCAGAGGACAGAACCAAGAAAAAGACCCCCCAGCACTTGTCCAGAGATCCTGAGGCTGCCTGCCTGCCCAAAGGCTCTACAGCAGCCCGTTGGAGGCAATAAAAACCAACACCCCAAAAGTCAGGGTACCAGTTAAGGTCAGCAACATCCAGGCACTTGCTGAGAGCGGGTGTGGAAAACAGCCAGGTGGGAGCCCAGTGGGCCTCCCTGGGGAGGGGGGTTCTAGAGTCTTGGGGAAGCCAGGAACAGGGCCCCCCCAATCCCCACCAGAGATGGGGCTCAGAACAAGTGCCGGTGATCTCAGCAATTCCTTGAGGTGGGGACAGTGCATCCAGGTGCGCAAAGACGTGTGAGTGTGCTGGTGGTGCAGGGGACTGTGTGAGGGGTTCTGCAGGATGCAGCTGAAGAGGGTCAGGCTCAGCATTCTGGGGGGCGGGGAGATGACAGGGGAAAGACCAATGTGGGGTGCCTTGGCGTCACCAGGTGGATGGGGGAGTCACAGGTGCAAAGTAGAAAGACCCCAAGGCCCTGAATCACACACATAGGAGGGAACTCGGCACCATCAGGGGCTATGCAGGTACGTGTGGACCTGAAGAAAGAAGGGGAGGCCCTTCAGGAGAGGAGCAGCTCTCACCTCAAGGCACAGCGAAGCCCAAGACCCAGTGTAAGAGATGGAGCAGGAAGCACCACACCGCTGAGACTGGCCTGGGGCTGGGCAGAAGAGCATCCAAGCAGGGGGTGGGCACTGAAGGCCTGGGCAGTGCTGGGGGCAGTGACTCAATACCCCTGGCCCAGCTGCAGGGAACCACCATTTGGGAAGAGGTGTCACCTCCCCCCCCAATTGCCAGCCTCTCTCCCCTCCAAGGACAGAGCCCTGCAGGTCGCCTACCCATGGGGACTGTGTTCCCAGCACTTTTTTCAGTCAGAGCCACTCATCAACCCATCAGCAACCCCCAGACTCAGTCCTGGATCATGTGAGACAACAGATTTTTTCAGAAAATGCCAAGCCTGTGCCCTTCACCAGAGCAGGGTCTCCAAACTTTATGGCCAGGGAGCCACATGAAATATCTGGCACAGTGCTGAGGACCAGAAAAAAAAACTTTTTTAAAACATAAAATTTAAATAACTACCTTAGAGATGAAACTTAGATGAATGAATAAATGAATGGACCCAAATTTCCAGGATTTCTCCAAGCACCAACAGAAATAAAGCGCACACTCAAATGGACCCCCAGCCCCCCACCTCCCAAGCAGCTTACTTAAATATACAGGAGTAAACATCTCGGAACCAGCACATCACAGGAAACACCCAGAGCATGTTCTGAGGGCGGGGGAGGTCTCCCTGACCCCCAGAAGGCCACAGAGAACACAAAATTCCTTATCATTTTTCAGGAAAACCAGCAAGTTATGTTTTTAGGCCCTCAGAACACCCTCTGGACATGACCGGAGCACAGCTCTGGTTGCATACGGTCAAGTGGGCCAGAGGATTGCAGGGGACAAGAGGCTGTCTGCGGGCCAGACAGAGGCTTGCTGCGGGCCACATCTGGCCCCCAGGCCAGGGTTTGGAAACCCGACCAAGAGAAATGCAGCCCTTGGAAGCACAGGTCTCTGTCCTGTGTTTCCCATTACGAACAGGGACTGGAACCCCCACTTCACCCAGAAGCACTGCTGTTGTAGGTGCTTGCACTGAACAGAGGCTGGACTGAATGACGCTCGAGGAACCTGCCAGCAATGGAGGAGGAAGCCAGCCTTGAACTTCATTGGGCTGCCGTTCAGTCGCCTGGCCTGGGAACCCCAACTCTGCCAAGGGACCGTTGTAACAGCTGGGGGGAGGGAAGAGGCTCAAGAAGGGCTGTGAGTCCCGGCCGGCCTTGACGAACAAGCCGTTCTGGGCTACTGGGTGCTGGGTGGGGAAAACAGACCAGGCTCTTCTTAGGGTGCTAAAAGGCGGAGGGGGGGAGGAAGTAACAACTGCTTGATCTGACGTTTTTGCCCTCTAATAAACTAACCCCCCTTTACCCCCTCAGAGAGATGAGGTGGCTTGTGCCAAATCTTGTGCCCTTGCTAGACGCAGAGGGGACAGCCACCCACTTAGTATCCATCACCCAAAGATGCGCACACACCACTGTTCCAGTGTCCACTTGGCACAAGCAGCAATGAGGCAGCAAAAAACAGACATTTTGGAAGGAGGGGACTTAAAATGTCCTAGAGTGGGATTAGGGTGGCAAAAAGCCAGAGGGAGAGCTCTGCAAGGGGTCAAATCTGGGCACAGGGCTTCCTTGGGTCATGGTTCTGTTCTGCACTGCTCCCCTCAAGCTTCTCGCCTCAAGCATCTCTAACGGGGGGGACATCCTCCCCCCATCCCTGGCCACGCTTCCTTCCCTCTGCCCCTTCCCACTGGCACTCACCTTGGCAACCTCGCTGCCATTCTCCATGCTGCCAGCTCCTGACAGCCCAGTCCATGCCCCCCTCTATGCTGCCACTGCTGCTGTGCCAAGGCAGTACTGGCAGCTGGCAGTGGGCTGGCAACTGTGGAGCAAGGAGGGGGAAGAGCTGGTGGGGCCCCAGAAGGCAGGCTGGGAGAGTGGGCAGGGTCTCTGCTAGCGCAACAGCAGCTGAGGAAACACTGACGTCACCAGGCAGCTATAAATAGCAATCGGGGGTATGGGCTGCACTGGCCAGCAACTACCTCCTCTCCCCTGGGAGGAAGCGGAGAGCAGCTGCCCCCAACCCATTTGGAAGAGGGAATAGATGGGGAAGCCCTGCTGCCCGTGGGGCCCTCTGGAGCTCCTGCTTCTTGCAGGAGGAGCCCCTCCGTCGCAGTGCACTTCTGCTGCGCCCCCCCATGGGGCTCCTCAAGGGCAGAAAAGAGGAAAGGTCAAAGGCTCTACAGCTTGCACCCCGAGAGCAGACGTGCTGGTTGGTGGTGGGGCAGAGCAGGGGTCCCTGTAACTGCAGTGTGAGGAAGTGGAAGGTTTGTCCAGAGCTGTGAGAGGCAGAGGGTCCCCAGCCTGTGGTGGGAAGATTCATCTGTGCTGGTGATGAGGGGAGGAGCTGAACTCACCCTCTCCATCGCTCCTCCCCCCCCCAGCCTGGGCTAATCAGCTTGTGTGATGGCCGCCCGAGGGGATGATGTGCAGGGAGGCTGCTGACTGAGCAGGGCTGGCAGGACAATCCTGAGGGGTCCAGGGAAAGGCCTGCAGGGTCTTTCCAGTTCCACCCCGACTCAGTCTGGACCAGGGCGATCCCATTCAGCATCAAAGCTTCCTTTCAGTGCTAAGATGAAACAATGGCACGCCTCAGAGCATGTGCAAAGTATAATTCCTTCACCACTGAGCAATTAAAATTTGCCAGAGGGATGTGAAAGGAAGTGCAACTGAACGGCCAGCTATTGCCCCAGCATCTCCAGCCCCTCCCCAAATCCAGGATTTGTCCCTCAAAACGGCCACGGTGCCAGAAGATTGGAGGATAGCAAATGTCACGCCTATCTTTAAAAAGGGAAAGAGGGGGGACCCGCGAAACTATAAGCACGTCAGCCTAACATCCATACCGGGTAAGATGGTGGAATGCCTCATCAAAGATAGGATCTCAAAACACATAGACGAACAGGCCTTGCTGAGGGAGAGTCAGCATGGCTTCTGTAAGGGTAAGTCTTGCCTCACGAACCTTATAGAATTCTTTGAAAAGGTCAACAGGCATGTGGATGTGGGAGAACCTGTGGACATTATATATCTGGACTTTCAGAAGGCGTTTGACACCTCACCAAAGGCTACTGAAAAAACTCCACAGTCAGGGAATTAGAGGACAGGTCCTCTCATGGATTGAGAACTGGTTGAAGGCCAGGAAGCTGAGAGTGGGTGTCAATGGGCAATTTTCACAATGGAGAGAGGTGAAAAGCGGTGTGCCCCAAGGATCTGTCCTGGGACCGGTGCTTTTCAACCTCTTCATAAATGACCTGGAGACAGGGTTGAGCAGCGAAGTGGCTAAGTTTGCAGACGACGCCAAACTTTTCCGAGTGGTGAAGACCAGAAGTGATTGTGAGGAGCTCCAGAAGGATCTCTCCAGACTGGCAGAATGGGCAGCAAAATGGCAGATGCGCTTCAATGTCAGTAAGTGTAAAGTCATGCACATTGGGGCAAAAAATCAAAACTTTAGATATAGGCTGATGGGTTCTGAGCTGTCTGTGACAGATCAGGAGAGAGATCTTGGAGTGGTGGTGGACAGGTCGATGAAAGTGTCGACCCAATGTGCGGCGGCAGTGAAGAAGGCCAATTCTATGCTTGGGATCATTAGGAAGGGTATTGAGAACAAAACGGCTAGTATTATAATGCCGTTGTACAAATCGATGGTAAGGCCACACCTGGAGTATTGTGTCCAGTTCTGGTCGCCGCATCTCAAAAAAGACATAGTGGAAATGGAAAAGGTGCAAAAGAGAGCGACTAAGATGATTACGGGGCTGGGGCACCTTCCTTATGAGGAAAGGCTACGGCGTTTGGGCCTCTTCAGCCTAGAAAAGAGACGCCTGAGGGGGGACATGATTGAGACATACAAAATTATGCAGGGGATGGACAGAGTGGATAGGGAGATGCTCTTTACACTCTCACATAACACCAGAACCAGGGGACATCCACTAAAATTTAGTGTTGGGCGGGTTAGGACAGACAAAAGAAAATATTTCTTTACTCAGCATGTGGTCGGTCTGTGGAACTCCTTGCCACAGGATGTGGTGCTGGCATCTACCCTAGACGCCTTTAAAAGGGGATTGGACAAGTTTCTGGAGGAAAAATCCATTATGGGGTACAAGCCATGATGTGTATGCGCAACCTCCTGATTTTAGAAATGGGTTATGTCAGAATGCCAGATGCAAGGGAGGGCACCAGGATGCAGGTCTCCTGTTATCTGGTGCGCTCCCTGGGGCATCTGGTGGGCCACTGTGAGATACAGGAAGCTGGACTAGATGGGCCTATGGCCTGATCCAGTGGGGCTGTTCTTATGTTCTTATGATGGGTGAGATCGTTAGAAAAGGTATTGAGAACAAAACGGCTAATATTATAATGCTGTTGTACAAATTGATGGTAAGGCCACACCTGGAGTATTGTGTCCAGTTCTGGTTGCTGCATCTCAAAAAAGACAGTGGAAATGGAAAAGGTGCAAAAGAGAGCGACTAAGATGATTACGGGGCTGGGGCACCTTCCTTACGAGGAAAGGCTACGGCGTTTGGGACTCTTCAGCCTAGAAAAAAGGCGCTTGAGGGGGGACATGATTGAGACATACAAAATTATGCAGGGGAAGGATAAAGTGGATAGAGAGATGCTCTTTACACTCTCACATAACACCAGAACCAGGGGACATCCACTAAAACAGAGTGTTTGGAGAGTTAGAACAGACAAGATAAAATATTACTCAGCATGTGGTTGGTCTGTGGAACTCCTTGCTGCAGGATGTGGTGACAGCATCTGGCCTGGATGCCTTTTAAAGGGGATTGGACAAGTTTCTGGAGGAAAAATCCATTACGGGTTATAAGCCATGATGTGTATGCGCAACCTCCTGGTTTTAGAAATGGGCTATGTCGGAATGCCAATGCAAGGGAGGGCACCAGGATGAGGTCTCTTGTTATCTGGCGTGCTCCCTGGGGCATTTGGTGGGACTGCTGTGAGATACAGGAAGCTGGACTAGGTGGGCCTATGGCCTGATCCAGTGGGGCTGTTCTTATGTTCTTATAACAAGTGGCCCTGCAGCCCCAGCACCCCCTCCCTCCCCGCACCATCACCCCCTGCTTGCTCCCCTGCCCTCCCTTCACTGTCACTCCACTTGCCACTTTTGCCCCATGACAGCCACCTGGGGGGAGGGACCAGAGCAACCTCCAGGCACAGGCTGGCACCCACCGGGCTGAAGCCCCAGGAGAAGCGGCTGCTCTGCTCTCTGTCAAAACACAACACCTGCCTGAGCAGCTCCCCTGGTATTGCCCCCTGGCACAGGGGCTGCTCCTGCCCAATGCCAGTTTCCAGCTGGCATGGAGGTCGGAGGGGGGGTTGGATGTGCCCCCTTTCCCTCCACCAGACCAGGGACACAAGGCCCCACCAATGCTGTGCCCCGTCTGTAGGAGGACACATTTATGTTGTTGTGGGGGTGCGGGATGGAGAACACGCTGGCTGGTCCACAAGGCCAGACCTGCAGCCTTGAGGCTTGAAGGGGAGTCTGGGCAGAGGAGCAGTGGGTGGGGATCCCAGAGGCTGTTCCCAGCTCTGCTCCCTCCAGATGCACCTCCTGGAGGAGGCAGCCCAGCAGGGCACCCTCTGTTTCCTGGCAGCCAGTCACCAGCAAGACTTTGTCGCCCACACGCAGCAGAGCACCCTTTGTGCCAAAGCGGGAGCAGCGAAGGAACAAAACCTCTTCCAAGGCATTTTCTTCCACTGTGGGTGGAGCCCACAACAGCTGCATCTCTGCGACCAAGCAAGGGGAGGAGTCCTCAGGCACACAAGCCTCCTCTGTGTGGGCCCCAAAAGGCACAGGGCTGCATACCAAGCAGAAGGGCAGGGAGCACGTGAGGCGCCTCTTGCAGCCCTGGAAGCGCAGGCAGAACCAGAACAGCCAGGCCAGATCCCCACAGAAGGGGGGGGCTGGGAAAGGCAGAGGTTGAGGGCACCTAGTCGAAGGCAGAGGCTCTCCAAGCTCCCTCCGTCCCTCCCACGCCTGGAAGGCAGTTCCCAGAGGCGAGGGGCCCGGCAGGCCTCCCCAGCAGCACAGCAAGCGCAAGGAGGGCCCCTGCGGGCGGGAGGCGTCAAGGAGATCGCCCAGGCGAGCAGGTCTTGGCGACTCATCCCGGGAGTTTCAGGGAACGTTCATCTCCGCCATCGGGGCCCTTTTGCTGTGCCGCAGGCGGGCTTTGGGGGGATCATAGAGGGCTGTGGCTGACTGGCGAGAGGCGACCCGAGGGAGGGTCGCTGCCCCGCTCGGGATACAGAAGCGCCGCGAGCGAGGAGGGGGCCCGCACCGGCCTCGACCCGCAGACGTGCGCACGGCAGACACGCAGCCCCCTCCCCGCCCGGCCCGGCCCCCCCACCGACGCGCCCCGACTTCCCTCCTGGCTGCTCGCGAGGGGACAGGCGCAGTGACCCCCGGGGCGCGCGGGGACGGGGAAGCGCGGGAAGCCCCCGAGCTCCACACACTCCCCCCGCCCAGACCCGCGGCGTCCACGGAAGGGCGGAGCTCGCGGGACCTTCCGCGGCCAGGCTCGCCCGGGACGCCGCTGAGGAAGAGCCCGGCCGTCTCCCGCCGCCTCCGCAGGTCCGCCCGGAGGAGCCCCGACTGGCGCCGCCGGCGAGGCTACCTGGAGACTGAGGGCGATCTGGCGCACGTAGAGCATGTTCAGGTCCTCCAGGATGCGCAGCTTGTCCTGCATCTCGGCGGCGCTCCGGAGCCGCTACTGGCCCGCGCGGGCGCGCAAGTGGGTCTGGCCAGGGGTCCCCATCGGGGCTCCGCGGGCTGCCAGGCGGCGAGGAGCGCTTCCCGGCCGGGCTGCCTGCCGCCGCGCAGTGCCTCAGTCAGCGCATTCCGCGCCCCGCCTGCGGAGAGAAGAGGCCTGGCTCGCTTCCCCTCGCGCGCCCGCCCGACGGCCCCGACTCCCACCCGCAGAACAAGCGCCTTCTGTGCCCGAAAGGGCAGGGCGCGCCGGGGGGGGAGGGGAGGGGAGGGGGCCAGGCTGCCGGCAGGGCTGGACCCGCTGCCAGGGACGGCGAGGGGAGCGTGCCGGCGACGCATCCCGGCCCAGGCTCGTCGCCATGCTGCTGCCCACGCCGGACGAGCCCCGCCGCGCTCACCGCCCGCTCCGAGGCCGCCGCCGCCCCGCAGGCCCTTCTCGGGCGGCAGGAAGTGCAGCCCCTCCTGCGCTCGGGCGCGCAGCCCCGGCCGGCTCCTCTTACAAGAGCCGCCCTCCCCTCCTCTCCGCGCCGGGCCTCGCCAGCGCTCCCCTCCCAGCAGCGCGGCCGAGGAAGCCCAGTCGCCAGCCCTGCGCCCGCCCCGGCCTCTAGGAGGGCGGGTCGCAGCGGCCGGAGCGGGGCCTCCTGCCCAGGCCAGGAAGGCCCCTGGGCCTTGAGCAGGCCTCGCGCCTGCGGGGGCACTGCAGCTGCCAGCCAGCCCAAATGGCAGCGAGCACCTCGCGCCAAGCAGGCCCGCAGTGCCTGCTGCCAGCCAGCTGAGCCGTGCCAGGCGGTGCCAGCCAGTGCCACGCTGTGTAGCAGCAGCAGCTGGGGCGCCCTGCTTCCACTTGCCCCTTGCGGCCTGCCTCCCCTCCAGACCCCTGCTCTGCCCGCAGACAGCGCCAGGCACTCCTCTGGCCATCCCATCAGCCTCCCCCAGTAGGCTTTGACTGCACTTGTATTCTCTGAAGTGCACACACACCCTGACCCCTCCCTCCTAGTTGAGGCCTTCCTCAGCTGCCCCAGAAGCCCTCCCGCAGCGGTGCTCCTCAAGGAGTAAAGCAGGCAGCCTGCCCCTTGCCCCCCTCCAGTCTTTTGGGGCTGAGCAAACATTCTCCAGGCAGGCTTCACAGCCCATCAGTGCCTCTGAAAAGAGGCCTCAGGCTGGCCCACAGCCAGTGGTTGATTGGCAAGATGGCGGGTGCTGGGCAGCAAGCCTGGTGCCTCTGCTCAAAAGTCAGTGCCACCGTAGTGGGTCTTTGCTCCCAGCTGAGTGGGTTTGGGATGGCAGCCTTAGACATTCTGCCCAACTTGTCCAGAGACGGGCAATCGCTGCGCAGTGATGACAGAGAGGATGTACTGCTACATGGACTGCTTTTAAACAAAAAGTGGCTTGAAAGCGTTTCCATAGCTAAACAAACCAATAAGTGGTTCCTTGTCGCTAAAGGGTTCACAGTCTTAAAAAAGGTGCAGAAGAGACCCCAGCAACAGCCACTGGAAACACACTATGCTGGAGCAGAGAGAGACAGTTGCTCTCCCCCTGCTGAATATAAGAGGAGCACCACTTGAACAGGTGTCTCTTTTTAAAGGGATACACTCTGCATGTGATCAGGAACCTTTCCCTGGGTGATAATTTTCACGTGGTCCACGGCTGAGTTGCTGCAGCTCAGTTCTGCATGAGTAAGAACACTGCTCTGCCAGACCTGAGAGAAATCCCAAAGACAGAAGTTGCCCCTACATGGCTCCCATGGGAGGAATGGGAAGCAAAGGCAGCCCAGGAAGACAAGAGTCTCAGACCAGAGTTCTTGCGGATGGGGGATGCACTCGGCCCCCTCTCCCTACGGATCTCACAGGGATCAGGCAGGCCCACTGATAACAACTTAACACATGACGTCTCCACAATCTGTACAGCAACCCTACCAGGTAGACCAGTCCTGCTAGCCCCCAACTGCAGCTAGAGGGCTGAGGCTGAGAGTGCCATATCCAAAAAGGGACTTGGCAGCTGAAGGCAGACAGTGCTGTGCTGTTGCAGTCCCTGCCGGGCCTGCAGCTAATCATGAGCCACTGCTCCTCCTCCACCACCCCCCCAGCAGCTGGCCAGCACAGTCCCAGAGCCTACTAGGCTGGCCCCGTCTGAAGTGTCCACTTGGGCATGTGCACAGAAGTTTGCATTTGTTGCCTTGGTGTTTTTGTCCATCACGCCTTTGCATCCCTTGCAGTCTGCTTGCATTTCTTTTGTTAGTTTGAGTTCCCTCTAGACAAGACTTCCATTTTCTGGAGGAAGCCTTCTTGCCTTCCAGAGCTTCCCTGACTCCATGCTGGCATCTTCCTGAGCTTGGTGGTGCCTTTCCTCCTCTGTGATATACATTCTAACCAAGGTTGTGGTTTGGAATACCCTCTATGCCTTCAGGAGAGAGTAGACTGCAGGCTACCCCTTTCAGCTTCTTTTCTACTAGTCCCCTCATTTGAAAGTTCCCTTCTTTGGAGTCTGGTGCATTAGACTTCCTTTACAATTTCCCCCTTACACACATATATGTTGGTATGTTTTCCATCAGTTCAGCGCTTAGGGTGCAATCCTAACCCACTTTCCTACACTGACATAAGGCCTATGCATCTCTGAGGTAAGGGAACAAACATTCCCTTACTTTGAGGAGACCTCTGTGAATGCCACCCAGCTACATGGTGCAGTACATGTCCCACGGCAACAGCTATGCCAGTACTAAAAGGCTGGTTAGGATTTGGGCCTAGATCTCATACCAGATACATTGTCTTGGGGCTGAGTCCAGAGTCACTTCCCTTCTGATCAGTTCCATAACCAATTGTTCTAAGGCACAGTAATTTAGGGTACATAATAGGGGTGGCCAAACTTGCTTAACGTAAAAGTCACAGACAATAAACTTCAGATGTCTGAGAGCAGCAATATTTAAGAAGCATTTAAATTCTTAATGTGTTTACTCAGCATGAGCATGAAACTTATCTTTTAATCCAGTGGACTCTCAGTTTATACCTGGTCAATAATTATAAAGCTTGAAAATTTTTATTTATGTTTTATATTAATTGTCATGCCAAAAGAAGCTCAGCCAATTTATTTCTAAGAGCTGCACCTTATACACGTGGCCCATGAACTGCAGTTTGGTGGAATAGTGTTGGAAAGAAGGTGCAGCGCCACCTGCAGGACAGTGTGGGGCAATGTGTTGTCTAGGAGGCAGGTGACTCAGAGGCTCCCTGTCTCAGACTTGACTCATGTCCCCCCCCACCTGTGTGTGGGGGTGTCCCTACCTGGCCTCCTCCCTCCCTCTCCTGGCCTCCTGCATGAATTCTAACTGGCAGGCCCACCAGGACATGAGGCCTCCCAAGCCATGCCCAGGGAATGGCTCCAGGGTTCCCCTTCCAGAGTCTAGGCCTGCACAGCCAACAGAGATGAACCTGCTTGTTAACTGCAAGGAAAGGTTTTTCTTAAAACCTTTTTACTGCTTCTGCTCCTGGTCTACTGATAGAAGCAAACTAGCGGGGGCTGGTGGGGAGCAGTTCAAATAGGGTCTTTCACTATATGACTGCTCAATTTATACCCACAAACCACTCATTGCAACACACAGAAACCTGGTGCCTTTGTCAGGACCTGGACATACATTTACTTATTAAACTGGTCAGAGTGTTGGACATGGTTCAAGAAAATCCATGTTCAGATCCCCCTCAGCAATGCAAGATGACCAGGTGACCATGGGTGAGTCATTCTCCACCTAACCTACCTTATAAGGTTGTTGTGAAGATAAAAGAAGTGGGAAGAGCCATGTATTCTGTCCCCCATGAGTCACTTGGAATAAGGAAGGTTGGAATACACATATCAGAAAATAATATACATATGTGAGTGCAATTGAAGTCTTCCTTTCTCCCTCGCATGCCTGATTTCTTCTTCCAGGTCAAGATTTATCTCAACCTCCATAATAAGCGCACATCCCCAGGCTACATTATATTGGAGCCCCCATTATTTGGGGTTCTCCATTATTTGTGCAGAGGAAGAGTCTGGTCCCTGACGTTTTCTAGCTTGTGGGATGTTAAGAACTTTCTTCTCCCATAGGAACTCATTAGTTGCAAATGACAGATCATATTTCATATTTTCAAGGTGGGAAAGAGCCCAGTTATAGTGTGGGCTGTCCTTTCCACAGCACCGCTTCTTCTGAGGAGTCACTTCACAGCTCAGCAGCAGAGAGGTCTGCAAAGTGACACCTTGACAGAAGTGGCACTGTGGAAAGGGCAGCCCATGGGATAACTGGTGCAGTTCTTCAGTGCACAGGAGCCCTTTCAGAGGAAGTTATGGCAAGCAGCCTAATAGGTGCCACGGAGGGAGGGTAAGGACAAAGGGCTTCAGATCCAGAGGTCAGAACGGGGGGGGGGCAGCAGGACAGGAGGCATCTCACCTTTGGACTGGGGGGGCTCGACTGGAGCCAACTGCACACTGGAAGGAGGCCTGGAGGAAACCGGAGGGGGCAAGGATACACCCTGATGGGACATCAGGTGAGGTGCTGGGAACTGCTGGGGGGGGGACAGGGCAGCAGGAGGGGGCAGGTGCTGGATCCCCTTTCCTCAGGGCAGGACGTCCCAGCTGGAAGGAGAGCAGAGCCTTTGTCCCACTGGCAGGAGGGTGGGGTTGGCATTGACCCCTTTAGTGGTGAAGCTCCACAAACAGAAACAAGGAGTGGGCTCAGGAACGGCTGCCAATGATTTGCCCAACGCTACAGGGGAATGAGGCCCCACAGGGCCCCGATCAGCCCTCCTCCCTCAGCTCTCTCACCCTGGGCAAAGCTTGGCATACTGCCCACAATGGCTCTAAAGTGGGACTCCAGTGTGAGATGCCCATCCTGGCCAGGCAGGACCTGGGGGCCTCTCTGGTGGTCCAGAGGAGTGATGCAGGCTTCGCAGACTGCTGAAGGCAGCCTTCAGCCCAGAACCCCAGCTGTCCTGGGGCGAGAGAAGGGGCCTCTCCTATCCCAGGCTGAAGTGGTGCAAAGGGGAGAGGCATGGAGTTGTGCTGGTTTGGGGATGGGCTGGGGGCACTGCGAAAGAGCTCTCCCTCTCAAGGATGCCAACAGAGAATTAGCCCCCGTCAACCATCTCTGGGCACTTGCATGGCAGGAGCTGTGAATTACTCTTGTTGAAAAGTGCTATAAGCATCATCATCACAATCACAACAGATGCCCAAGACGAGGACCGGCACAGTGAGATGCCAGACAGACGCCCTGGTGGGGGCTTCTCCGTTCTGGGTCCTGGTGTTTCACTCCCCACGAAGGACCTGGCACCCTGCCTGAGGGAATGGCAAGGGCCTGGGGGGCAGGGTGGGAAGCTGGGCCCCTCCCCCAGGAGCTCTCAGGTCAGAAAGGTTGTCAAGGCTGCCCAGCAGTGGAGAGGGAGCTGAGCTCCAAGCACCCTGGGGCCCACTGCTCTGGGGAGGCCCGGCGGGTGGCACAGCAACCAGAAGGGGGGGCTGGAGGAAAGGGTGGCCAAGAGGAAAACCACCTGGGTGCGGGCAGGGAGAATGGGGGGAGGGGGTGAGACTGGCCGGGGCCCTGAGGAGTGGGGGCCTTGCTCCTCATTCCATTGGGCAAGGTGACCAGACCGCCCCCTTCCCTCTGCTTGCTGCGGCAGAACCAGAGATGCTCCTCGCCCAAAGGAGGACCTTCTCCTCCCTGCCTGTGCGGCACCGCGAGGCTCCAGGGCGCGCCCCAGCCAGGCCGGCCGCCCACGTGCGGCCCGCTCAGGCTTCGACACGTGCCCCCTTCCCTGGGTTGAAAGGTGAGCCCGGCGGACACCTCCCGGGCGGGGTCCGGCAGTGGGCGCGCTCTCTGCCCCCCGCAGACCGGCCAGAGTCCCGGGCGCTGCACCGGCGGAGTCCTGCAGTCTGCCCCGCCTTCCTGCCCCGTGACGCCCCGCCCTGCCCTGCAAGCGCCGCTGCCTGCCCCCCCCAGCTCCCGGCAAAGGCGGCCTCGTCCCCTCCCCTTTCCTCGGCGTCGCGGCCACGGTCCGAAGCAGCCGCGCGGATCCAGCGCCCGTTCCCAGGCCCGCGTCACGCGCGCAGGAGGCCACGCGGGACGGACGAGCCTGCGCGGGGGCTCCGTCCTGCGGGCCTCCCTTCCGACGGCTCAGCGCTCGCGCCCCGCCGGGCAGCGGCCTCGGCCACACTCCCCGGGGGAGTCGGGCTTCCCGCCTCTCGCCGCCAAGCACCGGGGAACCCGCTCCGCGCCCCTCGGCCCCGACGCTCTTCCCCAGCAAGCGAGGCCCGAGCGGGCAGCCTCCCTTCCCCGAGGAGTCCCCGGGCGGGCAGCGAGGCGCCCCCTCCCCGAGGCTCCCACGGCAGTAGCTGCCACGCGGCACCGCCGCAGCCCCGCACGCTTCCGGGGCGGGGGCCTCCCTGCGTCCCGGCCTGGCAGCGGCGCGCGTTTCCTGGTCCCGCCGGAGGGTCAGGCGCCCGGCCGGCCCCGCTCCCGGCAGCCGCAGGGCGGGCCTCTCCCCTCCACGCGAGCGCACCGCCCGACTTCCAGGAGGCCGTGGCGGGGCTCGCTTCCCCCGCGCCGACGGCTCAGCCTGGCAGCGGCCAGTCCAGTCCTACCTGCTCGGTGTCGCCGAGGAGGCTGAGCCGGAACCGGCCCCGTCGGATCTCCATCTCCAGGGCCGAGCCCCGCGCGACCGTCACTCTGCTCCGGTGGTGCCGCTGGAACATGCTGCGCGCCCGACCGGCTGTCCCGAGGCCGTGCCGTCGCAGGCAGTCTTCGGCTGCGGGGGTGGTTGCCGCGACCTGCCCTGCCTGCCCCGCCCCGCCCCGCTCCGCGGGCTTCGGAGCCGGCAGGGAGAGAGCGGCCCAGGCCAGCCGAGCGCGGACGGCCCCTGCTCCACCGCCGACGGGCGGCGGCTCCCGAAGGCCTTTCCTTGCGCCCCGGGGTCCCGCCGGCAGCGGGCTGTGGTGCTCCAGGCGGGGCTGCGCAGTTGCCAGGCGGGGAAAGAGCCATCGCGGGGCGGGGAGCGCCACCAGGCCAGCTGCGGGAGAGACTTTGAATGGAGCGGGCTGCGGCTGGCGCGGGCTGCGGCTGGTTAGCATCCACCACCCCCCAGCACTGCCAGGCGCGGGGGGAGACCTCTGCTCTGCGCTCCCGAAGCCCTTGGCAGGCAGCCTTGCGCACTGGCTCCGTTTCCGCCTCTGGCTTCCTCTCGTCCGAGGACCCACCTGGGGGTTGGAAGGGAGGAGGAACAGGAATGACCAGGTGCAGAGAGGGCATTTGGGGACAGGGTGGCCGGGTGCTGTTGGAAGGGGCAGCGCTCTCTCCCCCTCCCTGAGCAGCAGGCCCCATTACTTGCCCTCCAGCAGTCTCCATCCCCTGGCCCCACCTGGGCTGTGTGGCTGTATGACTGCTGGCACTTGGGGAAGGAGAGAGGCCATGGCCTTTGAGATCACTGGCATGGAATCCTTCTGAGATGGAAGAGGCAGCATTGCACAGTGGTCATTCCCCTGTCAGGCTCTATCCTGTCCCATAAGAACAGCCCTGCTGGATCAGGCCATAGGCCCATCTAGTCCAGCTTCCTGTATCTCACAGCGGCCCACCAAATGCCCCAGGGAGCACACAAGACAACAAGAGACCTCATTCTGGCGCCCTCGCTTGCACCTGGCATTCTGACATAGCCCATTTCTAAATGGTCCCCTCTGCCTTTCAGCCTCTGCATGAAAATCCTGCAGGGTCTGGAGGTGTGAGTGCTATCATGTGCTGACACCAGCCCTGTCTCTCCCATCCACTATGTCCCAAGGAGCTCATCAGCTGGAGACTGTCGCAGACTGGAGTAAAGGCAAACAGCAGGTGACTCAGAAGTCTTGGTCTTGAGTAACAAGAGCCACTGTCCTGGGTAAAGAAACTCAGACCGTGCTGAACTGGCCTGAATGTCCCCTCTGCGGGGGACCACTCTCCTTGAAAGTTCAAACTCATAGTTTGGGGGTATTCCAGGACCCTGGCCTAGTCTGGATGTGGACGCCCAGGTCTTGGCTGTGGCCAGAAGTGCCTGTGTCTGGCTGAGCCTGGGGCACCAATTGTGCCCAATTCCTGAAAAAAGTTGTTCTGAGTTGTCCCTACAACCCAGGGGTGACACACATCCCCATGACTCGGAGCCTAGAGAGCTGCTGCCAGCTGAGAAGGCCAGACCAGGCCAGGCATCCAAGGACTAACTTGGGGCAAGGCCTCTTCCTGTCATGTGACACACCCCTCCAGGTGTGCCCATTCCCTAGTTGCAGGGACCTCTCTACCCTACTGCTGACTCTCCCCTCTGCCTTGGACACAGCTCCCTCCTGCCTGTCCAGCAGCAAGTACAGCTACAATTTTCTGTCCTGTTGTCCTCCTCTGCCCCTCTTTCCCAAGGCAGGAAACTGGGGAAAGGTACTTTCCCTGCTGCATCACAAGACCTGCTTCTTAGCCAAACATATGTGTGGTGTGTAGTGGTGAATCTGAGGGGAGGAGAAAAGGGCTGCAGGGGCAGGTCATGATACCTAGTCTTTCTGTTTCTATAAAGGATTTATTTCCTGCCTTTTATTTCAGGGATTCAAGAGACCATTAACAAATAAAAGTCACAGCATGACCTTAAACACATCAACAAATAGCAACAGAAGCAACTATAGCAGCAGCAGCATGGAAGTGCTGGTATCAAGAACATTCTCCCAATAGACCTCCCACTGCAACCCTGGCCTCTCCTGAAACTGCATAGCAGAGTCCTGAGCCTGCTGCAACTAGTCGAAGAAGCGGGTTCAGCCTGTCGTGTTCTGACTTGCAGTCATGTTTATACATCCTCAGCCCTGACATAACTTTGAGAAGTTGGATACCTCAGACTGCCAGCTGCAAGGGAGCGCACCAGGACGCAGGTCTCTTGTTGTCTTGTGTGCTCCCTGAAGCATCTGGTGGACCACTGTGAGATGCAGGAAGCTGGACTAGATGGGCCCCCTTTATCTGACCCAGCAGCCAGGCTCTTCTGATGTTCTTATGACTGGGAGATGTCTGTCCTGTTCTTCCAGGAGTGCATGGCACATACACTGCTTACTCAGATGCCTCGCAGATGGTGTGCTGGTGTCTGTCATATCCTACATCCACCAAGGCAATGTTACTCTGGTGCAGCCTGTTGGAGTTTGGTGCAACTCCGTCTGCTGTCCAGAGGTGGCAGGATACTGTCCTGAAAGGGTTAAGCCATGGCCCAGTGACCCTACACTTTACCTGTCCCCTTTGGATGACCTATGTGGGGGTGTGGCCCAGATCCTATATCCTTCCCTTCCTTCCGACCACGCCCTCTCTTCCTCTCTTCCTCACTGAACACTGACCTGACAAGATGGGTCACTGGACAAGATGGGCTGCTTAAAACAACAGTAATAGAGGCCCAGCAGAGGTGTATACCGCAAAGAAAGAAGGGTTCCACTAAATCCAGGAGGGTGCCCGCATGGCTAACGAGCCAAGTTAGAGAGGCTGTGAAGGGCAAGGAAGCTTCCTTCTGTAAATGGAAGTCTGGCCCTAATGAGGAGAATAAAAAGGAACATAAAACTGTGGCAAAAGAAATGTAAGAAGGTGATATGGGAGGCCAAGCGAGACTATGAGGAACGCATGGCCAGCAACATTAAGGGGAATAATAAAAGCTTCTTCAAATATGTTAGAAGCAGGAAACCCGCCAGAGAAGCGGTTGGCCCTCTGGATGGTGAGGGAGGGAAAGGGGAGATAAAAAGAGACTTAGAGATGGCAGAGAAATTAAATGAGTTCTTTGCATCTGTCTTCACGGCAGAAGACCTCGGGCAGATACCGCTGCCCGAACGGCCCCTCCTGACCGAGGAGTTAAGTCAGATAGAGGTTAAAAGAGAAGATGTTTCAGACCTCATTGATAAATTAAAGATCAATAAGTCACCGGGCCCTGATGGCATCCACCCAAGAGTTATTAAGGAATTGAAGAATGAAGTTGCTGATCGCTTGACTAAGATATGCAACTTGTCCCTCAAAATGGCCACGGTGCCAGAAGATTGGAGGATAGCAAATGTCATGCCTATCTTTAAAAAGGGAAAGAGGGGGACCCAGGAAACTATAGGCCGGTCAGCCTAACATCTATACTGGGTAAGATGGTGGAATGCCTCATCAAAGATAGGATCTCAAAACACATAGATGAACAGGCCTTGCTGAGGGAGAATCAGCATGGCTTCTGTAAGGGTAAGTCTTGCCTCACTAACCTTATAGAATTCTTTCAAAAGGTCAACAGGGATGTGGATGTGGGAGAACCCATGGACATTATATATCTGGACTTCGACAAGGTCGCTCACCAAAGGCTACTGAAAAAATGCCACAGTCAGGGAATTAGAGGACAGGTCCTCTCATGCATTGAGAACTGGTTGAAGGCCAGGAAGCTGAGAGTGGGTGTCAATGGGCAATTTTCACAATGGAGAGAGGTGAAGAGCAGTGAGGTGGCAAAGTTTGCGGATGACACCAAAATTTTCCGAGTGGTGAAGACCAGAAGTGATTGTGAGGAGCTCCAGAAGGATCTCTCCAGACTGGCAGAATGGGCAACAAAATGGCAGATGCGCTTCAATGTCAGTAAGTGTAAAGTCATGCACATTGAGGCAAAAAATCAATAGATATAGGCTGATGGGTTCTGAGCTGTCTGTGACAAATCAGGAGAGAGATCTTGGGGTGGTGGTGGATAGGTTGATGAAAATGTCGACCCAATGTGCGGCAGCAGTTAAGAAGGCCAATTCTATGCTTGGGATCATTAGGAAGGGTATTGAGAACAAAACGGCTAGTATTATAATGCCATTGTACAAATCGATGGTAAGGCCACACCTGGAGTATTGTGTCCAGTTCTGGTTGCCGCATCTCAAAAAAGACATAGTGGAAATGGAAAAGGTGCAAAAGAGAGCGACTAAGATGATTACGGGGCTGGGGCACCTTCCTTATGACGAAAGGCTACGGCGTTTGGGCCTCTTCAGCCTAGAAAAGAGACGACTGAGGGGGGACATGATTGAGACATACAAAATTGTGCAAGGGATGGACAGAGTGGATAGAGAGATGCTCTTTATACTCTCACATAACACCAGAACCAGGGGACATCCACTAAAATTGAGTGTTGGGAGAGTTAGAAAAGAAAATTTTTCTTTACTCAGCATGTGGTCGGTCTGTGGAACTCTTTGCCACAGGATGTGGTGATGGCGACTGGCCTGGACGCCTTTAAAAGGGGATTGGACAAGTTTCTGGAGGAAAAATCCATTACGGGGTACAAGCCATGATGTGTAAGCGCAACCTCCTGATTTTAGAAATGGGCTATGTCAGATGCAAGGGAGGGCACCAGGATGCAGGTCTCTTGTTATCTGGTGTGCTCCTTGGGGCATTTGGTGGGCTGCTGTGAGATACAGAAAGTTGGACTAGATGGGCCTATGGCCTGATCCAGTCGGGCTGTTCTTATGTTCTTATGTCACAGCAGGGCTCTGCTGGCGACGCCATCTTGACCACATGGCACACGCAGGACGAGGCAGCTCCAGGGCCTTGTTATCTCAAGTTTAGTGTAACCTCTGATCATAATCAGATGCTGTAAACATGCTTCTATGGAACCGTGAGTAAATGACTTTCTTTTGCAACTTTAACCAGCCATTGTCGTTTGTCTTTCTTGATTAGCAGTCAGCCGGGTGTGGGAGATATCCTGGGGTTGATTCCCAGCAAGAGGGGGGGAGGGTTCTGCTTCCCCCCTAAAGAGGAAACCATTTTTTTAAGATTCCTCCAACACAGCCCTCCTAGTAATGCTGGCACAGCCCTTCGCAGCTCTTATGCTGTCAGGGGCCATGGAAACCCATGGATTTTCACCCATTGCCTGGGGTCCTGTGGGTGGCCTACCGTTGGTGTGATATCCAATGAGCCAGTCACAGCATCCAGCCAGTCAAATGCTGCAAGCCATCAGGAATGAGCAACACAGTAACAGGCACCGCTGCCAACCATAGGGCAATGCCCCAAGGAATATACACTCATTCACACAAGCTCTCTCTCCCTCCTGCAGCATCAGGAGTAAAGGAGCAAAAGCTCTGAGCTGATGGGAAGCCCCACGCTCAGGTCCCCTCATCCCATTCACATGGACACGCTTCGCTGAGGAGAGCAAGGGCGGCAAGAGGGCAGCCAGGTAGAGCGTGGGCAAAACCGTCCGTGGCAAGGGTGCGAGTCTCCACGAGGGCATCTGCTGGCTGGAAAGTGCCTTGTGCTGGGGAGGGGCCCAGCAGCACAAAGTCCCAGACTGGGAGCCCAGTGAGAAAGGTGCGAGCCCCGCCCAGGGCTTTCCCTCGAGCAGGGCGCTCGCCTGCTGCGCGACTGGCCAGAAAGGAAGGAGTGGCGCACCAGCCACAGCAGGAGGCAGCGCGAACCCCTGGCTCCCCGCACAGGCACGCCTGGCTGGCAGCCACAGCACTGCCGCAGTCACTGGGCTGGCGCGCACTGGCCCCGCTCCGTCCCGGGCAGCTGCTGCGTGTCTGTCGTGGACGGCGCTTCTCTGCCCACGCGTGTCGCGCCTGGGGACGCGTGGCGGGCGGGCGGGCGGGCGGGCAGCGCCTCCCCGCCGCTGTCTGAGGGCTGCTGCGGGGGCGTGGCTGGGGCTCAGCTGCGGGCGCTCCCTGCGGAGCCATTCCCGCGGGGGCAAAACAGAGCGGCGCGCGCAGCGGGGCGCTGCAGACCTCCGGCCGGAGGGGGCGCGAGGGCCGCGCCTCTTCCTGGCGGCCGGGCCCGCCCCTCGCCCCGCCTCCGCGGCCCTCCTCGTCTCCGTGGGCGGGGCGGGGCCACCAGAGCAGGCCGCCGCGGCGGGGCCTGCGAGCGGCGGCATGGAGGGCACGGGGCGCGGCGAGCGGGGCGGGCGCGGGGCTCGGGGGGCCGCGCTCTGTGCCGCGGGCCGCGCGGAGGAGGCGGGGGCCGCGCGGGGGCCGCACCGCAAGAAGCACAAGAAGCACAAGAAGAAGCACAAGAAGCGGCACCACCGCGATGGCGCGGCCGAGGCCGAGGCGGCGCCGCCCAAGCCGCAGCTGAAGCTCCGGATCAAGCTGGGCGGGCAGGTCCTGGGCACCAAGAGGTGGGGCTGAGCACGAGGCGTTGCCGCCACGGCGGCCTCCAGCCGAGTCCTGTGGCAGGGAGTTCCAGATGCGCCGCTGTCGGCGGCGGGACGCCCAGAAGGCGCGGGCGGGAGGCGCTCCGGGGGCTTCCTGGTCCCCGGCCCTCCAGGCTCGGAGGTCCAGACCAGCCGCTTCTCTGGACGGGGGGAAGAGCACAGCCTGCCCAAGGGGAGAGCAGCGGTGCTGTGGCAGTGCCAGGGCGGTTGGCTGGAAGGACCAGGGGAGGAGAAGGTCGCAGGCGCTGCTTGCTGTCAAGGAGAGAGCGGCAGTCCTGGAGGGGGCGGGCAGGCTGTGGGTCCTGTGGCAGTGGAGCCCAGCACTAGAAAGCTGTGGGCAGGGGTGGAGGGCCAGAGGATGTAGACCAATGGTGCAGCTGTCCTGCAGACTCTTGACCACAAGCAGGCTGCATGTGGCTGGTGATCCTTGGCTGCCCCTTTGGCTTCCAGGCCACGCAAGAGCATCACCCTGTCTGGCCCTTCCTTGCGTGAGAGTTTCTGCCCCTCAGCAGGAGAACCATCACAGCTGCACAGCTGGCTCCACCAGCCCACTGGCATTTCCTGCTAGCCTGCTCATCCCGGTGGTGACCTGATCTGGCTTCGGTCTTCTCCCCAGTGTACCAACCTTTACTGTTGTCCCTGAGGGGCCGCGTTCGCCCTCCCCGCTGATGGTTGTGGACGATGAGGATGAGCCCATGGAAGGCGTGCCCATTGAACAATACCGAGCGTGGCTGGGTGAGTGGGTGGCCTTCCTTCTGTGGGTTTGGTAGAAGCCATGGCCTGCAGCTGGCAGTCCGAGGAGATACTGGTGGAGTCTCTCTGGATCTCTTTGTGGCATAGAACTGGAGGTTCCTTCTCTCCATGAGCCAGTCCAGTTGCTGGACTGCTTACCATGGATCTCCTGCTTTCTGGAAGTGGGGGGGACAAGAGGCTCAGCTGGGTGGTTAGGGAGAGACTGGGAGCACTCTGGATATGAAACACAGCTTTGCAGCTATTGGTGCCCTCTGGCTCCTGGGCAGGTGCTGGGATGACTTTGTGATGCAGCCAACATTCTTCCCCGCTAACGGTAATCCGGGCAACCTTTTCTCTCCTACACGCCCCTCCCCCAGATGAGGATAGCAATCTTGAGCCTTCACCTCTGCCCGAACTCGATACAGAAATGGGCTTCCCAGCTCATGAGGAGGAGGTGGAAGAGCAGCGCTGGCTGGACGCCCTCGAGAGGGGCGAGCTGGATGACAATGGAGAACTCAAGAAGGAAGTGGATGAGTCCTTGCTTACTGCCAGGCAGGTGAGGAAGAGGAGAAGGTGGTGCTCTGGCAGGGGCCCTACCCATGCACTCGGATAAGAGTGCCAGGGTTTGCTCCTGGTATGGCTGGGAGGTACTGAAGAGTTGGGGGCCATTTGTGGAATCCTGGATCTTGGATGTCTCTCTCACTGACGGGGCTCGGCAGGTATCTATGGCCTAAAATCCTCTCAGCTTGCCCCATTCTACCTCCCTGCCTGCCCCAGGTACTTTTGCTGACCTCAGAAGGTTGTCTTGGAGGTGAAGGTTGGTGAGCTTGCTTTGGGAATGAAGGGAAAGTTACTGCCACAGCCCTCTTACAAGGCTGTTCTGTTTTGTCCTGGTTTCTCATTTCACTCCCACCTGCAGGTGGACACAGCAGTAAAGTTCCCATCCTAGTGCCAGCGGCCTTGAGTGGGAAGATGCCTTTTTCCTGCCCATGAGCCTGTCTCCCTAGTCACAGGCAGTGGTGGCCAGCCCCCAGATCTGAAAAAGGCCCCAGATCCCTGACCTTGTTGGCAGTGCTCTGCCCCTCCCCGGTGTGCTTTCTAGGGCCCCCAGTGTGATGATGCTCTAATGGCTGCTTTGCTTGGTCCTCACCTTGCTCCCTGCCCTCTCTTGGTTCTGTGGGTGCAGAAAGCTCTCTTGCACAAGCAACAGAGTCAACCCCTACTGGAACTGCCAATGGGCTACAAGGCCAAGGAGCTGACAGAGGAAATGCTGGTGAAGCGGGAGGAGAGGGCTCGCAAACGGCGCCTCCAGGCTGCCAAGAAAGCTGAGGAGAACAAGAACCAGACCATCGAGCGCCTCACCAAGACCAGCAAGGCCAAGGTGAAGACACTGCGAGAGCGCAAGTCCAAAGGGGTGGTGGTGCCCACTGTCTGCTACCGCAATGCTGCTGACGGCATCACAGTATCCTTTCCTGTAGGAGCCACCCTACCTCTGTTGCCCTCCCTTCCACCACCTCTGCCTCCACCCACCCCATGTGGAGTCAGCGGTTGCCCCAACCTGAAGCGATACTCCTGTTCCCGCACTGGGATTCCCCTTTGCAGCCTCGCCTGCTATCAGAAGAACCTGCTGCTGCCACCACCACAGGTGGCTGTCTAGCTCCCCTTTTTAGGAGTCACCTGGTACTACTTGGAAGGTTCAACTAAGAGCCACTCTGTGCCCTGGAACTGAGAGGGTAGCTGCAGCATCTCCCCTCCCCACCTCCTGTTGAGAGGGGCTTGGGCAGGGGATGGGCATGAGTGCATATGTCCGGCAGTGGTGTACTGCCAAGTGGGGTTGTCTGTTGGCCAGGGAGAGAGAAACATGATCTTGCTCGGGTTTTACCCTCAGCCAGCTAGGAGGATAGTAGTTATGAGGAGCTCCTGCCTCCTGAGGCAGCTGCCAGCCAGGCCATAGGAGTGTCTGCCTTGGGTGGCACCAGCTGGAGCATGCAATCTTTCCTCATGTAGCAGCATATGCTTTACAGCAGTGCAACTCCTGGAGCTGCAGTCTGAGGTCACCATATACTGAGTCTTAAATATGTGCATGGGGAGGGGTGTGCAGGAGCGATGCTGCATCAAGCCCAAAGTCCTGCCTCCCTCAGCGGTCTGCCACAGTGGAAGTCCCCAGCAGGAGGCAGAGACACATGTCTATTGCAGTGGCTCCCCTGCACAGCTGCTGGTTATCAGACGCCCAGAAGGATGGTCCTCCATGAAGCAGGCCAATGCCTGTTCACAGTCATCCTGCACACTGTAAGACTGTACAAAGTAGGGATTTCCATCTTGCCTGTTGTTTCACTGGTGACTTATTGTCATGTTAATTAAAGATACAGTAATAAGGATAATCGGGAGAGCCTTGGCTGATGGTTTCTTGGGTGCTCTAGAAAAGGTGTTTCTGCTGCTGGAGTAGGCAGAGATGGGACTTCATTGCCAATCACTGTGCTCAGTTGTGCCTAGTGCTGAGTAGGATCACACCCACCTAGGGAATCAACCACAGGGACCTTGTGCATAAGAACATAAGAACATAAGAACATAAGAACAGCCCCACTGGATCAGGCCATAGGCCCATCTAGTCCAGCTTCCTGTATCTCACAGCGGCCCACCAAATGCCCCAGGGAGCACACCAGATAACAAGAGACCTCATCCTGGTGCCCTCCCCTACATCTGGCATTCTGACTTAACCCATTCCTAAAATCAGGAGGTTGCGCATACACATCATGGCTTGTACCCCATAATGGATTTTTCCTCCAGAAACTCGTCCAATCCCCTTTTAAAGGCGTCTAGGCTAGACGCCAGCACCACATCCTGTGGCAAGGAGTTCCACAGACCGACCACGCGCTGAGTAAAGAAATATTTTCTTTTGTCTGTCCTAACCCGCCCAACACTCAATTTTAGTGGATGTCCCCTGGTTCTGGTATTATGTGAGAGTGTAAAGAGCATCTCCCTATCCACTCTGTCCATCCCCTGCATAATTTTGTATGTCTCAATCATGTCCCCCCTCAGGCGTCTCTTTTCTAGGCTGAAGAGGCCCAAACGCCATAGCCTTTCCTCATAAGGAAGGTGCCCCAGCCCCATAATCATCTTAGTCGCTCTCTTTTGCACCTTTTCCATTTCCACTATGTCTTTTTTGAGATGCGGCGACCAGAACTGGACACAATACTCCAGGTGTGGCCTTACCATCGATTTGTACAACGGCATTATAATACTAGCCGTTTTGTTCTCAATACCCTTCCTAATGATCCCAAGCATAGAATTGGCCTTCTTCACTGCCACCGCACATTGGGTCGACACTTTCATCGACCTGTCCACCACCACCCCAAGATCTCTCTCCTGATCTGTCACAGACAGCTCAGAACCCATCAGCCTATATCTAAAGTTTTGATTTTTTGCCCCAATGTGCATGACTTTACACTTACTGACATTGAAGCGCATCTGCCATTTTGCTGCCCATTCTGCCAGTCTGGAGAGATCCTTCTGGAGCTCCTCACAATCACTTCTGGTCTTTACCACTCGGAAAAGTTTGGTGTCGTCTGCAAACTTAGCCACTTCACTGCTCAACCCTGTCTCCAGGTCATTTATGAAGAGGTTGAAAATGAAGAGTAAATGCATTCACCAAATCTAAGCAACACAAAGATACAGGTGCGCACACTGTCATATTTATTGTGACAATGTGCAATAAGAGGGAGGGAGAATGGGGAGTTAAATGCAGTAGACCAACTTGCGTGGGAGGCAGACGGGGCGGGTACGGATGGACGTAGTGGAGTCAGGGAGGCTGGCCATGCATAACACCACCAAGACCCCACCCCTTCCAAGATGAGGGATCTGTGTCTGTGCCTTTGCGGCAAAGGCTGCACAACCGCCATGCTCAGGTTTTGCTTGATCACTCAAGGAATTTACAGAAGGGCAGGCTGGAGGAAGGACATGGGGCATCAACCCTCACACCCAAACACACTGGACAAGCACCACAGACCCAGAAGTGACGTTCAGGCTTTAGAACGATGGTTTCCAACCCATGGTCTGGAGACCACAGGTGGTCCATGAGACTCTGAGAAGTGGTCTGCAAAGTCTCAGGGGAAAAAATCGTTTTTGATCACTTCCAGCATCTCACTGAGCAAGTAGCCCCCCCATCGACCACCAGAGAGAAAGGACCGCCTGTAGCTGGCCGCAAACCACAAATCTTCTCTATAACTAGTAAATCTCTAATCAATCTCTCATTACAAATCTTTTTTAATCCCCGAACCCGTGGTGAGGGCCAACCTGGAGCCCCTGAAGGTGAGGGGTACTGTGCTTCTCTTGCCTCTGGAGGCTCTTCTGAAGACTGCAGAGGCCGTATGCACCCACCCACAGCCTCTGGGCTTCAGAATGAAGCCTAGAATTGTTTAAAGGTGATACTCAGTTTTCAGCAAAAAGCAGAAGTTGCCTTAAAACAAGTCTGGTCTTCAGAATGAAGAGGGTGAGGGTGTTCTGCAGGCTTCAGAACAGCCTTGGGACTTACCAGAGCTCAGCTGGGGGGAGGGATTGTGGTTTTTCAAATACCCACGGTTTTTGTTTTCCATGGGGGTTCCAAGAGCAGAACCCCTGTGGATCATGAGGGCTGCTTGTATTACAAATCTGAATGTATCTTTTGTGTGCAGGGATGGGGGGCGGGTTGCATGCAGTTCATGACAACTCCAACTGTTGCCTCAGTGGTCCGTGGTCACTGAGGTTGGGAACTGCTGCTTTAGAAGGTGCTAAGGAGATAACAGGGCTTAGAAGAACCAAGGCTCAGAATACAGACGTGCCCTGACTCTCCTCCGGACTGGCCACTTTGCTCCTTCGGCCATTTCCCGTTCTGGCCATGTTTCAAATCCTGTCCCTTGCTGATGTCTGCCCAGAGCATCTCACGGTGTTCCGCAACAAGCCAGCTCAGGCAAGCGAGCAAACCTCGGCACAGCTGGCCCGGCCCGGCCCGGCGACAGGCACCGACCAGACGATTCGCGTCTCCAGCAAGTTTGCAGCCGCTTCCTGCTCCCTTCGCAGCAGGAGGATCGCGAATGCCGGAGGACAGCTGCAAGGAGCCCGCCGGTGAGCGGGACGCAGCGACACCGCAAGCCCGGCCTCTACCCGGATCACAACCCCTCCACAGGGGCGGGGCGGCGCAGCCGGACTCCCTCGGGAGCGTCCTGCGGAAGCGGGCGAGGAGGACGCCGGCGGCGGCGGCGCGGGCCCCTCGGACGCCTGCGGGCGCTCGCGCCTCACCCGGGAGCGCACGCGGGGCTCCGCACTCCCGGCGAGGCTTCCCATTGGCGGAGGCCCGTGTCCGTCCGGCGGGGGCGGGGCCGCGCCTCTTTGTCTGCCGCTGCGAGCGGGGGCGGCGGCCGCCGATTGGCGCGGGCGCGGCGAGGGCTCGGCCGCGATTGGCGGCGGCGCCGGAGCGGGCGCCCCGTTGGCGGGCTGCGGGGAGGGCGGGCGCGCTGCCGAAGCGATGGCGGCGGCCGAGGAGGGGCCGGGCCCGGCCGGATGCGGGGGACGGGGCGGGCGGCGACGCGGCCCGGCTCCGGCAGCAGCAGCGGCGGCCGCCGCCCAGCGGGCCGGGCGGAGGGCGGCCCAGCCTGAGGGGATGGAGCCGGCGCGGGGCCCGGGCGGGCTGTAGGCGGCGCCCGCCATGGAGCGGCAGCGGCCCCCCGAGGGCAGGGAGGCCCCGGCCGGCTGGGCGGCGCTGCTGGGCCGGGAGCGGCAGGTACGGCGGGCGGGCGTGCGCGCGCGCGCGGGGCCCGGGCCGGCGGGAGGGCGCCGCGGGGGCCGGGCCTCTTCTCCCCTCCCCTCCCCTCCCCGCTCACTCTCCTCCCCGCAGGCGCGCGAGTTCTGCCCCGGCGCCAACAACCAGCCGTACGTGTGCGAGACCGGCCACTGCTGCGGGGAGACCGGCTGCTGCATCTACTACTACGAGCTCTGGTGTGAGTGCCGCCCTGGGGGGGTGGGAAGCGGCCCCGGCGGGCTGTCGGGCCGGCCGGGAGGGGCCTGCCGCCCGCCCTGACGCGCCCCCCGCCCGCAGGGTTCTGGCTGCTCTGGACCGTCCTGATCCTCTTCAGCTGCTGCTGCGCCTACAGGCACCGCCGCGCCAAGCTCCGCCTGCAGCAGCAGCAGCGGCAGCGCGAGATCAACCTCATTGCCTACCACGGTGCCTGCAACTACCCCCCGTCCGTGGTGGATCTCAGTGAGTGGCCTGCGGGGCGGCCGGGAGGGGAAGCCGCAGTGAGGAGGGGGCGGGCAGAGGCGGCCCAGCGTTGCGCCTCCAGGCTCCTGTCCGCCTGGCCTGCCTCACCTGCCGCCTTGTTCTGCAGGGATGCTGGCCTCCTTCAAGCTGCCTGCCTACGAGGAGGTGGCGCACCGCCCCACCACCCCGCCGCCCCCCTACAGCACCGTCCTGGGGGCCTCCAGCAGCCGCCTGGGCTCCAGCACCCTGACCCTGACGGGCAGCTCCGAGAACTGCACCAGCTGCTCCTGCGAGTCCAGCTGCCTGACGTCGCCCAGCAGCACCTCGCTGTCGGCCACGGAGGCCAGCTCTCCCAGCGAGGGGGAGGCCGAGGCTGCTGCTGGAGGCTGCAGCGGCAGCACGGGGGGCAGTTGGGAGCTGACCAGCAGATCCGCGCCCCGTCGGGCTCTGCTCCCCAAGCATGCGCTCTTTTCCTCCAAGGTGGAGCTCTTCGAGGACGACCCTCTCCGGCGCCTCTCCGACGGCGAGGAGGGCCTAGACGGTGCGGAGGAGGTGGAGCACTTCAGGCACCGCCGCCTCACAGGCGACTCGGGGATTGAGGTGGGGCGGGGCCAGGAAGAGGAAGAGGAGGCCGCTGGTGACCATAGCCAGGAGGAGGCTGCCCGGCTGCTGGGCAAGGGGCCTTCCTGCTCCCCCCTGAATGCAGAGTCACAGAGCCTCTGTGGGGCACAGAGTGAGGGGGACCCAGAAGAACTGGCCTCTTCACCTACGTTGCCTGTGTGAAGGGGTCCCCTCTTGCTTGGCTGTTAGGACTGCCCTTCATGCTGCCTCCTGCAAGATTGTTGCTGCTATCCCAGAGCCAGGCAGCAGCAGGGTGGGGCAAGTCAGGGCCTTGGCCCCAGCAGTTCACTGTGGAGAAACACCGCCTTAGCACCAGCACTGCCCTCCGCCAGATCTCACAGCCTCATGCTCCCTTGCCCGCACATCCTGCCCCCAATGCACCCTTCCAGCGGTGTGACCCACAATCAGCTGCTGTCTGTGCCCCACTGGCTTGGGTGGTGGGTTTGGGAGCCTCTGTGTGTGTGTGTGGAGGGGGGTGACATCTGGGCCAGGCCACCTTCTGAACTGTGATTACCGTAGCATCTGTGTGCTTGTGTGCGTGTGTCTCTGGCGCTCTTTAACCATTGGCACAAAGTGTAGCTCCTGTGGGGGGGGGGGGTCAGCTCCCTGCTCCCTTTCTCAACATTTGCACTGGGTGTGGGATTCACTGGTTGCATGAAAGAGGTAGCTGTTGCTTCCCCTGCTCCAACCAGGCTGGGAGTGGGGGGCTTGCCTTTCCCCCCGAGGCTGCTAGAAGCAGCTCATTTGGTCCCCACCATACCAGTGCCTGGTAGCCTTTGGAGCAGAGGGGGCTCATTGTGTAGAAATGCCTGACTCAGAGACACTTACTTTGTATTTTTGGAGTGTGTGTGTGTCTTGACCCTGATCAGTTGCTGAGGTGGGAGAGCATTGGGAATTCTGTGTAAGGACAGGACCGTGCGGGACAATAAATACGTTAAAAGCATTTTTCCATTCTCCTGCTCTGTGGAAAAATGCCATTCCAGACTACCTTTCCTTAATCAAAAAAGACCTGTCTGAAGCTGGCACATCTACTGCCACCTGAGAGTCTCCTCCTGAAGCCTGCCTCCTGGCTGCTCAGGCCCAGTGGATGTTTTTGGCATTGCTGCAGCGCTCCACACACCACTACAGCCAGGCTGCCTGCTGCGCTCTCCCTACCCACTGACCCACCACCCTCTTACATCCCCTCCTGGGTGCCTGCACTGCAGCCTTGAGCAGGGAAGTGCTGTGCTTGAGCACAGCAGGGTGCTCAGCAGGCATTGCCACCCCGTGTTCACAGCAGCTCTGCAGGGGCAAGGCCTTTCTTCTGGCCCAGCTCCTTTTGGCCCAGCGTGGACTTCCTTTGGCAGCAGCCCTTCGCACCTCCTGTCATTGTCCGCTGGTTCTTCCTCTGAAGGTGTGTCTCCTCTCCCTCCCCTGCAGCACCTCCTGCATTTTAAATTTTCCATTTGCAATTTTGTTTCAGGGTGGTCTCTTTAAGTTGGTAAGCTACACTAAGATCCTGTAAGGGTGGGAGAGAGCAATAAGTGCCCAAGAAGACTGACGGTTCTGGGCAGAGCTTGCTGCTGGAGAGCACACTGCTTCCTGATTCCACCCATTGGGCTTGTTGCAGGGTTTAAAGGCCACTTGGCCGCATGTACTACAAAGTGGGGCTAGGAGCCCTCAATGAGTAGATCTCCAAGTTGGCACCTTACAGGGTTATACTAGAAGCCTCATCCTCTTCTGGCTGGTAGCCAGTGGGAAGAGACACAGGAGCCCAGAGCAGCTGTTTTATGAACTTTTGGGGCCATGAAGGGCTACCAGCAATTTCCTGTGAGGAGCAGGATCTAAGCCTTGTGCAGCCTGGCTCCTTCCCAACCTAGAGTACAAATTCACACTATGGCCAGAAGTTGGGGAGGCTTGGTAGATTTATAGATTTAAGAAAACAGACATGGCTTCAACAACAAAATAGTGAAGGTGGTTCCTGGAGTCAAAGAAATGGAAACAAAAATGAAGGCTCTCAAAAGAAGAAATATAAAGTGAACAAGCAGGAGCAAAAACCAGTAGACACTGTTGCCCCTCTCAAAACAGGAGAGCCTCCACCTTAAGCAGTATCTCCTCAGGGTAGTGGGGTGGAGGAGCCACTCCCCACATCCATTCTTCTCCTTGCAAGCTTGGAGCTGCCCCCCAGCAGCCTATGCCTTTTCGAGTCTGCCACAGCTCCAGCGCTAGCTCCCTGTAGACCCCCCCCCCCCAAGGAAGAGGACAAAGACTCTGCTTCACAGCTTTATTTCATTGAAAAAAAAGTCCTGTTTGGTCTGGAGTTGGGGGGGCAGTCTGAGGAGGGCCCACTGGAAGCACCTGGGGCCAACAGTGCTGGAGGAGCCCCCAGCCCTAGTACTCCTCTGCCATCATGAGAACCACCAAGGCTGACCAGCCTGTGAAAGGGTAGCAGCCCTGGCCTCTGCCAGTGTCATCATGATACTGTTCCCAGAGGTAGCCGCTCTCCACATACTGCCGGAAGACGTTGCGCACAATGTTGGCTCGCAGCTCCTGGTAGAGGGCAGCCGCCTGCTCACGGTAGGGGCCCTCCTGCTGGCCATAATGGTGCAGCGCCCGCACAGCCAGGTAGTTGATGTTGATCCAGATGGGTCCCCTCCAGTAGGGAGGGTCATGCTCAGTGTTGCGCTTGAGGTAGAAGGGGCTGGTGCGGGCAAGGGAGCGCAAGCCAAAAGGGGTCCACAGCTTTGCCTCATTGCGTATGTCTGCCAGCAGGCTGCCAAGTCGAGGCGAGTCAGGGCGCAGCAGCTGGAGCAGCAGAGGGAAAAGGCTAACGTAGCCCAGGGCACCGCCCACAAACTGCAGCTTGGGGGGCTTGCGAACCACCCGCAGCAGGCGTGGGA
Source organism: Tiliqua scincoides (assembly GCF_035046505.1). Classification (NCBI taxonomy): domain Eukaryota; kingdom Metazoa; phylum Chordata; class Lepidosauria; order Squamata; family Scincidae; genus Tiliqua; species Tiliqua scincoides. Next base: position 420,825 of record NC_089826.1, on the reverse strand, counting down.
CGGGGGGAGGCTGGCCTGCAGGAGATGGCTGCAGCCTCTCGCGCTCCAGTGTGACCGCAAGGGTGTGGTTGCCATAGTCTGCAAAAGTGCCCAGTGCCTCAGCCCAGTGCTGCTGGTCCAACAGCTCGTTGTCAGCCAGCACCTCTGCCATGTGCTGGTATTCAGCCACCTGCTCCCCCAGCCGCCTAGCCACTTCTGCCATGACAGCCGAGGCCACAGCCATCCAACAGCGCAGGTCCAGGTGGCGCTCGTCTGGGGAGGGGTGCGAGGCCCTTGGGTAGTCATCCAGCCCAGACGTCAGGGTCTTCGGGTTGAGAAATAGCTGGGTGTCCTGGTCCCGGCCACGCCAGCGGAAGGAGTAAGGCAGTGGTCCAGCCTGCGTGCGGTTGTACCAGTCATACCAGCTCTGCAGGCGAGGGTACAGACGCCGCAGGAAGTCTGTCTGCACAGCACCCTGGGCCAGCAGCTGCCACAATGCCAAAAAAAGTGTGGGGGGATTTCCTGCACTGCTGTGCTGCACCACGAACTCGGGGGGCACCTTAGCACGGGCCTCTTCATCCAGGATCTGCTCACGTGGGATCCACCCCTCGGCATTCATGAGGTCAAGCCAATGGGCCAGCACCTCCTGGCTCAAGGCTGGGTCCCAGCGGCCCAAGAGCAGTTGGTGGAAGCCTTCGTCCCACAGGAAGCCCCGGGGAAAGAAGGAGCGGGAGGGCACAGCTGTGAAGAGGGGACCCTCAGGGTAGAGTTGAGGGGGCCCACTGTTTGGCGCCTGCACCAGCGAGTGCCCATAGAAGTAGCCCATCCCACCCAAGAGGTTGCTGAGGGCGGCCCTAGCGAAGTGCTGCTCCTGCAGAGAATAGCCCTTGCGGGCCAGCCCAAAGGTCTGCTCAAAGCGCTGCTCAAAGTCAGCTGTGTGCCTGCCCAGCTCCTGGGTTAGGGCCTCGCCCAGCAGCGGCCCAGGGCGCTCTTTGACACTCCCGGACTCGAAGGTCACTTCCAGGCGGCAGGGCAGGGCAACGGTCACCTGGTGAACCAGGAGCTGGCTGCGTTGCTCGCCTGGCCCAGGGCTGCCTCGATAGGTGTCCACACCAAAGTAACGGCGTTTGGGGGCCCCCAGTGGGGCATAAACAAATCGAGGAGTCAGGCTGGCTCTCACCACGTCAGTGATGCGGTGCAACCCCTCGGCCTTTGTTTGCAGGTAGTTGTAGCTGGCGGGAGAGAGGAAATAAAAGAGGGAGTCACTCGGGGGTGGGAGAAGCAGCCACCCTCCCATCCTGCTGCAGCAAGCAGAACTGCCCAGCAGCACCACTTCTGCCTCACCTGCCAACTACACGGCAGAGTACCTGGCATACAGAGGTGCTTCCCCTGCCTCGGTGGTGGGCTGCTGGAAGGTGATGGTGAAATGCCCCAGTTCTTCTGTGCTGCCTGTCAAGGACACCAGCCTGCGGGTCTTCTCTTCCACCAGAGGCTGCAGTGTCCCTTGTCCATCAGTGGCCACATAGAAGAGCAGTGAAAAGAAGGGAGCCCGGGTCCCAACTCTCTGCACAGAGGAAAGGCTGGCTGAGCACTTCTCTCCCAGGTGACAAGCGAACAGCACCTGCTTTCTCCTCCCCCGAGGGCCTGTCTGTTCCACAGCTCTGAGCAGAGCGCCTGGGTCCAAGGTTCAAGCCCAGGGTGTCCTGCGCTGCCTGGGGTGCGACTGACTCCACACTGGGGTCCCCCTCCAAACCCAGAAGGGCAGAGAGCACATTCGCTTGCCGCTCTGGGAAGACTGGCCCTTGGGTCCCCAGGCCACGCACCTCCGGCCGGGCAGTGACCCTCCAGCTCCAGTCCCCGCCGTGCCTCCCCCCTGGGCGCTTCACAAACTCCGTCTGCAGGCTCAGGCCGACGTCGCGGATCTCCTGCACGCCGAAGTGGACGCCGTCGTGGAGCAGCCAGCCGTAGCGCGGGAGGCCGTCGCTCTGCTCGCAGGTGTGGCGCAGCCGGACGTCCCCCTCCAGCTGGTGCATCCACATCAGGCCTGCGGAGAGGGGAGGAGGTTGGGGCGGCGGCACAGCCTCGTCCCCGGCGTGGTCGCGGTGGCAGCCCGGGGGCCGCCCTCGTGCGCGGGTCGGGGCGCAGAGCCCCTTCCCGCCACCCTCACCTGCCACCGGGGAGCGGGGGCTGCGCGCCTTCATGCCCAGGTAGACCTGCGGGCGGTAGGAGCCCCAGAAGAGGTGCGGGGCGGCGGCGGGCCCGCTGCTGTTGGCGCCCAGGGCGCGGCCGGCCGGGTGCGGCGCCGTCAGCAGGCTCCGCGGGGCCCAGCGGGCGCCCAGCAGCAGCAGCAGCAGCGCCAGCGCCAGCGCGGCCAGCGCCACGCCCCAGCCCCGCCGCACCCCCGGGCGCTCCTTCCTGGCCGGGCCCCGCGGCCCCCGCTCCTGCGGACGGACCCCCTCGGCGGCCCTCCGGCGGCGCTCCCGGGCCATGCTGGGCGGCTCGCCTCGCCTGACGTGTCCCCGCGCCGGAACCACGGCTCCCGGCAGGCCCCGCGCGCACCAGGCGGCGCCCCCGCGCATGCTGGGAACTGTAGTCGGGCCCACGGGCGGGCGCGCGCTTGGCTGGCGTTGCTCGGGCTCAGGCGCCCCTCCTGGGCGACGCGGGCTGGAAGCGGGAGGGCTGCGCGCGTGGCCGACCCCTGCGCGCCCAGTGCCGGAAACCCCTCCTGCCCGCCCAGCGGTCTCCGTGCACGCGCAGCAGCAGAGCAAAAGCTCAGGCAGCACCGAGTCCTGTTCTCCTCCCTTTCTTCAGTAGTCGGGTTCGGCCCTGGACGTCTGTTCTCCCGGCTCCAGCACTGCATCCTGCAGCCAGCCACTGCTTTCACACCTTTTATTGACCCAATTCCTATACAGTGGAGAGAGCAGCATTCTGGAGGCCCAGTTCCGCCCTGGAGGCAGACAGTAAGAATAGAAGAGCCCTGCTGGATCAGGCCAAAGGCCCATCTAGTCCCGCTTCCTCAGTGGCCCACCAAATGCTTCAGGGAGCATACTAAACAGACACAACCTGCGTCCTGCTGCCCTCCCCTGCATCTGGCAATCAGAGGCAGCCTACCTCTACCTTGCACATACCTACAATGATTTGTAACCCGTGATGAACTTTTCCTCCAGAAATTTATCCAATCCCCTCTTAAAGGCATCTAGGTAAGATACCATCACCACTTCCTGTGGCAAGGAGTTCCAGACTAATTACACGCTGGGTAAAGCAATATTTTCTTTTGTCTGCCCTAACTCTCCCAACACTCAACTTTAGTGGATGTCTCCTGGTTCTGGTGTTGTGTGAGATGGTAAAGAGCATCTCTCTATCCACCCTGTCCATCCCCTGCATAATTAGCATGATACAAAATCATGCAAGCTCAATCATGTCCCCCCTCAGGCGCCTCTTTTCTAGGCTGAGAAGGCCCAAACGCTGTAGCCTTTCCTTGTAAGGGAGGTGCCCCAGTCCAGTAATCATTTTGGTTACTCTCTTCTGCACCTTTTCCATTTCCACTATAATCAGTAGCCAGACCAGTGAGGAAGCCCACCAGCTGATGGGCACACTGCATATGGCAGCACAACACTCCAGTATATCCCTCAGGTACTTTCTAATGGGGAAGCACCAACAGGAATGATAAACCCTTAGACCTCACCCTTGGGGCAGTCCCACATTTGAACTTGTGAACTGGCATCCCAGCGTCCCCACCACAGCCTACTTTAGGCTGCAGCCCACAGGGACGGAGACTTGTGACTTTGGACTTTACTCGCCAAAGCATGTTTTTTGCAACTCATGTCAAACGTGGCAAAAACACAGGCAGACTCAGGGGTTTTACCCTAAAAATTAAGACTTGAATAGACTCAATACTTGCTTTTGTGTATGCCTGTGAGTGTTTTGGGTATGTGCTCGTTTGTTTTTTTGCTTTATTTTTCACCACTTCTGAGACTCCTACTAGTTTCTCACAAAGACTTGGACTAGAGTCAAAATGACATGAGAAACAACCCTGGATGAACCACGACAGCCATCCATTATAAGAACAGCCCCACTGGATCAGGCCATAGGCCCATCTATTCCAGCTTCCTGGCCCACCAAATGCCCCAGGGAGCACACCAGATAACTAAAGAACTGCATCCTGGTGCCCTCCCTTGCATCGGGCATAGCCCATTTCTAAAATCAGGAGGTTGCACATAAACATCATGGCTTGTGACCCATAATGGATTTTTCCTTCAGAAACTTGTCCAATCCCATTTTAAAGGCATCCAGGCCAGATGCCATCACCACATCCTGTGGCAAGGAGTTCCACAGACCAACCACATAATGAGTAAAGAAATATTTTCTTTTGTCTGTTCTAACTCTCTCAACACTCAATTTTAGTGGATGTCCCCTGGTTCTGGTGTTATGTAAGTGTAAAGAGCATCTCTTTATCCACTCTGTCCATCCCCTGCATAATTTTGTGTGTTTCAATCATGTCCCCCCTCAGGCGTCTCTTTTCTAGGCTGAAGAGGCCCAAACGCCATAGCCTTTCCTCATAAGGAAGGTGCCCCAGTCATCATCTTAGTCGCTCTCTTTGGCACCTTTTCCATTTCCACTATGTCTTTTTTGAGATGCGGCGACCAGAACTGGACACAATACTCCAGGTGTGGCCTTACCATCGATTTGTACAACAGCATTATAATATCAGCCGTTTTGTTCTCAATACCTTTCCTAATGATCCCAAGCATAGAATTGGCCTTCTTCACTGCCGCCGCACATTGGATTGACACTTTCATCGACCTGTCCACCACCACCCCAAGATCTCTCTCCTGAACTGTCACAGACAACTCAGAACCCATTAGCCTATATGTGAAGTTTTGATTTTTTGCCTCAATGTGCATGACTTTACACTTACTGACATTGAAGCGCATCTGCCATTTTGCTGCCCATTCTGCCAGTCTGGAGAGATCCTTCTGGAGCTCCTCACAATCACTTCTGGTCTTCACCACTCGGAAAAGTTTGGCGTCGTCTGCAAACTTAGCCACTTCGCTGCTCAACCCTGTCTCCAGGTCATTTATGAAGAGGTTGAAAAGCACCGGTCCCAGGACAGATCCTTGGGGCACACCGCTTTTCACCTCTCTCCATTGTGAAAATTGCCCATTGACACCCACTCTCTGCTTCCTGGCCTCCAACCAATTCTCAGTCCATGAGAGGACCTGTCCTCTAATTCCCTGACTGTGGAGTTTTTTCAGCAGCCTTTGGTGAGGGACCGTGTCAAACGCCTTCTGAAAGTCCAGATATATAATGTCCACGGGTTCTCCCGCATCCACATGCCTGTTGACCTTTTCAAAGAATTCTATAAGGTTCGTGAGGCAAGACTTACCCTTACAGAAGCCATGCTGACTCTCCCTCAGCAAGGCCTGTTCGTCTACGTGTTTTGAGATTCTATCTTTGATGAGGCATTCCACCATCTTACCCGGTATGGATGTTATGACTTACAGGCAACTAGTGTCAAGGGAGACGCGCAACTCAGTGTTGTGATTCCTGCACATCCCTGGAACCCCATTTGGCTCCTAACCCCGGTTTTGTAGGAGAGGGAGAAAAACAGTTTTCTTGCCACACAAGGGCACAGCGCCCTCCCTCTGACTCAAGTCCCTTCTCCACTGAGAACAGGCAAAGTCTTTGGATAAATGTGTTTTATTTGGCTTTTCTATCAGTCACCCATCCCCACCACCTTTCCTTGCAAGGACATCAGGGAGCTTGCCCTCCCCGCCAAATTTCTCAAGCCTGGTTCACAAGACCCTACAGCTTTTCCCTCCCCCAGACCAATAAGATCAACCCAGCAAGCTGATTTTCCAGTGCCCCAAGACATGCCCAGCCTTCCCCTATAGCAACCAGCATGTGCCCCTGCCGCACTCCCTCACAAGGCTCCCAAGAAACTACTTTCTTTCTGCTCCAGAACTTCCAGACACCTCCTCTCACCCCCCCTCCCCTTGCATACCAAAGCCACATCTTGCAAGAAAGATAGGACATCCTTGTAGTTACCAGGAAAATGTGGCCTGATGGGGCAGCAGTGCCTGGGGAAAAGACACTTCTCAAGCACCCTCAGGCTCTCGACCACCTCCGCAACAGTGGGGAGGGAGGCAGGCAGGTAGGCAGAGTCACCCATCCCAAGTGGGACGCTAGAATAAATGCCAGGGCTGAAATCAGGTGAAGGCAATGAGGGAGCAGGGTGCCCAAGTCTCTGGCCACAGTGGGAGGGAGGTGAGGCCCGTCTGCAGGGCAAGGACCACATTGAAGCTGGAAGCTGCAACTTCTGCAATCCCAGCTGTTGTCAGGGACTGGTGACAGTGGCAGGACAACCAGAGAGGGGACCTGTTTCCCTGATGGAAGCACCCTGCACCCCTCGCCTTCTCAACCGAGTCATCCGGAGCCAGCCCTACGCAGGTGAGAGGGAGGGACAGCTCTGGAGTTGTTCAGCAAGAGTCTCCTGCCCCTTCAGTTGCTTACAGGCCTAGGGGCACCACTGGTGAGAGAGGGCAAAAGGCAGGGCTGGAAGCCCCCATTACTGCTTAATCTGGCCACCATCTCCCTCGCTGACAAAGCGCTTCCGGCCCCTGAGAAGAGAAGGAGGGAGGTTAGCAAGGAGCATGTGGCCAGAAGTCCCCCTCCCAGCCCTTCAGCACAAAGCCAGTTCAGATCTGCCTCCCCGCTTATGTGAACCTGCATCCCACCTCCCCAAAAACAGACACTCCACCGCAGACATGCTCTCTGCTTGCCCTCTGATGCTCTGGTTGCCCACCCCTGCAACCACACATCCAGCAGCCTTCAGGCTACATCTGGGGTGGGCAGTGCCAAACTTATACATGCAAATAATCAAGCCCATGTTTAGATTAGTCAGGGAAAACCCTACATATTGTTTTAGTGGCTATTTCAGGAGTTGGTCAAAACAGCCTCCAAAGCAAGTCAGCAGTCTGACATTTGGGGAGAAGACAGGATCCTCTGCCCATTCAGAGAGGTGATGGTGACCAAGGCCTAGTCTCCCATCTCCCTTTAGCCCCAGAGGCGACTGAAGGATCAGCCTGGCTGTACCGCGCAGGGCAGGTGTCTCTCAGCTGCTTGGTGATGACGCCCTCCTCAAAGCAGAGGTCCACCAGGCGCTCCAGGATGCTGTGGGCAAGTGGCACGTCCAGGCTGATATCTCCGAGCTCATCATACACCCGTTGGAAGCCCTGGGCAGCAAGGAGTGGGGGTGGAGGAGGGGAAAAGGAGGGGGTCACAGGTCAACACAGGTCTCAAGCAGTAAAGTGAGACCACAGCCACGCCGCCAGCAGGGCCTGCCCAGAACATCCTCTGCTGCCTGGTGCCAAGAATGAGATACTCTCTCCCCACAGCAGGCAAAATCAGTCCTGTCCCGTGTGTTGAATAAGCACTTAGGAGTCTTTTTTCCTCCCAGTTCAGAAGCACAAAAGACATGTTTGCCAGTCTACTGAGGTTTTTTCCCAGGTATTCAATTTAAAGTTTCTATGGTATTACAAAAAACACTTGTAGGTGTCAATCAACACACAACAAAAAGGACCCAGATTCATCTGCATTTATCTTAAGTGAAAGCTGACAATTTATGGAGCAAACAGCACAAGTCTTGCATAGAACCAAGGAAAGGAGCTCGTACCCAGACTGCCTCTCTGTCGACTTCATCCCCTCATGTCCTCACTAGGCCTCCCTCCCACCACATGCAGCTCTCATGGAGCACCTCTGCAACAATGTGCCTTTGCTGCTCCCTCCCTCAGATGCCCCCCCCCGGGGCCAAAGACTCCTTCGTGCAGGTCTGGGGTTGAGTCATGATTCAGACACAGAGCATGTCGAGGTAAGGGGAACAGGGCTGCTGGCTCATTGTTGCTTCTCTCCCCCCTCTTTCCCTTTTTAAAAATAGGCGTGACATTTGCTATCCTCCAATCTTCTGGCACCGTGGCCGTTTTGAGGGACAAGTTGCATACCTTAGTCAAGAGGTCTGCAACTTCATTCTTCAATTCCTTAATAACTCTTGGGTGGATGCCATCAGGGCCCGGTGACTTATTGATCTTTAATTTATCAATGAGGTCTGAAACATCTTCTCTTTTAACCTCTATCTGACTTAACTCCTCGGTCAGGAGGGGCCGTTCGGGCAGCGGTATCTGCCCGAGGTCTTCTGCCGTGAATTCAGATGCAAAGAACTCATTTAATTTCTCTGCCATCTCCAAGTCTCCTTTTATCTCCCCTTTCCCTCCCTCACCATCCAGAGGGCCAACCGCTTCTCTGGTGGGTTTCCTGCTTCTAACATATTTGAAGAAGCTTTTATTATTCCCCTTAATGTTGCTGGCCATGCGTTCCTCATAGTCTCGCTTGGCCTCCAGTATCACCTTCTTACATTTCTTTTGCCACAGTTTATGTTCCTTTTTATTCTCCTCATTAGGGCAAGACTTCCATTTACGGAAGGAAGCTTCCTTGCCCTTCACAGCCTCTCTAACTTGGCTGGTTAGCCATGCGGGCACCCTCCTGGATTTTCAGGAGACATACATTTTCTCTTCAGCCTAGAAAAGAGACGCCTGAGGGAGGACATGATTGAGACATACAAAATTATGCAGGGGATGGACAGAGTGGATAGGGAGATGCTCTTTACACTCTCACATAACTCCAGAACCAGGGGACATCCACTAAAATTGAGTGTTGGGAGAGTTAGAACAGACAAAAGAAAATATTTCTTTACTCAGCGTGTGGTCGGTCTGTGGAACTCCTTGCCACAGGATGTGGTGATGGCGTCTAGCCTAGACGCCTTTAAAAGGGGATTGGACAAGTTTCTGGAGGAAAAATCCATTACGGGGTACAAGCCATGATGTGTATGCGCAACCTCCTGATTGTAGAAATGGGCTATGTCAGAATGCCAGATGCAAGGGAGGGCACCAGGATGAGGTCTCTTGTTATCTGGTGTGCTCCCTGGGGCATTTGGTGGGCCGCTGTGAGATACAGGAAGCTGGACTAGATGGGCCTATGGCCTGATCCAGTGGGGCTGTTCTTATGTTCTTATGTTTAACGCAGTTTGTTTCATTGCGTTCAGCGCAAATTACGCATCAAATGATACACAGACATGATGGTATTATTCGAAAATACCAAGATTTTAAAAATTTTGGCCAGTAGTGGTGTCACCCCCCCATGCGCATCGCCTGGTGTGGCCCTCACCCCTTCGCACCTCCACAGTGACGCCACTGGCTTTACAACACCAGAATGTGGCCACTTCTGCAAATGCCAGGGACTGTGCAGAAGAGCTGTGGAATGCTCCTGTCTTGGGCATCACACCCAGCTGTACAGCTCGTATGTGGCAAAGCAAGGACATCCCTGACAGGGCATAGAGGAGCAAGGGAAGGGAAGAACTACGGAAAGTAAGCAAACAGTAGCACAGAGTTTTGGTTTCCAAAACAGACGTTCGCAAAGGCCTGTTGCGCTGAGAAGCCTCTCAGAGAATGTAGAACTCAGGTGTGATGCAGCTGGCAGCAGGTGCGCAGGGACAACCAGACACCCGGGTCCAAGGCCCACGAGCAGCAGCCTCCGATGCACTTAGAGAGGAGCAGTGCAAACCGCAGACAGAGAAGCAGGAGCTCTGGTTCCTCTGCCTTTGCTCACTGAGCGCAGGCAATGCTGTGGCAATGGCACGGCACACATGCGGACAACAGCCAGATGCCAGGAGGACATTGTGCCGAGGGGCTGTGGAGCTTGCGTAGGGAGGTACTCTGCCAGTGCCTGAGGCAGTTACCTCACCCTTGTTCATTCAAGGGTCAGACCTGGACGTGATTTGGGCTACTCTTGAGAGTGCTGCTGGCCTCAACGCTCCACGTCAACACCCTTCCCAGTCAGCCCCTTACCCGGTTCATCTGGTCCAGTGTCACCAGCCCCGTCTCCCACAGCACCTTCAGCAACTTCATCATCATGGTCACAGCTGCTTCACCAGAAGACTCCAGCACCATCACCACAGCCTAGCACCGTGGGGAGAGAAATGTGCCGTGAGGGCTGCCCAGAAAGGGGGCGGAGCTAAGGCTGCTGACAGCTAGGAGTGCCACGGGGCCTGGCCAGGCCCAGAGATGCTGGCAGAAAAGGGGTCAGCCAGAGAGTGGCCTGGCATGCACCCAGCAAGATGCATGACAGCAGGAGGCACTGTCTGGACTTGGAACCACCCTGGTGCCACGTTAGTCCCTATCCAGCACACCCATGCTGTGCCATGCCTACCTCATAGACAAGCTCGTGGTGGAAGTGTGGTACCTCTAGCTGGCGCAGACAATGCTCAGCCTCAGACACTTCTCCTGAAAGCAGGTATTCACGGAGCAAAAGGTTCATCTGGAGACATGGGAACAAGAGTGCTGCTGGATGCCCGAACAGAAAAAAAGCCGCCCCTGCTCAGCCCCTCCGGCAGTGAGGTTTGCACAGCCAGTAAACTGCACTATCTCCACACCGTCCAGACACGCACAGCTTCCTTCTCATCTACAAACTGCACCCATCCATACAGGCGCTGAGCTGCACCAGACCCCAGTGAACCCCAGGTTCGCAGTGTGACTATTTCCAAGGAACTGGTGTAACACCATAGGGCTATTAAGTCACTGTGGACGCAATCCTACCCAGTTTTCTAGTGCCGGTGCTGCTGTGCCAATGACGTGTGCACTGCTTCCTGTGTCGGGAGGCAGTCACAGACACCTCCTCAAAGTGTGGGAACATTTGTTCCTTTGCCTCGCGGCTGCATTGCAGCCACACTGGTGTTGGAAAGTTGGCTAGGATTGAGCCCTCCTTGCATTAAGGTGTATGATGCATCCTGCAGTGCGGGGGGGGGGGGTCATAGAGGCCTCCTAAAGGTGAGGGAACATTTGTTCCCTTGCCTCACGTCTACACTGCAGCTGCATTGGCACTAGGAAGTTGGATAATACTGGGCCCTCAGTCTTCTCAGTCTGCAGCATGGGGATAATACCATCTCACCTTACAAAGTAGCTGTTAAGGACTAGAAGCAAGTCAACTGTTATGGCAGCAGCAAATCCCCTCTCCCACCCACAGCCAGGACCACGTAGCTGCTGTCAGTCCATGAGCAGCCCGAGACAGCTCAGCCCCCATGAGTGGCCCAGTGTCCTTGCTGATTTCTTGGTAGTCCCGTCCAAGGCGAATATCTTAACTGTGCAGCAGACATTCTGGGGCCTAAGCTGAGCCACTGCTCTACTCTCAGGCAGACCCCAGGGTAACAGCCTGCTCAGGAACAGCAGCAGAAAAGAAGTGGCCTCCATTTTTGGATATCTTTTTCGGACCTGACTCCTGCTTTTCCTCTGGGAACAAACAGCATGGCATCTTGGGCAGGACTCCCAAACAGCCTGCTCTGCAGACACTGCCCCAGTTGTCAACATCACAATGGCAGCACAATACACCACAGACATGAGTGTGGCACTCTGCACGTGCCCAGTTACACTCATCATCTCTTAGCTAAAGCATGGCATTGAAAGGACATAACCTTAACAAGTCAAAACTTAAATTAAGCCCTGAACTTATGTCTCTGTGCAGGCCCAAGAACAGCCAAAGGCCCAACCCCTGCACTTTACCTCCTTGATAAGATGCCTGACGGGTCTCTGGCCACCGCCCACACCCCACACGTTGTCCAATCGGTTGACATCTCTCTTGATGCGCAGCAGGACAGCAGCACGATCCAAGGCAGCCCTGTGGAAGAGGATGGGTCGCTAGGGAAGCGCCACCTGCTGGACGTGCTATAGGCAGGAGGAATGCACACGCTCCTGCCTGCCTGGGTCAGCCAGCAGGAGGCACCCAGCCCTGTGTCCTCAGAAAGGCCCAAGCCCTGCAGTTATGAGGATGGGGTGAGGGCCAGCTTGAAAAGAGGCTGCTCACTCACCGTGCATGTTCACAGTCAACACGGCCTTTGTAGCGCTCAAGGAAATCAAGTGGCAATGCGTGGTCAGCCACAGCCCGGGCGATGAACTGGCCCAGCATCTGTACAGACAGACAGAGTTCAGGGGACACATGCCTATCAACGCACTCCCCCCCACCCTGAGCCTGGGCCCCCTGACCTGCGGAGCCTCCGGCGTGTCAAGGATAAGGTCTGGGAGGTCATGCAGCATCCCATCGAAAGCAGTGGCAATATCTTCAGGGCTCAGCACCTTCCCCACAAGGTCCGACAGCAGGCGCGATGTCAGCTCCCGGTGGCTGGCCTTGCCCTCCAGGGACAGCACCATGGCCAGCGAGGGCACCGCCGCTCTATGCCCACCTAAGTTCAGCCCCTGGAGCAGCTCCTGCCAAAGACACAAGACCCAGCTGCCAAGATGCAAAGCTCAGCCCTGGAAGGGCTCCTCTTTTCTACTGACGCCAACAGCAGTGCTATGTGTGGGTTTCCCTTTGTCACTCTTTTCTGACATTGAACTCAATGCACACAAGTCATTGCACTCCCCAAATTTTATGGTGCTTTGCTGTGGTCTGAGCCTCAAAAGCCTGAAAACCCGGCTGAGGAGCCAAGAATGAGAGCGCTCTCACTACAGCAACCCTGCACAAGTCAGCAGTGTAGCCACAGTCTGGATGCTGCATACAGTCCTGGTCGACACTCCCCAAAAAGGACATGTGGGCAAAGGCGCAAAAGCTGGTCACCCAAACGACAAGGGGACTGCCCATCTTCCTTGGGAATAAGGATAAGATGGAGTCAACGTTGGGGATGAATGGGAAGCACGATTGAGACCTATAAGACGATGGTGTGGAGAGAAACGCTTTTCTCCCTCTCCCACAATGCTGCACTAGAGCCGGGTTGGGTCACCCCAGGAAATGGACTGGAGGGAGAGTTGGGATTTCTTCACACAGCATAAGCATGTGAAATTCACTGCCACAAAATGCAGCAATGACCACTGGCCTCAAAAGGAAGTCAAACACAGTCAACAAGGACCAAAGATCCTTTGCAGGCAATTGATCGTGGTCCCAAAAAGGCAGAGGTCTTTTGGTCAGAAAACCAGCTACTTGTCACCTATCTTGGGTGGGGTCATAAGCAGGCTGAAGATGCTCCTGGACGCCCAGGCACCCACCACACCCATGAGTAACTCTGCCCTGTTCTTGTGTTAGTCCGACTCAGCTGTGGTGAAGCGCCACCAGCCGCACAGAACCTGGCTTCTTGCAAGGCTCCTCACACAACACCACCATGGAAGACTGCCTGGAGCCTTCAGCTGGAACACACAGACCAACATTCTGCACTACCTGGCACCAGGTGTTTTAACTGGGCTTAGTCTGTCCTTGCCAACTGCCCTAGCTGCTAGTTCATCTGGGAGTGCAATTCCAGGGGTGGTTTAAAAGCATTCAAAACCTTTAAAAATCCCTAGGCAGCTTGGGACCAACATGCCTGCAAGACTACCCCCAGCTCCCACATGACACTTCCTAGCCTTTAAGGTCACTCGAAGAGACCCTCTTGCTTGCCCTACTCAGAGATCTGGTCAGTGGGGGCAAGGAGGTGGCTTCTCCATGGTGGCACCTGTCATGCCAAATTCTCTGCTCCAAGGGGTCAGGCCACCTCTCTTCCAGCTTTTGTTTCGCTGCCTGTTTAAACCCTCTTTTCTACCAAGCTTTTGAAGCTGAGTTCTCTGTACTGATTTTCCCAGCATAAGATCACAAGAACCACCGCAGTGGATCAGACTCAGGGCTCACGTAGTCCAGTTTCCTGTATCTCATAGTAGCCCACTAGATGCCACAGGGAGCACAAGACAACAACAGGCTGGAACCTAGTTGCCGCTCACCTGCATCTGGCATTCTGAGAAAGTCTATTTTGGAAACCAGGATGTTGCACATATCCATCACGGCTTATAACCTGTGACTGAGTTTTCCAAACCCAATGGCAACTGCCCCTGCCAGAGGAGCTGGGAAGTAGTGGATGGGACGGGGTGCTGTTCTCTCCAGCTTGTGGGCTTCCTGTTGAGGAATTGGCTGACCACTGTTGACGGGCTGATGGACAAGACAGGCCCCCTGGAGTCTGGTGCTCTCAGGAACGACTAGCGCAGCTTAAGAGCAAACAAACTGCAACTGATGAAGCAGACTTGCATGTATTAACTTTTAACATTACTACTCTTACTAACGTTTATTTATACAGTAGGTCTCCTTATCTGCAGGGTCGGCACACACAGATTCCAGTTTTGTGGGTTCCAAGCCTGCAGCTGGAGGGCCTCAGAAGGCCTCCTGGAAGCAACCGGAAGTCACTTCCCATTTGTGCTGATGACACCTGGGAACACCTGGAGATGCTGCAAGGCCTTCCAGCTATGGACTTCATTATCTACAGAGTTCACTATCTGTGGGGGGGGGGGAGGTTGGTTGGTCCTGGAGGGCCCACTGTTTTGCACAATCAGCATGCACCACCCAATTGAATTGGGTCTGCTGAGGAGATGCCTGGAGCCAGAGCGAGAAGGTGCCTCCCTCGGCTGCTGCTCCTGTGGCTTGCCGGCCTCCACTCACCACCACTTCCAGGGAATCCCCGTGCTCAAAGTACTCCAGCACCGTGGGCTGCACAGTCTTCTCCAGCTCAGCTTCGTCCAGCTCAGGCACCACCGTGGCATAGACCGTGTCACCCTGAGAGAGTCCGGATTGCAGAGGGCTGGAGTAGGCCTGCTGGAGCCCACACGCCCCCCCCCCCGACTAATTCCAGTCCGAGCCCCGCTGGCACACCGCCCCGCCCCGCCCAGGGCATCAAGTGGTGGGTTGAGCTGAGAACCACTGCGGGTCCCTCCGTGATTGGGCGTCACAGCAGGCCTCGGTGCGGAGAGGAGCTCCTCCTTCCGGGGGAGCCCGCGGAAGCCCTGCCCGCGACGCCCGTCCTCGCCCGCTGGCAGCAGGCTGGCTCCCTCCGCCCCGCCGGCGCCACGAGGGGCGGCGAGTCCCGCGCGGCGCGGCGCAGCTCAGCTCAGCGCCCCGCCGCCGGAGGGGAGGGCGCCTACCTGCGCGGCCTCGTCGTAGTTGGGGTCCTGCGCGTCGGGCTCCTGCTCGCCGTAGACCACGCCGGGGGCGCCCCACACGCCCTTGCCCCCCGCGCCGCCTGCAGGGGGAGAGCGCCGTCAGCAGCCGTCCTGCCCGCCGAGGGAGGGGGCGGGCGAGGGCGGAGTACCTTTCTTGGGCAGGCCGCGCCCCTTCCCCGCGCGGGAGCGGCGGTCGTGGGGGCGGCCCCGGGGGCTGGCGGGGTCCGCACGGGGCTCGCCGCCCTCCGAGAGGGAGTCGCGGGAGGAGGCGCGCCGCGAGCGCCGCTTGGCCTTCGCCTTCAGCCGCGCCTCGTGCAGGGCCCGCTCCTGCGGGGTCCGGGCGCGCCGCTCCTCCGCCAGGGCCAGGGCCTCCTCCTCCACCGCCTCCTCGTCGCCGAGGGCCCGGGCCGCCTCCTGCGGAGCCAGAGAGAGCGCGTCAGGGGCACGGGCGGGCTCCGGGCCGCCCGCCCCCGCCCGGGCTCCGGCTGGGGCCCGCCCGACACTTGCCAGCGGGAAGCGGGCGCAGCGCAGCGCCTCGCCCGAGCTGGCCGGGATCGCCGAGGCGGACATGACCGCGGAGCCGCCGCCGCAGTCGGCCTCGTCCAGGGAGCTGAGCGGGGCTGGGCCAGGCCTGGGCACGACCGCGCTGCCTACGCTCGCTCGCCCGCCGCCGCCCACCTCCCTCCGGCGGGCGGGGCAGGGCAGGGCGGCGGGCTGATGGGACTCGTAGTCCCGTCGCCTGGGCCGCCCCCGCTGGCGGCCGCTGCAGCGGCGGTAGGGCTCGTCGAGGCGCAGGACGCGACGTGCTGCCCTCAGGACCCCATAGGCGGGACCTCTGAGAAGAATTTTATCGGGGTACAAAGTTTATCTGGACCCCTTCCCAAAGTCTTTGGAGCCCAGTCTACCTGCCCCCGGTGCTGGCAGCTGGGTGCAGCAATACAGACACACTCCCAAGTCTCTCTAAAGTACTCTCCCAAACACAGAAGCTCATTGCAGGAGATGGTACCACTGCATTTGGGCTCGCACTGGAACGGCCTTCTGCAGCCCTGCAGCCTTCGCTGAGCTCCTCGACCCTCTTTCATGGTTTGCGGATCCACAAGCCAAAGAGCTCCTGTAGCGGGCGGTTTCCTCCCACGTGTGACACTGTTGAGGAACGGACACATCCCTGGCCTGGTGTGTAGCACTCGTGGCAGTAGTCGCTGCCATGTGCCCACAATAATGCCCGCAGCATCCCATGTTGGCAGTGAGTCTGGGTGAAATTGGAAAATGTCAGATCCCAGGAAATTTCTGGGCCCCTCCTTGTCTCCTGGGCCCCCCTTTAGACCCTGCACCTGGGTACAAATCACCCCCTTTACCCCCCTCTCCTAGGCCCTGCCCGCAGGGCCGCGATGGAGCGCAGCACGTCCCGCTGGAGGCGGTGAGGAGGGGGCGGCGGCATCACCGGGCAGCCCTCCCGCCTAGGCGCGGGCCTCCCGTCACGCAGCCCCTGCCCCGCGCAAGGAACCAGGCGCTGCTCGCTGCCCAGCCAGAGAAGCGCCACATGGTGCACCAGGAGGCTGCCGCCACCCCCAGGAATGAGCAACACGCGACGGCCGAGCCCCCTAAGGAGCGGCAGGCAGCGGAGGACAACCCCGAGAGCCGCCAGGGCTCAGGCGCCCTCCCGCCGCTCACAGGAGCCCTTCAAGAAGCGCCCGTGGCCAGGCCCAGAAGAACAGCGCGGGATAAGCCCTCTCCGCAGCAGGACAGCCGTTGCGCCGCGCCCAGCACACCGGCAGCGCTTCCAAGGAAACATTCGCGGACATCAGAGGCCGGCGGGGGTGATGTCGGCAGGCACGACGCCCGAGCGTCTTCAGTGGAGGTGTTTGTTTCTGGCGAGGGAGACAGAGGGCTGCTTCTAAGTAAGATACACGGCTTTTCAAACAGCGCTAGTCACTGCGTGACGTCAAAACGCCAATAAACCCCCCCCCCCATCAACAGCCAGAGAAGCGCCAGAAGGGGAGCTGAGCAGGGCCGGGCCATGCGGCGCCAGTTCTGGGGGAACGCACCTCCTCCAGCCAGTAACAACGAGCGGCACAGCAGCAGTCATCACTACCAACCAAGTGGAGAGGCCCCCAGGGCACCACACAGATGCCCCAGCGCCCTCACTCCCCACAGCGGTGTCTGCAGGCGCCAAGACCTGCTCGAACACGGGCAGAAGGATGGGCATTTGCCCGGAGGAGGGCACCGGGGGGCGCAAACACACAAGCTCCTGCGTGGCAAGGGTGTGAGTCCCCTGGAGGGAGCCTCCCGGGAGGGGCTGGGACGAGCCACAGGGACGGCCACGGCAGCTCCCAGGCAAAGCAGGGCGCTGGCGGCTCAGTGTTCGAAGACGCAGTGCCGCGGCCCGCCACCCAGTCGCAGCAGAGACGGGCAAGGAGCCCCGGCACCCCCTGGGAGGCTGCAGCCCAGGCCCTGCACGGGGGGGGGGCATCCGCACCCACAGGAGGCCCGGCTTCGCCGCTCCCGGACCGGCCTCGGGTAGCCGCCCTCTGAACAGCCAGGCCTGCGCTGCCGGCTCGGAAGCGGGCCCCAGGGCCAGCGGGCGCCCCGGGCAGTGTGCAGGACCGGCTGTCGGGCCCGATGCCGCCCAGCTTCCCGGCAACGCTGCAGCGCGGCGCGGCCCGGGGAGGCGCTCCCTTCCCTCGACGCCTCCGGGCTGCAGCGGCGCCGGCAAGCAGGGACGTGCGGCGAGGCAGAGGCGCTCCCAGCCCCGCACCGCGCTCTGGAAAGAGCCGGGCCCGGAGACTGCGGCAGAGCGACAGCGGTCGCAGAGCCTGGCCTGTCTGCGGTCACCAAGCCATAAGAGTTAGTAGACAAAAGAAAATATTGCTTTACTCGGCGCGTGGTTGGTCTGTGGAACTCCTTGCCACAGGATGTGGTGATGACAGCTCGGTCGCAGAGCCTGCGCTTCCTAGAGAGGCACGCGCCGTCACGTGCCCCCGCCCTCGCTGCGATCGGCCCGCCTAGGGCTCTGCCTGCAGCGCCGCACCGCGGTTGCCATGGCGACGGGCGTCCTCTCGCCTCGGAGGGTCCCGCCCCCTCCCCGAGGCGCGATTGGCGGAGACGGGAGGTCGCGCTGGCCGCGCATGCGCACGCGCGAAGTGGTGGCGGTTTGGTGCCGCTCCGCCTGCCGCTCCTATGTCGCGCGCCCTGCTGCCGCTCCTGGGCTCCCCGGCGGGGCCCGGCGGAGCGGAGCGCGCGGGGGCGGCCGAGGCAGGTGAGGGGGGCCGGGCCGGGGCGGAGGCGGGCCCGACGGAGGCGCGGCGCAGCCCTCACTTCCCGCTCTCCCCGCAGGCTCCGGCTCGCTGGCGAAGTCCCTGCAGCGCGCGGAGGCGCTCTGGCGCCACTGCGTCCCCCCGGGCCTGAAGCGCCTGCTGCCGCCCGGCCGCGCCGAGAGCACCGCCGAGGACAGCAGCGAGGAGGACGACGCCTGGCCGTCGCCGGCCCGCGTGGAGCGCGGCCTGCAGGGCTTGAGCCGCTGCCTGTGCGTGCAGGAGGACCCGCGCACTGAGACTTTCCAGGGCCACCTGCGCCCGGAGGCCGCCCAGGGCCCCTTCTCCTTCCACGCGGCCCGGGCCCGCGTCGCCCAGCGCTGCGCCACGCTGCACGCCCTGCTCCAGCACCGCCACCGCCTGCAGCTTGCCCGGCACTACAGCCGGCGCCTCCGGGCCGCCTGCGCCTTCGTGCGCCGCCTGGGTGCCGTGGAGCGTCGCCCGCCGCCCGGCTGCCCGGGCCGCCTGCTGCGGGAGCTGTGCGAGGAGCTGCGCACCCACGCCGCCCACTGGGACGGCCTGCGGAGGCGCATGAGCGGCGACCCCTGGCTGCGGCCCCTGTTGCTGCAGCGGCACGAGGTGGTGCAGCACATGCGGCGGGCGCTCTCCCTGCTGGCCCTGCACGCTGTCCGCCTGCTGGAGCGCTGCGCCGAGGCCCTGCTGCGTGGACTGGCCCACGCCTGTCCACCCCCGCCCCTGGCCTCCTTCTCTGACTTCTTCCAGGGCCTGGAGGTCTACAACCAGGTGCTGAGCGACCGGGCGCTGCAGCAGGCCTTTGTGGAGCTGCAGGTGACCTCAGGGGGCGGCTGTGTGCAGAGGGGGGCCGGGAGCTGGCACAACTTCCCCGTGGAGAGGGTGCTGGGCGTCTTGGCCTCAGAGAGAGGCAGGCTGGCGGCCCAGAAGCTGTACCCTTGTTTTCTCTGGCAGCATTCAGGGGCTGTGGGTGTGAAGCCAGTGCCATGGGAGGGCAGCGCTGAGTCCTGGCTCTTGGATGGGCACTCCCAGTCAGGCAAGGGTTCACCCAGCCTCTCCACAGAACTGCAGGCCTTGTGCCAGGAGGAGGAAGAGCTCATGCTTCTGTTGCTGGGGGAGCTGGTGGCCTCCAGCGACAGCCTGTGGCACCATGTCCTCAACCGGCCCAAGCAGGAGAAGCCCCTGGAGTGCCGAAACCCCTCTGATGTGCTTGGGGAGTCTGACTCTGCTTCCTTGCCCAGCTGGAAGTCTGTGCGCTGGCTGGATGCCTCCTTCACTGAGGCTGCAGCTGTACTGTATGCCCAGTACCGCCCACTCCTCTGGAGAGCCACTGCCTTGTCTCTGGCCCAGCAACTGGAGTTCCATTTGCCCCTGACTCAGTTCCAAGAAGGGGCGGCTGCCGCTCTGGGCCAGCAGCTGAGCCACACCTTGGCAGAGGGTAAGTGCAGGTGGGAGTAGGGAGGGGATCTGGGCACCTTCTTTTTCTTTGAGACACATTTAGGAGTTCCTTCATGTAGATACAGGGCACGATCCTATCCAAATTTTCAGCACTAATGCAGCTGCAGTGCAGACTTAATGTAATGAAACAAATATTTCCGTACTCTTGCAAGGCCTCTGTGACTGCTGCGCCACCACAAGATGCAGTGCACATCCCTTTGGCACAGCTGCACCGGCACTGGAAAATTGGATAGGATTGGGCCCTTAGACACATAACTGGTGCAGGATTTGGAGAATCTTTGGCTTTTGTTTCTAAAGAACCCTGTCAAGAGAACAAGGTCCTTGCTGGTGGCCAGTTGGAGCCCCTGCTGCAGGCTGGCTTGATTCAGGTCATTCTTCTTCACTACCACCATTCCTTTCCAACAGGAAGAACAACCTCCGTTTAGATGCCAGGCAAAGAGCCTTGGGAGAATTGGACCTTTGCCCCACTTGTTTGGAGCAGAAGTGTTGTGCCTTTTGGGGCTCCCTTTGCTTTGTGGCCTCTGCCTTTTGGTTTCTTGGCCCAAAGGTCAGGGTGGGTGGCAGCTTAGGCATTCCAGACTGGCCAGTGTGGCCCAACCAAGCTCCTCCTTCTCAGCTGCACTTTCCTGTCACAGAGTGCTGGGAGTTTAGACCAAGGTAGTGTGTGATGGCCAGTCAGCTATTATGGAACCTTAGTAGATGGGGGAACGTATGAGTCCCCCACTTCTCTTACCATCTCTCAGGGAGGATTTGGGGGACAAAGTGGGACATAGACACAGATGTGCTGGACAGAGCCCCACCAAGGCTACATTCCCATTTGTTTTGAGGAGCAGGACAACATCCTGCTAGATAGATAGATAGATAGATAGATAGATAGATAGATAGATAGATAGATAGATAGCGAGCGAGCGAGCGAGCGAGCGAGCGAGCGAGCGAGCGAGCGAGCAAGCAAGCAAGCAAGCAAGCAAGCAAGCAAGCAAGCAGCCCCCAGGAGTGGCAGGCCACAGGGATCTTCATTCCCCTCCACCGTGAGGTGGCCATGGTGAGGGCCATCTGGGAGATGCCAGTGCAATCCTGGGGCACTTGTGTTTGGGCCTGTTTGTATGCCTGTTTGTGGTGATCCCAGACATTCAGTGCCTGCCTGCCTGGTCCTTGTTTTCTACCTGGATGGGAGTGAATAGCTGGCCCAAGCTGGGCCTCCTATTCATGTCTATGTCTTCTTGCAGCCTGTGTACCTCCAGAGAGCTCAGAGGAACTGCGGAGCTTGTCGTTGCGCCTACTGATGCGAGAGGTTCTCCAGCACTGGGACCAAGGTAGTGCGTGACGGCTGGTTAGCTGTTATGGAGCCTTAGTCATCGGAAGGGGGATGGTGGGTGCTGTTTCAGGGATTGATTGGGGAAGTCAGGCAGCAGAGAAAGGAGTGAGGTGGCCAAGAGATAGTAGTCAAGCCTAGTCTCCGCTGCATGCTTATTGGCTGGCGGGGGGGGCATGTTGCCATTCCACCCTGCCAGGACCTGCTGTCTAGCAATGTTCTTGATCCCCTTTTGGTACAGGTTTTTGTCATGCACTGGGCTTGGGTCTAACGGACAAATGCATGGTCAAGTCAGCCCTGGGCAGAGGTGCTGCCTGTAGCCCAACAGCTCAGCGCCTGCAGAGCCTCTGCCTGCCGCTGGCTTTCAGCCTGAGGTGCCTGGATGCTCAGCATGCTGGGAGCACTGGTGAGTGAGAGGTGGGACTTGCCTGCCGAGGAGGGACATGGCCTTCTGCAGGCGTCAGGGTCCTTGGCCTGCTTTGCCATGCTCAATCCTGGTTCTCCTCTCCAGCCACTTGGCATTGGGTCCCCTGACGACATGGATGCATGCATGCACAGGTGTCTTTCTTGCAGCAGGTGGTCTCCTTGTCCCCGCAGGCCTCCGCCTACAGCTGCTGTCGCTACTGGTGGCCACCAGCCACGCTTCTTGTTACTGGGTCATGAGTAAAGCATACCAGCACTTGGCTTCCTGGTCGCTCAGCCAGTTCCTGCTGGTGACACAGGGAGATTTGCAGGCAAGTAGCTGACAAGTGGCTTTCTGGTCCAGCCCCTCTCAGAGTCCCTTGTCTCCAGTGCAGATCCAAGGAAAAGGCCATTGCCACGTGATTGTCAGCCTGGCTGAGGGAGGGGGGCAAGATTCCTGTTTGCGCAGTCTGATGTGCGAACACAAGTCACCTGCTAAGGGGTGGGCACAGAGAACAGTTGCTTTGGGGGCTGCCTCCACAAGGCCATTCTGGGTATCCAGAGGAAGTGAGGTGACAGGTCTGAACATCTTGCTTTGGTGTTCAAAGCGCCAACCTCACCCTTAAGGCCCTGAGCTCCTTCTTGCAGTTGCTGAAAGCAGAGACAGACAAGATGCTGAAGCTGGGGAGCACTGCCCTTCCTAAAGGCAGGAGGCAGAGTTCCCTTGCCTCCCAGCAGGAGCAGGAGCTGAGCCTGCAGATCCACTCCACGGCAACAAGGATCCAGGTAAGCACTGCTGTGCAAGGCCACATCTTTCCCTGGGAGACCAGGGAAGGCATGCCTTACCTGACCCCAGAAGAAAAAGCTGCTGTCGAGCGCAGATGCCTTGCCACATTCTTCCTAGGCCTCCTGCTGCTCTCTGCAGTCTGTCCAGATGGGCTGTGCTTTCACCAGAGCCCTCTCTTGTGGCTTTCTGTCTCCCACCCTAGAACTGAGGCTCATGCTTTGAGTCTCAGGCCAGGCCTGTCAAATCTGATCCTGTTTCTTTCACAGAGCCTGCCTCTTCAGCTGGACTTGCCCTTTGGTTGGGCTGGGGGATGTGGGGCAGTTCCTCTTGGAAGGTTTTACCAAGTGGGAGGTGGGCAGGCAGGCATGTCTGGTTCCGGCAGGTATTGCTCACTGGAAGGATACCCTGGTAGTTGCCTGTTCTTTTTCGTGGTGTGTTCGTGGGAGGACATGCTGGTGTTGCTTGGGAGGTGCATGAGCTCTGTGCTCCAGAACACAGACAGGCATGCAGAGGAGGGCCTGGTGAAGGCTCCTTTCTGGCCTGAGGCCGTGGAGAGCCGCTGCCACTCAGTGTCCACAAGACTGACTGAGGGACTGGGAGGTCTGATTTGGGAAAAGGATACCCCCCCCCCGAGAGATCCCACAGCCAGCCTCGCACAGGGTGCCCAAGGCAGTCAGGTGCAGACATGCCTCCTCCTCTGCTCCCCAGCTCTTTGCCAGGGACGTGCTGCAACTGTTCTCTTCAGACTGCAAGCGCATGTCAGCGGAGATCTTTGGTCAGACCATGCCGCTGGGCAAGCATTGGCGCCTTGCCCTCCGAACAGGTATGCTTGTGGGGTGGGTGGAAGTGGCAGCTGCAGCTTGAAGGCAGCATCCCGTGAGGAGGGCAGGTCAGCTGCACAGCCTTCAGCTGGCTCCAGCATGGAGGCAGCCAGTGCTGTCCGAGCCTGCCTTTGCCCTTGCAGAGCTTCCCTCCTCGCCCAGTGAGTATGCCTCTGCCGCTGCCCAGACGGTTCTGGGCCAGGTCCTGCAGGGCATCCAGCTGCTCCCCAGAGATGCCCAGGTACCAGCTCTGGGCCAGGTCACAACAGCCTTCTTGGAAGCCTGGATGGAACACATCCTTGCCCAGAAAATCAAATTCAGGTGAGGAACTAACTGACCCAGCTACTGGGCAGGGGGACAGGGTGCTGCTCTGTCTGATGGGAAGTTTCCTCCTGTCCCTCTTCAGCCTCCAGGGGGCACTCCAACTGAAGCAGGATTTCAACTTGGTGCGGGAGCTGCTCCACTCAGAGGACTATGGGCTTTCCCCAGAGATCAGGCAGCTGGTGCTCTCCCTCCGGATTTTCCAGCAGGTGGACAACGCCATTGCCTGCCTGCTGCAGCAACCCAGCAGGGCCTCCCTGCCCTTGCACACCTGGGACGCCTTCCACAAGTGCTGTGAGTGTCGCGGTCTCTCTTCTGCAACCGCACTACCCGGCAAGTGGAGCTGGGGCGAGAAAGAGATGCTCAGCTTATGTGGGAAGGTTCCAGAGGGACGAGTGGCTGTTAGTCATAAAAATTCAAGAGGACTTCTCAATGCTGAGAGGCAGCACGCCTCCTTGTGAAGCCCTGATGCGAGAAGTGAATGGAAACGTGGTGGCCGTAGTGCAAGCTGGCAGGTTCCTGCTTTAGCTCGTCTCCACCATGCAGTGGTGTAGTGGGGGGGCGCATGGGTGCAAATGCTCCTAGGTAGCATGGCTGGCAGGTGGCATTCCCTAGCTGTGCCACCCCAAGGGCCTCCTGCACCCACTGCCTCTCTGTCTGCGTGCCCTCCCCAACCTTCAGAAGACTTTCTAGGGCCTCTGGACAGTCTTAAAACGTCACTTCCTGTTTTTGGAAGAAACGGAACTGAAGTTTTAAGGCATGAGAAGGCCTTCTAAGGGCCTGAGGGGACGGCACTTCAATGCTTACCCCAGGCGCTCAGCAGCCAGGACTGCCACTGCCCCCACGCACCTGCTGAGTGCTTCTTGCTCCTGCCAGGCACTTGGGGCATGTCAGGCTGGCCTCCTTCCAGCGCTGCTGGTGAGGACCCCTTAACGCCTAAGGTGATGCATGCTGGCGCTGGAACACTCCTGTGCATAATGTAGTTTCCATGCTATGACAAAATGGAGGAGGTTGCTATGTTGATGCTGTGCTTCTCTGAGCTGCCCAAGGGGGTGCCTGCTTGGCTACTGTAGGAACTGATGCATGGCTAGATGATCTCCCCTTTGAAATGGAGCCTGGCTTCTAGATTGGTCACAGTGGCACTGACCCACTGCGGTCCCCAACAGCCCTGTTGCAGAGCTGCTGAGCCTGGCCCAGGTGAGCACTTTCCTCCCCCCTGCACGGAACATGTAGGCTTTGAGGTGACCCTCCTCCTCCTCCACAGGCTCCTACAATGGCATCCGCACACAGGAGGGTGGCCCAGGGAGCCTGAACAGCCTGGAAAGCTTGGAAGGGCTGCCTGTCCAAGTGGAAGCTTCACTGCCCAGTCAAGTGGGTGATCTGCTGAGCCGCGTGCAAGGAGGGGGCTGCAGCCCGGAGACTTACCTCAGCTCCACACAGCAAGAGTGGCTGGCACTGCGCCTGCATGGCGGGCGCCGCTGGAAAGTGCCTGGCCTACCCTGCATGAGCCGAACCTCAGAGCCCTGAGTGGTGCCTCTGCTGGCCAGGACTGCAGTGGGAGCACCAAGCCCAGCCTTTAGGGGGAGGACTCAAGGGTGCCACATCTCCCAGAGGCACGGGGCAGGCATCTTCCCCCCATTCGGATGACTGCTTGCACATGCATGTCTGGGCTTGCCACGCCAAGAAGGATCCTCTCCTTGGGTGGAGGAGAGGTAATGCACCTATCAGGGCTGGACTGGGCACCAGGCCGCCACTCCGCCTGCTGCTTCTACTCTGGCATTCCAGGATGGAACGGGGGGGGGCACATTGCTCCATTGTCTGAGCTGATCTCACTGTTCAAGGGTCAGCAAAGCCTTCGGAAGCAAGAACAGCACTAGTCAACAGCTCTGCTGGGCAAGGAGGAGCTGACACTGCACCCTACCAGATGAGGCCAAGGTTTGTTTGCTGTGCAGGCAGTGTCAAGGACCATGGCAGTGCTGGTGCTGGGCAGGAGGGCAGTGCTTGGCTTCATGCTGTAAGTCCCCTTCTGCAGTTGTGCGTGACAAATAAAATCTGGGCTATGCCACTGCCAGCTCTGGACGTTGACTTCAGAATCTCAACAAGTGTCCTCTCGGCTTTTTACTGTAATGTCATAACCTGGGCTCTGCAGGTGCGGGTGCTCTTGATTCTTTCTTGGGCAAGCAGAGAGGGTGGAACCGGGTGAGTTGGCTGCAGACTCTATATAGGTCTGAAGCTAGTTGGCATAAATGCTTAGGGCAGTTTATGATGTGGCTTCTGTGCTGGAACTGCACTGGACCTACTCCTGCCTAGCTCAGAAACCTGGCTGCAGCCATTTCTCCTTACTGCTGTACCTGGAGCTGTGAGCAGCTCTTGACACTCGAAGAAGTGGCCATCTCCGCTCAGATGTTGGAGTAGTTCACTTCTGTCTTCTGTGCTCTTGCTGGGCCTGTGGTGAAGCCACTAGCCATGAGGAGAAGCAGTGAGTAATGTGAGGAAGTGTGGGGGGGGGGGCTCTGTTACCTGCAGGTCATTTTTTAAGGACAGGAGATTTAAAAGGGGTGAGGTGCTGAGAAGGAAGAAAAGGCTGTCAGCAGAGGACCTGGCCATAGAATCATAGAGTTGGAAGCAGCCTAATAGGTCAGCTAGTCCACTCCCTGCTTAGGCAGGAATTCCTCTTAGAGCATCCAACAGGTGCTTGTCAAGCATCTGCTTGAATATCTCTAGTGAGGGAGAGTCCACCACCTCTCTAGGCAATATATTCCGCTGAAATGGAATTGGTCTGAAATGAACAGTAGAGCATTCAGACCAAGGCAGGAGGTCAGGAGGCAGCAAGCCTTGGTTCCTAAGCGGCAAACAGTGTGGTTGGATGGTTTTGACGCTGTTAGTTTCACTTCATTTTAGCACCAGTAAAACTGGTGAAGCCCCTTCAGGGCAGAAGCAGGGCCAGTTCCCTTGCAGTAATGTGTCCTCAGAGAGGCGCCAGGCAGGAGGGTTGCGCAGAGAACCATCGCCAGGGTTGGGTACAGGCAACTTGCAGGGTTGATTTGGCACAGCCTTTGTACTTGGAAAGGGTGCATCTGTACCAGGTGCTTGCAGGCAGGTGCTAAAAGGATGGTTCTGGAGGGTATTTTAAGGACAGGCTTCTGTCCTTTCAAAACAGTTTGTTAGCCAAGGACAGTGCTGGGGTCTGGGCTGCTTGCCAGGGTGTGGGGCAGGGCCCCAGGTGTCTGCTCCAGGCCTCGTGCAGGACTCATGGCAGCCCAAAAGCGCATCCTTCAGCAAATCTAAAGCTGCCATATTTAAGTCTTTGTATGGCTCGCGCAAAGTTAAAATTCACAGTCACCGTGTCATTCTAGGATTCAGATGTGCACTTTGGCTGCTGTGAGCCCCATGTCAGAGAATGGAGGGGCTCCTGTAGCTGGAGGAGTGGGGCAATGGAGCCAGGCTGCTAGGTAGCAAGGTCAAAGCCAGGACCGCAAAGGTGGCTGTTCCACGCACGGGCGGTTAGGCAGAGCGCAAGGGTCTCTGCATGGCTGGAGCTGGCACAGTAGCATTTAAACTGACCCTTGTGGGGAAAGAAAAGGAGCAGGGCCGCATCTGGGTCAGGACGCCTCAGTCTGTGCGGGGCGGCGGCAGCAGCAGCCTGTCCGGCAGGAGGGCCTGGGGGTCGGTGCTCTGATGCAGGGGGCGGAGCGCCGGCAGCAGTGCGCGCAGCGGGAACGGGGAATCGGGGCGGCGGTGGACGGCTGGGGGAGAGCCCGCAGCGGGAAGGGCGATCAGGGCCGGGCCTCCGCGTGGGTCGCTGGCAGCCTGCGCACGCGGGGCCTCCTTCCGGGCGGGCCTTGCTGCTGCCGCGCCTTCCCCGCCCCGGCCGAGGCACCAGCGACGACGCGGCTGCAGGCCCGGCGTCACGGGCACGGGCTGTTCCGGCGCGCCCCTCCCGTTCCGGGCGAGGCCGTGCCCGCAGAAGGGCGGCGTGGCCACGTGCGCGGAAGCCAAGCCGGACCGGGCGGGCGGAGATGTGGATGCAGCGGCTGCTGGTGGCCGAGCGGGGGGACGACGAGGACGAGGACGAGGCCTGTCCCGACGGGGAGCCCCGCTGGGCCTGTCCGGACCGGGACGACGAGGACGAGGACGGGCTGGATGCCGGCGGCGGCCCGGCCACCTTCTGCGGCTTCCGGCGGGCCTTCCTCTGCCCGGCGCCAGCCAGCAGCGCCCCCGGCTGCCCGCTGCGGGGCTTCGCGCTCCCCCGGGAACAGCCGCCGCCGCGTCCCACCGCCGAGGTCAGTGCGGGCCGTGGGGGCGCCTGCCGGGCCTGGCCGAGCCATCCCATCCCACCCCATCCCATCTTCTCTGCCCAGCAGGAGGCGGCGCGGAACGCGGAGGAGCTGCTGGCCGAGGAGGAGCGCCTGAGGCGGCGGGCGGAGAAGAAGCGCCTCAAGAAGCGGGTGAGGCCGCGGGCGGGCGTGGGGCCGGGGGGGCGGGCGGGCTGGCGGGCCGGGACGCAGCGCTTTCTCTCCCCCCAGAGGCGGAAGGACCGGAGGAGGCAGGAGCGGCGCCAGCAACAGCAGCAGCCGGCCGAGAGCGGGGCGGAAGCGGTGAGCGGCCGGGCGGGGGCGCCGTCGGGGCTGGCCGGTCCTCCTCTGCTCTCAGGCGGCAGCTCTGTCCCCCGAGGCGCAGGGCCCCGCGCTGGAGGGAGCAGCCTGGGGGGGGGGCGTTTCCCGTCACCTTTTACTGTCTCTGCAGAGCATCCCTGGCAAAGAGCCCTTGATAGGCACTGCTGGTCGTGGGGAGCCCGGCCTGCCTGACTGGGAGGGCAGCTCCGCCCAGGATCCCAGCGAGAGCCCAGCCTCTTCAGGCAGGAGCACCGAGGAGGAGACGGAAGTGAGCATGCGTGCTGGCGGGGGGGGGGGCAGTAGCCACACTCGCCCCTGGGCAGAGGCTGGTTGACCTGTCCCTGGGGGTCCATGCATGGTGGTGCTGAAGCTGAAGTGCGCAGCCCTCCCTTCCTGCCTGCAGTGCCTGCCCTGCAAACCAGGAGTTGCTGTGGGCTCCAGAGGAAATGGGCTCCGTCCTGCTCTCCCTGATTTTGACTTCGAAGAGGGCAGGTTTCACCCTGGAATTCGGGGCCGGCCTAGCAGTGAGGCTGGCTGAATGGCTTGCTTCAGGCTGCAAACAGGGCTGGATGCCCCGTTGTTTGCCCAGGCGCTTCAGTGAACTCTCTGATCCCCTTCCTGCTTGCTGAGAACTTAAAAAGGCAGGTGATGGGGAGAGCTTTCTACTCCACTGCCAACTTCTCTTCCCTCCAATTAGTTATTTACTCATTCACTCCATAGCATAGGCTTGCTTACTGGTGCAGTAAACTTCATGTTTTGGTCTGGCTGATAGCAGAACTTGAAAAAAGAATCTCTCTTTTTTTGGGGTTGGAAACAATTTCTTTCTGAGAGCAAGATAAGGAGAAGGTAACAAAGAAGCCAGGCTTCTTGAAGATGATAGCTAAAGTCACTTTTCTTTTTTCCACCACTTAATTTCTAGGAGGAACTTGATCTTACCAGCACCTTTGTTTCAAAAGCTCGTCTCAAGGTGGGCCCCAAACCCCTGCTCCCTCCGTCTCTGAGGAAAGGAAAGGCACCCAGTCCTGTAGGGAAGGAGCTGGAACCAAAAGTGGAACAGGAGGTGAGGAGCATTCCCTTTGTTGATGGCTACGGAAGAGGCATGTGCTTCTTGAACTTTCTCCGTCTTTTACCGGTAGATGCCAGAAGCATGTAGTTAGGCCTGCCGTTGGCCTGCTTAACCTACTGCTGGTTGCAGCCTATTCCCTTACGCTGCCCCTTTTTTGCACTCCTGGTGGAACAAGGGTACAGAAGGCTCAGCCGTGTTTGGCTTTGGGCTTTTGCTTTGCGGCTAATTCCTATTTAACGTCATGAGCAGTACTAGTACACGTTGCAGGAGGGGTTCAGGAGCAAGAGGATCGTTCTACCGTGTGTCACATAGTCCTTGTAATGAGAGCACAGAATGAGGTGGTCCTTCCCAGGCATCCTCTGGCTGGTGGGCCTCATGTCCAACCTTGTCTTTCAGGTTCCACGGTCTTGTGGCCTCCAAATGAATCCTGTAGAGCAGAGTCTGGTGCTGGCAGGTGCGAATAGTGCAATGGTTCACCTCCCCTCCCCCACGTATTCCTTTCTCTTCTCCTTTCATGGGATCATGCTAGTGTAAGGCAGGAGGAATTATGAGTCCTGTCCTGTTTTGGGGAGAGGAGGGGTTCAGTGTTCCCTGACAGTTTCTTAGAGAAGTTTAGCTACACTATTGTGCCTTAAGAGGGTAAAACATTGAGTTCATCTTTTGGTTTTGTATCCTTGCAATATGTTGCCCAACCTTACATGTCCTAAAGATTGCGGGAATGAGACTGCAAAGAGAGAGTGCTATCGTGAGGCCGTGCTGCTGTTCACAGAGGCGGTCAAACTGAATCCCCGGGAATACAGGTAAGCTCTGGCAGGGAGTGGGAAAGGAAGCTGCCCGGGGCCTGTCCTTCTCCTCTCTCTCCCATCTGTATTGTTGCATCCTTTTGTGGGCAGTTCAGCTGGAAGTATCTCTTGTCACCACACAGGCCATGGAAAACTTCAGGTGCATCGCATTGGTGGACTTGCCCTGTTCTTTCTCTTTTTTCTTCTCTGTCATATAGAGGAGCTACAGTTGTTAGCCTAGATAGGCCCTTGGCAGTATGATGTTATGGGTCTCCTGTTCTCTCTGCCGCTGTCTTTTGCTGCAACCTTTCAGTGCCCCAGGAAGGGCTTCCTCAGGGGTTTCAGGCACAGTAGAAGTGGACCCCACTATGTTATGTAAAGCCTGTACACACCTTATTGGCTGGTTTGGCTCTGCTTTTTTCTTCAAGGAGCTCAGAATGACTTTTCTGTGCTGTAGTGATCTTTTGGGGGCAGAGAGTTTTTGGCAAGAGTTTATAGTGGAGAGTAGGACAAAGCCCAGACTTCCTATAATATACTATTTTACCAGCCCTTACATCACACTGGTGCTCTGTGAGGCTTTGCTGTCTTAGAGCCTTCATAGCAGTTGCTTCAACATTTTTCCATCAGAGGAAGACATTCTTAGTCCCCCGCTCCTCTTTTAGGTAGTATCGTAAAGATTGCTTCAAGTGTTTGCTGGTTATTTAGTTGATGTGGGGTTGTATGCCTCAAAAAGATGTAACTTGATTGCTGAGTAACTGTTGTCAGGTGACCCTGATCTTGTTGATGACTTCTGCGGAGTTGAGATTAAACACTTTTGCTACGGAGGGGCTGGTTCCTGCCAAACAATACCTGGGAGTATTCTGGCAGGAGGCGGAGGAGAAGCAAGGGAGGAGTATTCTTTCAGCCCCAACTCCTTGGAGCACTCTGAAGGTTGTCTTGACCCTGGCATGGGTTGAGCAGGTATAGCAAAGTTCTGTGCACAGGAAGGGCCACCAACGGTCCAGTGGGAGCAAGGGGTCTCTTTGGGGCCTGGAGGCAGATGCGATGTTGGTTTTTTCCACATAGATTTTGCTACGAAGAAGGCTTTTTAGCAAGAACGCTGAGTCTGGTCGTTGTTTCTCTCTCCAGGTTCTTTGGAAATCGCTCATTCTGCTACGAGAAGCTGCAGTGTTATGTGGAGGCCTTGCGTGATGCCCAGCTTGCCCTCAGCCTGCAGCCTGGCTGGCCCAAGGGCCTCTTCCGCCAGGGCAAGGCTCTCATGGGCCTGAAGGTACTGCACGCGGGACCAGGCCTTGGGGATCCTCTCTCTGGCTGTGTGGGAGTATGGCCAAGGAGGGTGTTCTGCATTTGTGGTTGGGGAGGCAGTAACTGAGGGTGCTCCTGAGTCAGATGTGAGGAGGTTCTGGGTTTGGTCCTTGGTGCCTTCTCTAGCTGGGGCTGGGAACAGCCTTCCACTGTAGGTCAGGAAAACTCTATGTGGGGCCAGGTCTAGGGAGGGCATCTAGGCTAGCATTTTGCTTCCCCCAGTGGTCCTGCAAGGCTGATAGGCACAAGGGAAGAGGTTCCTCTTTGCAGTTTAGCATGCAGGGACAGCACACAGTTACTGGGACGTGTGATCTCTGGTTCTCCATACAAGCTAGTGGCTGTTAGCCCATCTCAAGGCAGCAGATGCCGCAGTCTGATCTTGTTCTGTGTGAAGACCTTTTATGGCTGGCCTGGATCTCTTGCCAGCTAGTTTCACAGGGTGACTCCTGGGTTGAGGGAGTGTGTGTGTGTGGGTGTGTGTGTGTGTGTGTGAGAGAGAGAGAGAGAGAGAGAGAGAAACTTGCTTGTTCCATGCAGTGCTGTAGAAGTCTCAGCTGTGGTCTTCCTTAACTTTCTTTTTTTAGTCTGAAAGTCCCACTTGGTGCAGCTTTTCCTTGTCAGGAAGGCTCTCCAGATTTCTGACTCTCTGGCCTGAAGCGAGGCGATGGGCCTATGCCTGCTCTCCTGGGACTGAGCCCCATGGAACCTGAGCAGATGTGCCTAGAATTTTACTGGCGGCCCCGGTGTTGCTGACATAGGTGGGCCCAGAACCTGCACTGTCCAGGGCAGCCTCCTATGTGCCAGAGCGGCGACTGACGCTTCCTTTCTTCTTACTCTTCTAGCGGTATGCTGAGGCTGCCAGGACCTTTAAGGAGCTCCTGCAGCTGGATGGTTCTCGTCACGATGCAGCGATCCAGCTAGAGAGGTGCCGTGCTCAGCTGTTACTGGTGAGTAGGGTGCAGTCCTTGTGCTGGGAAGGGGTGTCCCTACCTAGTGGTCACGTGGTCCAGCTGGCCCAGGGGCCTCCCCTTGCTGGCAGCATGCTGGGGG
Organism: Tiliqua scincoides; assembly: GCF_035046505.1. NCBI lineage: Eukaryota > Metazoa > Chordata > Lepidosauria > Squamata > Scincidae > Tiliqua > Tiliqua scincoides. The sequence continues at coordinate 388,652 of NC_089826.1, read as the reverse complement.
GGTGGGGGCTGGGGAAGGCCCTGTAGTGAGGCAGGCCATGTGTGCAGGTAGCAGTTTCTAGGGCATTCTTGGGTTCCTGGTGACTTCCCCCACCAGGAAAGGTCACCAGAAGTCGCTCTTTCCTGCCAGGAGAATGGCTTCAGCCAGTATCATTTGAAGTGGAACGTCCCAGCCAGAGAAGGCCAGCTGCCCTTGCCTGGTAAGAGGCAGTTTGACATGCTCAACGAACACCCCTTGGGAAGGATGTATTGTGGCTGTTGGGTGGGTTGTGGGGTGGGGCCCTGCATGTTCATCTGATGCAGGCTGCCAGCCTCTTCTCCCTCCTTCCTGGCAAGGAGCTCAACCCAGAGATCAGCCGTTAACGAGCAGCACCTCCCAGTCAGGAAGGCATCTGGCTCCAGTCACCATCACCAACTCCAAGCGCAGAACCCTGCCTCCTCCAGTGGCACAAGCTCCAATCAGGTACAGTGGCTGGGGAGCATGTGTGGGGGGGTGAGGCATTTGGGGGCTAGGCTTGCACTTGGGGTGAGGCAACAAGAGACAGGAGGCATGAGAACTGTTGCAGATAACCCCCTTGAGTTGTCAAGAGCGAAAGGGTGTGAATGAGTCCAGCCACCTTCCAGCCGCTAGCAGCTTCTGGACCTTGGCACGAATGCTGCCTGCTTCGGCTCACCTGTCCCTTGCTTTTCTTACTTTCTGCTGCAGATGTGACTCATCTGTGAGGCAGAGGAGGAGTGCTGTCCGTGTGCTCCTGTCTCAGACCCTGATGGCAGTAGCTGGGTTCCACGTATGCCAAGGCCCAGCTCCCATTTTGGGGAAGACACACGTTGTTCACACACACGCGGAAAAGGGACTGGTCCACGTGGCTGAACCAGCTCCTTTTTCCCATCCAGGTGGCAGCAGCACTGCCCTTGGAGCGTGTGTGTGCTGGATCCCAGGGCACATGAGCCCCCCCTCCCCTGGTTACCAGCCACCGACTGGCCTCTTCATCATTGTGTCGGTTGCTCTGCAGGGGCAGGAGACCCAACAGGGAGGAGGACCCCAGAAAACAATCCTGATGGTGGCTGATCAATTTTGGTCTTTTAGCGTGGCGGGGGGCTCATGCAATAGGGTGGGTGCCATAGGTGAGTTGTGGGGCTCAGCCGCCTCCGTCTCTTGGCTGACCAGGGCTCTCTGTTGCAGGGAGTGGTTTGCTGTGTGGGTGGGGAACCTCATGCCCCAGATCACCCAAGAGGATCTGCGACGCTATTTCCAGCCGTGAGTAGCCCCCCCCCCATTACTCCTGCTGCTGTGTGGGGAAGGGTGGCAGACCCCGTCCCTTCCTCCTTCTGCCTTGCTTGGCAGGCCTCTGACAGTGAGATAGTGGGGGGGGGGCAGGATGGACAAGAGGGGGGATTCGTCTTCCAAGCAGGCTTGGCAGCGCTGTGGTGCCTACTCTCCTCTGCATGCAGGTTTGGGCCCATTGACTCCATCCGCCGACTTCCACGGAAGTTCTGTGCCTTTGTTAACTACACAAGCAAAGAGGCTGCTGAGGCAGCCTTCACAGCCCTGCAGGTGAGAGTTCCTGTCTTGAGCTGGGGGCCCCCCAGTAAGGCTGAAGTGAGTTATTTTGGGTTTTCGTATTAGAATCGTAGAGTTGTAAGGGACCATAAAGGCTGTCTAGTGCAACGCTTCCTGCAGGAAGCAGGAATATCCTCTCTGGGGTATCTCCCAAAGGTGCCTGTCAAGCCTCTGCCTGGAGACTTCAAGCGATGGAGGAACCAGCACTCCCCTTGGCAATTGGTTCCATTGGCGAACTGCTTTTAAGCATCTCCTCATGATATCCACCTGAAATTGCCCCTCCTGCAGCTCCAGCTCTACAGTCCCGTCCGTATTTTCCTGCTGAGCGAGATGTCACGAGGGGCCTCATCAGATGCTTTGCAGAAATCAAGATAAGGCATTCTCACTGTTCACTAAGCTGCTAACACAAAAAATGAGATTTGTCTGATAAGATTTAGTTTTGACAGATCCCTGTTGGCTTCTAGTGATCACTGCACTGATATCCGGATGCACACAGACTGACTGTTCAGTCATTTGTTCTTCTGATCTCGCCTGGGATTTGAGTTAAGGCTGATGGGTCTGTAATTTCCCGGGTTGTTGTCCTCTCTCTTTCTTGAAGATGGGAACTCTGTCCACCGGCTCCGGTCTGGTGGTGCCTCCATCTCTAGGCTTGGCCAGGGAGCACTGACCGAGGTTCTGAGAATTCTTTCAGTACCCCAGGAGGCAGTTTGTCTGGTTCAAAAGACTTGAACGGCCAGTTGGGTAATTCTTAAGCAGCTCTCTATCAAGCCAGGCCCATTGACCCTGCTCTTGTGGGCCACCACCCCTCAGCCAAGGACACAGCATAAGCGTTTGCACAGTCTCTTACTGGAAGAAGATGGACAGAGGAGGGGCTGAGCAGTTCCGCCTTCTCCTTGTCATCAGGCAGCACTTCACCATCCTCGCTAAAGCAGCCACCCTACTATTTTTTCCTCTCATGGTTCCTTTGATCACATCTAAAAAGCTTTCTTTTGTTGCTGTTTGTGTCCCTGTCCAGCCTCTGCTCCTAGTGAGCTTTAGTGTTCCTGACACTCCTCTTCAAGCCTGGGCTGCTACTTCTGGGTGACCTCTCCTACTTTTCGCATCCTACATATGTCATTTTTGGTCTTGCCCTTGATGCTAACACAGCCATGCTGGCTTTATTTATTTATACAGGTATTTATATACCACCTTTCTTTGGTCCTCAGATTTCTCCTCAGACTTTAATCCAAGGCTGTTTACACAGGCAAGGCTGTTCTAAACCCCCGTAGGGATTTTTACAATTGAATAGTTCTGGTCTTTCATAGAACTCCTCCTTCCAGCTGGATTCCTTCCCGGTCTGGCCTCTCTCTGGCCCTTCGCCTCCCACGCTCCACTTGACGGCAACTCCTCTCTGCCACCGAGGGTCAGCTCATCAGTATCTCAGCGTGTCGTCAGTTCTCGGGTACCTCCGGTTGTTTCGAACTGGCAGCCTCAGATCTTCGGGCATACAAGGCGGCAGCTCTGCCAACTGAGCCAGACCTCCTGCCCTTTGAGAGGTCTCCCCTTTTGCTTTCCCATCGAAATTACATAAGAAGAACCCCGCTGGGTCATGCCCAGGGCCCATCTGGTCCAGCCTCACAGTTGCCCACCAGAGGCCTCTGGGAGCCTGCAAGACCCCTGTCTCTCGTTGTCTGTCCCTGGCACTTGGAGACAGGCTGTCTCTGAAGGCTGCAGGTAGCTGGTCCCTTCTCTGCTTATGTCTGTAGTCACTATTTTGTCAGGAACTCCCTTTATTGTGCCTTAGACTTGCTCAGCAAGTGAGGAGGCCGCACACCCTTGTCTGTATTTTCCGAGGCGTCCTGCTTGGCCCAAGTTCCAGCAGTTGGGAGACGCTAGTGGTAGAGGTGCTTACTCTGCAGTGACACCTGCTGGAGTTGGTGACCTTTCTTGGCTGTGTAGTCACCAGTGCTTCTCAAGGGGGACGACATATTGAGTAGCAGATAGCCTCAGGTTATCAGCAAGTGACACTGCGCCTTTCTAACTTCTAGTACTGCAGTCTGTAGACCTCCATAATGGCTTTAGGCAGCACCTCAAAGCAGGTGTGAGGGAGGAAGTGCTGCTTGGAGCTGACAGAGGGATAGATGAGCCTGGGCCTGCGCTGTCAGGAAGCTGCATGATGGCCTGGGAGGGAGGTGTTCTGGCTGCAGCGTGCAGTGGATGGTGAGCTTGTGGATATCAAGTTGGCCTTTGTGGGAAGTTGGCAGGCTGCCATGCCCTTGGCTGGCGACCCTGATGGAGGGGGGTGGGTCCTTGCCTTGCTGTGACTGGCCCCAGACTGCAAGGGGTCTGCTTTGTGTTCTTGCCCAGGGCGTGGAGGTGGAAGGAAGCAAACTTCTGCTGCAGCTGAAGCACCCAGTGCATGCCACTCCTCTCCCCACCAAGGCATCCAGCGGCCTTTGAAGTGGTAGGTGGGTGTGTTGGGGCACAAGGAGTTGCCGGGGCAGTTGGGTTTGGAAAAGGAGGCAAGAGGCTTAACCCTGGATCTGTGGGGGAGGGGGCACTTTTTCTGATGCAGGGGCAACTCCCAGGGGCAGTCAGCCAGCCAGCCAGCCAACATGATGCCTCCTTTTGTAGAGGCAGGGGAGTGGCTGCAACTCTGGGGAAGGATCCTTGCCAGTCATTCCTTTCCCTCCCTCCAGCGAGCAGTTCACCTGCTTCTTCTCCCGCCTTGGTTGGTGGTTCCTGGCAGAATTGTTGGCGGTACTCAGGCAGCTCTGCAGTTTTGGATACCATCTCCCAGGAGAAGCTGTGGGCTGGAAGCTGCTGCATCTGGGAGACAAGGCTGGTCCCCGCCAGACTTTGGGGACGGAGCTTGCGTGTGTGTCCTGCTGGGGTGGGGCAGTTTGTGGGGGCTACCTGGAGAAGTGGCATGTTCTGCAGGAGCTACGCAGGCAGATTCTGGTGCATGCCAGATTGTGGCCATTGTGGCCTTAACTCCCCACCTATACCAATCTCTCCCCCAGGGGTTTTCCAAGGACTTCTTACTTCTGGGCTGGGTTGGCTGTGTTATGGTCTGGCTCTTCATCATGGCACCTGGAGGTCCACAGTGGGAGTGGATCAGCCAGTGCCCCAGTGGATTGAGAAGGAAAGGGCTGCAGTTTGGGGGACTGGCCCTGTGGTCAGAGGGGAGAGGGTGGGAGAGCTTTCCCCTGCAGGCAGGTGTCTTTCAATCCCACCCCCAAGACGTCATGTACCAGCAATATACTGAAAAGCAGTAAGCAGCCCCTGCCCTCCATCTGCTGCCTCTGTGGAGCTTGTGCACCCTTCTTGTTCTTGCCTAGACAGGCCTTCCTTCCCCGAACTGCGTTGGGAAGCGGAGAAATGGGCTGAGTTGAACCTTGCCTTTGTTGGGGACTCTGTTGAGAACAAGGGCATGTGGTGGCCGCTCTGTGACCACAGCTTGCTCTGGCGCCTCACCCCGCTGAATGGAGTGGCTGAGGGTGGGGCTCAGAAGTCTGTGGGCCCCTCCCTGCTCTTCTGCTCAGGCCCGTCGGATTTGTGCCTGTTTTTACACTGTTCCAATAAACTTGCTGCTGCCTCCATGCCTGCTTGTGGAGAGGCATTTGGGAACTTCCCTTAGTGGCTGCCGAGTGCCAGTCCTTTCCCAAGCTACACCTGGGGAGGGGGAGCTCTGCATGCGAGGCCTGTTGGAACAGGCAGTCTTGCTTGTGCCTGGGAGGGCGACTGCACCTGAGGCCTCACTGCTCCCCTGGCTCAAGACGGTCAGCAGTGGCATCCTGCCTTCACCACTTCAGCCCCGGGGCCTCTTCTTGTGTGTCTGCCTGTTTGTGGCTGGTGTGTGCCAAACACCTGCTTGGTTCCCTTGGATTTCTTTCCTGGGCTTCTGGATGGACCAAGGCCTTTTTGCACTGTTAAGGGGTCAGTGAAGTCCTGGCCTCCCGCCTGGCGCTCTGCTCCTGTTGGCCTCCTTAACCCTTCTCAAGGTCTCCGCAGTCTCTTCTTTCTGGGCTGCACCTCCTGCAGGCCCCTGGCAGGCTTTCTAACCTCCTCCCTGGCTGAGGTGCCTTAGTCAGTCCTTTCTTCCACTGCCTCCTGTTGTGTCCCAGTATTCCTTCACCCTCCCTCTATTGTGCTTCCTGGAGGACAGGAACTTGGTTCCGCCTCTGCTCTAGCCCTGAAGCCCTCACCTTGCGCCTCCAGGGCCGTGTCATGAATGACACTTGGCCCTCCTTTTGGGCCATATATCTGCTGTAGAATTATCTGGACGGCCCCTGGCATGCTGCTGAACCCTCTTAACTGCCACCCTCCTGTACCCGAAGCAGCACAGACACGTACGTGTGGCCAGCTGCCTGAGTGAGGCGGTGCTATGAGGAGTTACTTGAGCATCTCTTCTCCCTGGAGCGCAGCCTGCTGTGAGCCCCAACTGGCTTCCGGTTGTCTTGCCTCTGACAGATGCTCTGCTGGAGGTTGTCCTAAGCAGACAGAACTTGGCTAAAAGAAACACACCCGGTTGTCCTTTTAGGGAGCTGTTTGCACCCCAGCTGGCCATGAATCGACTGCCCCCGACAGTGGAAGGGAGTGGGAAACTACCCGGCCTGGCGGCTGCTGCCCTGGCTGTGACCACCCCCTCCCCTTGCACAGGCTGCCCTTTTTCCAGCCCCAATTTCATGGGGCTCTGCTTCAGGTATCCACAGACTTCCTTTCCCAGGGCAGGAATGTCAGGCAGCTGGGGGAACACAAGCTTCCTGGGGCTCTTTGATGCCTGGGTTTTGCTTCCCCTGGGAGCAGGATTCCTGGCATTCTTTGGGGAGACTTGGGCCAGCAGGTGGGGAGGGGCTCCATCCTAGGCACCCTGGGGCAGGGCCAATTAGTTCCAGGAGGCTGGGGGAGTGGCAAGAACACTTCCTGCTGTGGGAGGGGAGCCCATTGAGAAGACCGACCCGGTGCCTGTTGCCCTAGGGGCAGGTTTAGCAGACCAAGTGTCTCTCCTCCCCAGGCGCTGCCCTCTTGCTTTGGTTCTCCCTGGCAGCCAATGGCTCAGTCATGGGAGGCTGACTTAGGGGCACCACCTACCCCCAGAACAGGCAGAACATCTCCCGGCACGGGTGCGAGCAAGTACCCCTGGTGCTGAGAAGGACTGGGCTGCCCCTTGTGCCAATTGCGACTTGGCTTCCTTCCAACAGAGAAGGGTGTGCTCAGCCTGGCAGAGTTCCAAGCCCGCTGTAGGCAGCCGTGTGAAAGACACGGGGGGGGGCACCTTCTGGGCTCTGCAAGGGCAGTGGGCGTTACACCCCTTCTGCCTGAAGAACCTGGTGGCTATTTGCCAGCTAGCCCTGAAACACTCAGCTAGTGCATGTTTCTGTGCTGCCCTTCAGGTGGAACCAGCAGAGCAGGAAGCTGAGCTGTCAGTCCAGCACCATTCTAATCATGGGCCCTACTACAAGTAAAGCAGTGTGTAAAGTCGTGCACGTTGGGGCAAAAACCCAAACTTTACAGATAGATGAGTGGGTTCTAAGCTGCCTGTGACAGACCAGCTCTTGGGGTGCTGGTGGACAGCTCAGTGAGAGTGTGGACCCCATGTGCGGGGGCGGTGAAGAAGGCCAGTCCCATGCTTGGGCTTATTAGAAAAGAGATTGAAAATAAAACAGCTAATATTATGATGCCAGTGTACAAATTGATGATAAGGCCACCATGGCCAATATCTTATTGGCCAAGACCAATAAGAACATAATTCTTAAGACCTGTGCTGCCATCCTGGAGCTGTGGGCAGCAGGGAAAGAGCCAGGTTTCCCTGGGAGGACAGCATCACCCTCCCTTTCCAGCCTGGAATGAACCAGGGGCTCTGTCCTGGGCAAGAATTGATTGAGGTGTTGTCATCAGGAGCCCAGTTAGGACTGGAGTCTTCGAGGTGGAAGGAAGGGGTCTTGGAGGGCACCTAGTCCAGCCTTCTTGGTGCCTGTGCCTGTTCCATCCCCGTCCTATGGCAATTCACCCCCACCCCCACCCCTGCTTGAAAACCTCCAGTGAGGGAGAGCCCATATCTGTATGAGGCAGGCTGCTCCAAAGCTGGAGAGCTCTCGCAGTGAGGATGTTCCTCTTGATGTTCTGCTGAAATGTCACTTGTCCAATCCAGGGGGTCCAGTCCTGTCATGGAGCTGGATCTCACCCTCAGAAAATTCTCCAGGGTGCATATACCAAGCTCTTTCTACGGATCTAGCTTTGTTTCCAGACATCTCTGCTGCCTTCCTCTCAAACTGCTCCAGCTTAGCAATGCCCCAATACCCCTAAAACTTGGTGCCCAGAACAAGTGGGTTCCTGCCAGGAAAGGCCTGGCTGGGGCAGGGCAGGGCCTGGTGTGGTTCCCATCAACTGTCTGTCTGGAGGCACCTTTCACTGTTGGGTCACACAGCTTGAGGCCACTGCTGCTGCCCCATCCTGTAGTTGTGCAGGACTTTCCTTCTGCTACTCTCCTGAGCTTCCTCTTGGTGGGGCAGTTTTGAATCCTCACCCTCCTCAGCTGGGTGTTGCCTGCGCATGTGATAAGTGTTCCCTCTAGTCCTTGTGCAGGTCACTTTTAAACCTGCTGAGCAGGTCAGGCCTGAGACAGCCTCGCACCCTCCCTTCACCAGGAGACCTTGGAAGTGCTTTTGAACTGGTGGGTGCAGTGAACATGACTCTCTGATTTGTTGGTGCTGAAGTCCTCTCTTGCCCTTTCTTAGGCTGGCAGCAGTGGTCTGGGTATTCAGAAGAAAAGGCCTTTTAGGGGTCAGGCTCTCTGTGGGAGTAGCTTAGGGCTGCATGGGGGGGGGAGTGACCCAGAGCTGAGGCTGACTGGAGCAGCTGTTGCAGGTGGCCAGCTGGTGGACTCCTTTTGAGCAAGCGGTGGATGGGAGCGTGGTCTGCTGCTACAGCTGCAGTTGCTTTAAACTGGGCAGTTAAGGAGGACTTGGGGTTCCACCCTTTTAAAGGAGGCCAGGCAGTGGAGGTGTGGCAGCAGGCATGGAGGTGGGCATGCATGTGCCAGGGCGAGAGACAAGAATGTGGGGCCAGTTGGAGTGCTGGGTGGGTTTGGGGGCAATTCATTAGGAAAGGTCAAAGGGGGTCAGCACACTGAAGTCAGGAGGCCTGGCATGGCGACCTGTAGCAAGAGGAGGCAGGTGCCAGAGCAGCAGCCTGACTGCAGGGTAGCAGAATCTCCTTCGCAGAGGGGGCTGCCCAGAGCCTGCTTGCCTGCAGCTGGCAGTGGGTGACCCACTGAGCGCTTCTGGTGCCTGGGAGAATCCAAGCTGCGGAAAGTGCAGGAGCGGGCCCGGGGCCCACTAGTCCAGCTCCCTGGATCTCTCAGCGGCCCACAAGAGACCTGCCCTCCCTTGCGCCCGGCACTGGCGGGCATTCGGCCAGCTGGAGGCGCTGCGTGGCGGCGAGGAGGATCGGCCTCTTGGCCTTCGGGCTGCGCGTCCCCGGCCAGTAGGGGGCCGCAGCGTCATTTCTCGGGTCTCACGGCTGGGCCGCGGCGCTCGTCCCTCCGCGGGGTAGGCCGGCCCGTTCGTTTCCGTCCCCGGTGCGCCAGAGCTGGAGCGCCGCCCTTCGCCCGAGGAGCTTCCGCCGGGGCTGCTCGGATAGGCGGCTGTGGGCAAGCGAGAGGAGGCTCGGAGCCCTCCCTCCGCGGGAGCGGGGCGGCAGGGGTCGCCCGAAGCCCACGCGCTGCGCTGCCGTGGGGAGCGAGCCCTTCCGCCTGCAGGGGGCGGCGGGTCTCGGCGAAGGCTCCTCTCTGGCCGCGTCCGCGGGGGGAGTCATCAATCACCGCTCCGAGGAGGCGCGGCGGGCGGGCGGACGAGCTGCTCAGCCGGAAAATTGGACAAGCGCGGGATCCGAAAGGCGGGGCCACGCGCTCCCCGGCTGGGGAAGCGGCGGGCCCGCGGCAGCCCTTCTGCCTGTGCCGCCCTCCCGCTCCCAGGGAGCGGAGCGGCTCCTCTTCCCCGCTCTTGGAGCCCAAAGGTCCGCGGGCGGGCCCTTGGTGGGGGCCGCGGTGCCAGCCGGCCTGTCGGGGCCGAGCGCGGGGCTGGCCACGAGCAGGGGGGCGGGGGGGGCTGCGACGGGCGGCGCTGCAGGTGGAGGGCCCGGAGGGGCGGGCGGGCGGGGCTGGGGGGCTTCTCGCTGTCCGGCGCTGCCCGCACCGAAGCCTCTCCAGTTCCGTGCTGTGCCGCCCGCAGCAGCGAGCGGGGAGTCGGCCATGCCCCCCTCGGACCACACGGACGAGCCCCCGCGCGGGAGAGCTGGCGGGCAGGAGCAGCGACGGAGGAGAGGAAGCGCCCCCCCGCCCCCGCGCAGCACGGATGCGGGGCTGGCAGGGCCCGCGCCTCGCTGGCCTCGCATGGAGGGGAGCTGCGGAGAAGAGCCGCCTGCGGAGGGCCTCTCCGCCTCTGCCCCAGGCGGTGCTCACCTCCTCCTTCCAGGCAGACCCCGCGGCTTCGCACACATCACCGCGGACAAGGCGCCAACTGGGGTAGCCAGACCCGGCTGGCACAGCAGCACTGCTGGGAGGAGACGGGTGGCAGCCCACGTGTGCTTCCGGTTCAGAGGCGCCTCTGTTCTTGAGACTGTGCAATAAAATGCTTGACCTGCTCACACTTGCTTAGCAGACAGGAAGGACTGTTGGGGGAATCTTAAAAAGCGGTTTCCTCTTGGGGGGAGCAGAGTAGCTTCAGCAGCAGACCCCCCCCCTTGCTGGGTAGCAACCCAGGGAAGCTCCCACACCTGGCTGACTGCTAATCAAGGAAGACAAACGACAATGGCTGGTTGAAGTTGCAAAAGAGAGTCATTTACTCACGGTTCCTTAGAAGCATGTTTACAGCATCTGATTATGATCAGAGGTTCACTAAACTTGAGACAGTAAGGCCCTAAAGCTGCCTCGCCCTGTGTGTGCCATGTGGTCGAGATGGCTGCACCAGCAGCGCCCTGCTGGGTGCCACCTTGTCAGGTCAGTGCACAGAGCAGAAGGGAAGGTTATAGGGTCTGGGCCACACCCCCCACATAGGTCAACAAAAGGGGACAGGTAGAGTCAGGTCACTGGGCCATGGCTTAACCCTTTCAGGACAGTATCCTGCCACCTCTGGATAGCAGAAGGAGTTGCTCCAAACTCCAACAAGAACTCTGCGGGAGTGCCTCAGCCTGCACTTTGTCGCTTAAAATGGCCACTGTGCCACAGGAGTGAAGGATTGCTAATGGCCAATCTTTTAAAAAGGAGGGAGGAGGGAGAAGCCCAATGCCGATTCCAGGCAAGATAGTAGAAAGATTAACCAAAGATAAAATCTGGAAACAGATAGAAGAACAAACCTTGCTGAGACCATCAGACTGGCTTCTGATCAGTCTTGCCTCACAAATCTCTGAATTCCTTGAAAAGTTGAACAGGCATGTGGTCCTCTGTGACCCCTCAGTGAGCCCTCTGATACTATATATCTGGACTTGCAGAAGGCGTTCAACACGGTCTCTCACCAAAGGCTGCTGAGGAAGCTCCACAGTCAGGGAATTAGAGGGCAGGTCCTCTCATGGACTGGGAACCGGTTGAGTACCAGCAAACAGAGAGTGGATGTCAATCTGCAGGTGAGATGTCACACCTGGAAATGACTCATTTTCAGGTTTGACTTGGGGTGCATCATTTTTAACTTTCCCCCCAGGGCTTTAGGGAGCTAGCTATGCTACAGGGGTGGGGAAGTTCAGAAGGGATTGTGAAGAGCTCCAGAAGGACCTCTCCAAACTGGGAGAATGGGCAGCAAAATGGCAGATGTGCTTCAATGGAAGTATGTGTAAAGTGATGCACTTTGGGGCAGGAAATTGAAATTTCACATATACACTGATGGGTTCTGAGCTGTCTGAGATGGAACAGGAGAGGGATCTTGGGGTGGTGGTGGACAGCTGGATGAAAGTGTCGACCCAATGTGTGGCAGCAGTGCAAAAGGCGAATTCTATGCTTGGGATCATTAAAAAAGGTATTGAGAATAAAACAGCCTATATTATACTGTCATTGTACAAATTGATGGTAAGGCCACACCTGGAGTATTGCATCCAGTTCTGGTTGCCACATCTCAAAAAGGATATAGTGGGACTAGAAAAGGTGCAGCAGAGAGGGACAAAAATGATTACTGGGCAGGGCTCCTTTTGAAGAAAGGCTGCAGAGTTTGGGGCTCTTCAGTCTGGAAAAAAATGTGCCTGAGGGAGGACATGATTGAGACTTACAAAATTATGCAGGGGTTGGGTAGAGTGGATAGGGGGATGTTCTTTTCCCTCTCACATAACACCAGAACAAGGGTGATCCATAAAAATGGACTGGTGAGAGCAGACAAAAGGAAATATTTCTTCACCCAGTGTGTGATTGATCTGTGGAACTCCTTGCTACAGGGTGCAGTGATGTCACGTGGCCTAGCTGTCTTAAGGGGTCAGAGAGGTTTGTCGAGAAAATGTCTATCATAAGTTGCAAGCCGTGGTGGGTATGTGCAGCCTCTTGGTTTAAAGTAGGCTGCCTCCAAATACCAGGTGCAAGGCAGTGATAGCAGGATGCAAGTATCTTGTTGTCTTATCTTCCCTGAGGCATCTGATGGGCCACTGTGAGACCACAGGACTCTGGATGGTCCTGGGCCTGATCCAGAGAGGCTCTTATGCTCCCAGTGCTCAGAGTCTGCAGTGCCCTCACTCTTTGGCCCCTTGGGCTCCAGTGGTGGGAGTAGCCCCTTGTTGCTCATGAGCCCTGGATCCTCTGGTGCCATGCTCTCTGTATAAGGCAGACAGCTGCAGGGCAGGGAGGGCAACATACTGACAGCTGGGCTGGGGCTGCTGTGCAGCAAATGCCAGCAATGATGCGAAGGGCACTAGGGGTGTGGGTGTGGCTGAGTAGGTGGGCTGCTGCAATAGGGGCCCCTGTGGTGCCATCTTTTGCAGTTCCACGTGATACAGCCTCCCAGCCAGCCAGGCCTGCTTTGTGGGATTAGGAATGATAGATGTTCCCTGCAGTGCCTGCTTCTTCCTGGGGTTGAGTGCTTAGAAAGCAGGTTTGATGCTTGCCCAGTGTGGGGTCTAGACCTGCCTCCCACTTTTAGTCTTCCCTATATAGGTGTTTCTGGTCAGTTGTGCAAAAGGTGACTGCCTTGCTGGTGAGGGCAAAGTCCCTTGCTTGGTCCTGAGCCTGTCCTGCCTGGCTCCCAGCCTGCATCTCTCTGCAAGGTGAGAGATGCCCAAGTGCTCTTACCCCAGTCCCTCCCTGGCTAAATGGTTCTTCTAGTGACTGGACTCTCCCACAGAGACTCACAGTCTCATCTGTTTCTGTCACACGCTTTCCTCTTCCATATCTTGCTCTGCTATTGACAAGGGCAGTCATTTGGGCATCTCCTCATGGTTGGCAGTGGTGACATCCGAGTGGCTGCCAGAGAGGGAGGCTCCTTCCAGCAGTGGCTACTCATCAGACCAGCCCCTGCTCCCACCCCCCTGCACTGGTCACTTTGGGAGCCCTTCTCTGAGGCTGGGAAGGTGCAGTGACTGGTTCTCTGCACCCAGGGCCAACATCACTGATATCAGGCTGCTGCTGCATGACTGGTGGGTGGTGTCAGGGTTTCCATGATGCTGGCAGCATGACTGGGCTTGGCGGCCAGCCACAGTGTGGAGCTGCCTGGGCTCTTATTTCCCCCTCCCCCTTTGTGTGGGATGGGCTTAGAATATGACAGGCACTGTGCTGAGGTAGCAGTGACAATTGCAGCATAGGATGGCAGTGGTTTATCCTCTTTTTCCTAGCCCATGGTTTGCACAGGGCAGCTAACAGAAGGAGAGATACAACTTGCCCCAATGCTCAAACAACACATCAGTCTGCATTAGTCTAAAAGCCATGAATGTGTCATATGACTTGGAAGCCCCATTCAGTTCTCCTTCCCAGTTCACCCCAACACAAGGAAAATTGGCTTACCTGAACCAGTGTCCAGAGGCCTCTTCAGATGGTAGAGTCCAGACAAGAGAGTGCAAGAGAGACAGATAAAGGGAAACGTTTCTTCGCCCAGCATGTAATTAATCTGTGGAACTCCTTGATACAGGCTGTGATGATGACACCTGGCCTAGATGTCTTTAAAAGGAGATTGGAGAGATTTATAGAAGAAAAGTCCATCACAGGTTCTAAGCCATGATGACTCTATGCAATCTTTGGGTTTTAGAAGTAGCATACGTGCAAGGCCACCTGCAGGACCCTGGGGGGCAGCCTGCTCTCCAGTCATCAGAGACCATCCGCCTGCCCCTCTCAGGAGGTGTGGTGCCATTATTCCTTCCTGCCCTTTCTGCACACACTCTTCTTCTCTCCAGAAGTCAGAGCAGAAGGCTGTCCTGTGCCAAGGCGCCTTGCCTGGCAGGCCACTCCCACCAGCTCCAGGGTTTCCTGGCTGTCCCCAAGTGTTAGAGGCTCTGATCCCAATCAGAAGATGCCTGTGCTGTGATCCGCTAGGAACTGCCAGCATCTCTCTGGAAACCTGGACCAGCCTCCACTGCTCTGTGTGCTGGGAGACACCTGAGACCCTTGGAGGGAGTCCTTTCGCTGAATTGCTCTGCTGCTTCCCCCTCTTCCAACAATGGCAAAGTGGTGCAGGGATCTTGTAGTCTACGTGCTCCCTGAGGCATCTGCTGGGCCCCTGTGAGATACAGGACCAGCCCTGGGCTTGACCCTGCAGGACCCCTTCTGATGCTATTAAGTTCGCTTTGTCAAAAAAGCTGGTCCAGGGTTATGTCTTAAAGGTGGTGGTGGGGGGGGAGAAGTGGGGGGTTTTGGTTTTATGTTTGACTGAAGCAAGGAATTTTGGAGGCTGGGCCATGACTGAAGACATGGTTGAGGGAGGCAAGCAAGCAGTGAAAGTGCGTGTATTTGATAGTTCTGGGGCCAGGACAGGGCCCTGCTGTCCTCAGGGTCAGCAACCTTATACTCATCAAGGATCTCACAGGTAGAACTGAAAACCCAGGAGTGAGGTGGGGCTTCTATGGGACAAGACCTTTAGGGGCTTAAAGTTGAAAATTATCACCCTATGCTGCAATATCCTGGTAGCCACTGGAGTTTACTACCAGGACGTTCTAAGACATTCAGAACCTGGATCTTGCAATGCCAAGGTTCTGAAGGGCAAAGGTGCTGCACGTGGGGCTGTCACTGAAGGCATTTCAGAAATTACAACTGGTGCAAGATGCCCTGGTTGGCAGAGCGAGACAGGTGGGGCTGTGCTCTCCCTGCCCTGGTTGTCAGGTGCTGGTTCTGAACTTCAGAACTGGCAGCAACGGCCTCTCCTCAGAAGTATCCACTTGCCACTTCCAGTCACGGTTGTGGAGCCAGGCCTGTCACGACAAGCCATGACATCTCTGGCGGGCGGGAAAAGTGCTGCCTGAAGCTCTGGGGAGCAGCTGCCAGGCAGTGCTGACAATCCCGACCATCTGAGGTGGACCAAAGGCCTGACTCCACACGTGGCAACTCCTTTTGCTGCACACGGACACTCCTCCTGGCGCCATCTGTGCATGTGGTGCTGCACCAAGTGAGGCGGGCAGAAGGTGACTGAGGCAGGCACAGGTGACAAAGGGTGAAGAGTGCAAGCAGCTTGAGGCCTCCACATTTGTTCTTCTGGCAAGTGGCACTGCTCTGGGAGAAAAGTCAGCCAGCCACTGGTGCGCAACACATGGACCCCCACGGGGAGCTGCAAAGAGTGTCTGGGGGTGGATGTTGGCTCTGCACCTGGGTGAGCTTGAGGCTTTGGAGCTGCTCCTGGTGCTTACAATTTCCAGTGGTAATTTCCTGGTGCTCCAGCCTGGAGGTGTGCTGCAAGCCAGGAGCCAAGTTGGAGCCCCAGGCTGGGGGGGGGGGGTGACTCCTGGGCTCACAGGTGGAGCAGAGCATCACCTCTCATCTGCCCTCTTGTCTGCTGTCCTGGGCTGCTGGATTCCCGGCCATGGAAGGTGTGTGTGGGGCTTGCATTCTAGTTGGAGGTGGGGTAGGCCCAGGGGTTGTGGGGGGGGGGGATCTCTGTCTCCTCGCCAGTGTCTGCCCTGCATATTTTTTTTGGGGGGGATGGGCTCTCTCTCTCCCCCCCCCCTCCCCAGAGAGAGAGAGTCTCATAACTGTCAAATTAAAAGCTGCTCCCCGCAGGGAGACTCAAAGGCACTTTCAGGCATTAATTTCATTTCTGCTGCTGTCTTTGCTGTTGCGCTGCGGAGCTGGAACAAAGGCAGAGCTCGAAGAGCGAATTGGATGCGCTCCCTCCCCCTCCCCCTCCCCCCACCTGAGGTCGGCCTCCCAGCAGCTCTTCGCCAGCCTTGCTGCTCGGCCCCCTCGTCTTGCTGATCCTCCGGTGGGTGTCCCCGGATCACCCCCTGCCAAGCCCTCCTTCGGGCCTGCTCCACAACTTGGTCCCTCGCCCCAGCCCTCCCTGCTGGCGGGCGCCTCGTGGTCGCCGGAGGCCTCCGTACGCTCCGTCTCTCGATGCCGAGCACACGGGGGGAGGGGGCTGGACAGGGCCCGACCGAGCGAGGCCAGCCCGATGCCGCAGTTCGGCGCCGCAGTCCGGAGGGTCTTCTCTCCCACTCCGGCGACAGACACAGGCGGGGGGCTGCAGACCCAGGCCTGCGACCGGGCTGCAGCCTTGCCATGCCGACTGGGGGGGGCCGGGCGGAGAGGCCTGCGCGCTTCCTGCGCGGTGCAGAGAAGTCCGGCGCAGCCCCGCGCAGGCGGCCGAGGAGAACCGTGAGGACGGGGCGAAGCGCTGCGGGGCGGGGGTCCACGGAGGGAGCCGCCCTGCTCCCAGCGCGGGGGCTCTGCTCGGCACACCTGCCCAGGGCTGCCTGCCGGGAGGCGCCCTCGAGGCTGGCTTGCTGGCCGCGTGGAGGAGGCCCGAGTAGCCCCTCGTCGGCCCACGGCTGCCAGGCCGCTCGACCTTGTCTCGCCCGAGGCCGTCGAGGCGCCCCGGAGCTCCAGCCGCCGAGGGAGAGAAGGCTCCCACTGGGCGTCCAGGGCCGCGCCGGAGCCCCCGAACCTGCGCTCCGCCTCGGCGCGTGCGGAGTCAGGGGGAGAGCCTAAGGAGCCTTGGCGGCCGGCGCGAGCCCGTCCTGCGCCGTGGAGGCAGGAAAGGGGCTCCGGGAGCGCCCGCCTGCCTGGGGTCAGACCTGGAAGTCGGCCCGCTGCAGCGGGGCTCAGGCTCCCTCCAGCGCGCCCCCCCCCCCCCGCAGGGAAGCCCCAGCCGGCCAGGGACGCGGAGGGCGGCGAGGCCGGACCAGGAATGTCGCCGAAAAGCGGCCTGCGGGGCGGGACCGCGGGAGGCCAGTCAGCTGCTGACTCCAGCCCTGCGGCGCCGGACGGGAGCGGCGCCCGGAGGGACCCGCGTCTTGGCGCCCCCCCCCCCGCCTCTCTCCACACCCGGGCTCTCCGCTGCCGGCGGGGCTGCCCCGCGGGCCTTCACCCTCCGCCCCCACGTGGTGCGGCCAAGCACGTCCGGCTCCTCAAAGTCGACGGCAGCGTGGGTGAGCGGGGAGCCTGGGCTGCGGCCCCCTCGCCCTCCCCTCCCCTCGCCTCGCCTCGCCGCCGGCCGGCCGGAACGAATCGGCAGATCTTGAAGTGCTCCCGTTGCGAATGCCGGGCAGGGCCGGGCCGGGCCGGGCGGGGATGCCGCAGGGACTCCCCAGCTAATCAAGGGCTCCGCGCACCTCCCCCGCGCGCCGGGCGGAGACCCCGATCAATCACCCGCGGCAGGACGAAGCCACAAACCAGATGGCGACGCCGCTCCAGCAGCCTAATTGAATCGTACGGGGCGCAGACACGGCGTGGAGGAGAGGCGGGGCGGGGCGGCGGGCCCCGAGACCTCGCTCCCCTCCTCGCAGCCGGCTGCTGCTGCTGCTCTGGGCACGGCCTGGGACAGGCCCCCCCGCACGCCGCTGCGTCGGCGGCGAGCCCCTGGATGTCTGTGGAAGCTCGTGACTGGAGGGCGCGCTCTGCACATGGGCAGGGACACTTCCCTCCCCTTTAGCTCGGAATGCCACCTCCGCGTTTGCGAAGCAGCCCCTCTCTGCCTGCCAGCCGGCGCGAGAGAGCGGCAGCCGCAGGCACGATGCTCTTGTGGTGTGGCTCCCGAGGCACGGGGGGGGGGGCGTATGAGGCACAGGCAGCCGGACCGTAAGAACAGCCCCACTGGATCAGGCCAGAGGCCCAGCTAGTCCAGCTTCCTGTATCTCACAGCCGCCCACCAAATGCCCAGGGAGCACAGCCCGGCCGTGGGCTCGATCGCAGGGCTCTTCCCGTGCATTACCTGCCGAGGCGCACCCCGGCAGCCTGGGTGGCCTTTGTTCGGCGGGCACAGACGTGTGCTGCTTCTCAAACGGTCGCTCCTCTGCGCCCTCCCTCCCGCTGGGAACCTCCAGAGGGCCCCGAAGCCGTGCAGCGCGACCCTCGTGCGGCAAGTCAGGAGCCCCGAATCTTGGTTTCGGGGTCTGGCCTGGAAAGGCGGCTCCAAGGCCCAGCCCGCGGCCCGGGCAAGGAGCCCAGAGCAGGGAGTGACCGTCCATCCCAAAGACCGGGCTCGATGGGGTTTGCGCCATAGGCGACGGGGCCCACACGCCACCCCCTTGCTTGACAGCCCACTCCCCGAAGCTCGGTGGGGCTCCTCCCCCCTCCCTCCCACAAAAGCCGGGCAGGCGCGAGGCTGGTGCGGAATCAGGTGTGTCCTTTTATTCAAAATATACACACACACACACACGCACACACACACGACCGAGAGACGCGGGAACTGGGGGAGCAGCACCCTCCGAGTAACTGGAAAGCGAGCAGGGAGGCCCCTTCTCCTGTGGGCGACCCACTGCGGGCTCTGCGGAGGGGAAGGGGCCACAGTCCCGGGCGACCCGCACCAAGCGCGCACCTCCTGCGCAGTGCCTGCAGTCCCCGGGCTCCCCTTTGGAATGTGCTCGTCTGAAAAGTCGGCACCCGCCGGGCACCGCCCAAAGGCCCACACGGCCCCCTCTGCCCGCAAGAGTTCTGCACCCTCTCCCCGGCCCTCCTCCGATGCGGGAGGGCAGAACCACAGACACGCAGAGACAACAGCCAAGACCACGGGACAAAACCAGGACGGGGGAACCCCGTGAAATTAATGTTTGTTTTTTAAAAAATTGCACCAAACTTCCCCCGCCCAGTGGCCGGAAGGGAAGAAAGAGGCGGCGGCGGTGGGGAGGACGGGGAGGCGGCTGCAGGCAGGAACGGGAGGGCATAGGAGGACCGGGGCATTTGCGGGCTGGAATGGCGGTAGGCCAGAGGGGGGACAGGCCTGGGCTGAATGGAGGTGGGGGTGAAAGACAAGGGGCGGTGGCGAGAAGGGGTCATGCGGGACAGGGAATAATAGTGCGCGGGGGGGGGGATGCGGAGATGCCGAAGGACAGACTGAGGATCGCTTTGCTCCTGGTCTCCGCCGGAAACTTCTCCGGCTCCTCTGGCGAACGCGAGGGAGAAGCCCCTGTGGGTCCGATGCTAAAGCTGGGGGAGCGGCTCTCCTCCCACCGCGCCTGCCTTCAATCTCCCACGTCGATCTCTTCCTCCTCGTCCTCGCCGTCGGAGGCGCCCGGCGAGGAGAGGGGCGAGGCGCGGGGCAGGCTTCCTCCGCGGGCGCGGGCGGCGGGCGACTCGGGCTCCAGCTCCGGCATGCTGGTCAGCTTCTCGAGGGCCGCGGGGGGCAACTTCTTGAGCGACTCCACGTCGGCCTTCATCTCCTCCAGGTCCCGCTTCAGCTTGGCGCGCCGGTTCTGGAACCAGGTGATGACCTGCGCGTTGCTGAGGCCCAGCTGCGCCGCGATGTGGTCCCGGTCGGCGGGCGACAGGTACTTCTGGTAGAGGAAGCGCTTCTCCAGCTCGTAGATCTGGTGGTTGGTGAAGGCCGTGCGCGACTTCCGGCGCTTCTTGGACGGCTGCCGGGGCCCGAAGGCGCCCAGGGGGTCGCGGCCTGCAGGGGAGACGGGGAGAAGAAGCGGTGGTCAGTGGGTCGCAGGGCAGGTCGCAGGCCTGCTCCTGTCTGACCCCCGATGGGTGTCCCAGGCGGAGCCCGCGCGTCACGCCAGCCTTTTCCTGGCCCCCACCGCTTCCAGAGTGCCCCCTCCGATCTGGTGGTGGTGGGGCGCCCTGGACAGTCGTGGTTCCACGATCTGTGCCTGGCGGAGAACCAGGTTCGAATCAGGCGCTGAAACTGATAGTCGTTGGCTGGGGGGGCTTTGAGAGGTGAAGGCTTGAGGAAGAGTTGGGGGCAAAGAAAAGCAGGAGCTGGAGACAAAGCACCGTCTGACCTTTCCCGATCCCACTGAGTAAGGGGGTCGTTGTGTGGGCCTGGGGAGCGACACCTTCGACGCTAAAAATGAAACGTGGGCTCTTTCCGCCACGTTCTGTTTGAGCCACCCGTCCCAGCTGTGATGTGGAGCTGGAGACACACACAGCCCAATCCTATCCACATATACCTGGGAGTAAGCCCCATTGACTGCAATGGGTCTTCCTTCCGAGTAGACACGCATAGGATTGGGCTCACAGTCTGTGATGATGACCCGACGAGCAGCGTCCCTCAGGAACCGTCGTTGGGAACATTTGGTTCAAGGGCTCTTTTGCTCCACAGGCTGCACCGCCGAGGGCGGGGATGGTTTTTCTTCAGAGCGAGATCAGGCCGGCCTGCCCCCTTGATCACCCGGACCCAGAGCAGAAGGAGGGTGGCGAAGGTGCAGCGGAAGCCACACCGCTGTCTGAGCTCGCAAGCAAGAGAGAAATGAAAGTTCGGATCTCGCCGAAGAGTCTGCACTAGAACGAAATAGGAACTTCACAAAGGACCTCATCCCAGCCAGCCTTCCAGCTCCGGTGCAGCCACAATGCAGGCTCGTTTCCGTTCCTTAAGAAGGCCTCGGTGACTGCCCCGCCACCACAGAATGCAGCGCACAGCCCACGGGCACAACTACACTAGCACTTAAAAATTGGCTAGGATTGGGCCCTCAGTCCTCTACACTTGGGGAGAGGAGAGGAAATTGGACGCAGTCAGGCGCTGCCTGGGAAACAAGGAACGACCCCAAGGCTGCCATCCTGTACACGTGGCCCTGTGAGGAAACCTCAATGAACACAGGGAGACTTACTTGTGAGTAGACGTGCATAGGATTGTGCTGCAAGCCCCCTTTTCGGCCCCCTCCTCACCTTCTCCACACTGACTGTGTGGCAGGGGCAGGGTCAGGGTCTCTCTTCAAAGCGGGGCTTTGTTGTAGTCACACCCTTGACCTGCTCCTGAGTCCCAACCAGAAGCGACCGCGTGCCGACTGACCGCTGCCTTCGCTGCTCTTGAGGAAAGATGAGGGACATTTGCAGCATTATGCTATACGTGTTTACTCAGAAGGAAGTCCTATTTGTTTAATGGCACTTACTCGCGAGTAAGTGTAATTAGGATTGCAGCCTTATTCCAGATTAAAGGCAGCTAACAGACTGAATTCGCGTTGATCCGGTTCTGCTTTCAGCCGCAGAACGAACTTGCCTGGAGCCTGCCTGGAGCGGGCTGGCACCGAGGAGGCCCGGATCGGCCCCTTCACTTCTCCAGAGACAAAAGCTTTCCAGACAACTCCAGAAGACTGTCGTGTGAGACAAATACAATGCCAAGATAAGCAGGCGGCTGCGGCCCCCTCCCCACAGACTCTCTGCCCCACTTTCCTCCAGCCCGAAATGCCGGCGGACAGGCTTGTGCAGCCGGCGGCGACCCGGGTCGTGGGGAAGGAGGGAGCTGGGGGGGCTTTGAGGAAAGCAAAACAGATGAGAGGGAAGCGGGAAACGCTCGCCGGCAGCGCAGAGGCACAAAGACACGCGCGGCCGGGGCGGCCCTGCGAACCCCGCGCGGGCGGAGGGGCGCCTTCCCCTCTCCTCTCTGCCCCGCGTTCGTTTCCTTCACGAGGCGCCCGCTGGGCCGCCGAGGTGGTGACGGACCTGAGGGCGGAGGAGGGCCGCAGCCCCGCGGCCTTTGCTGCCCGCAATGGAGGCGCCTGAAAGGGAGCTCGGGGTCTCGCCCGCCTTCCGCCGACTCCATTTTCTTCGCCCTTCGGAGACCGAAAAAGCACTTTCACTTCTAAGGGGCGGAAAATGGGGGCGCCCGGAAAACCGAGGGGATCCCTGGGGGGCTGCATGTGCCGCAGCCGTCTGCGCTCGCCTTTCCGTGGCGTCTTTGATGGCCCCAGTCGCCGTCGCTTCCCTGCGAAGGCCTGTGCCGCGCAGCGCTCTGAGAAGCGCCTGCCACACTCCGGGGGCTCCGCAGCAGAACGTTCGCCCCCCCCCCGGCTGCGACCCAGGAGCGGCGCCTTCGCCCTTGAGTCGGCGGCGCGTCCGGGAGAAGCCACGGCCAGGCTATCTGTGGCGGGGGCTGCGTCCGCCGGGCTTCTGCTTCCGATGCCGCCTCTCGCTGCTGCTGCTCCAGCTCCGGGGCTCGCACTCCCAGGCACCGTTCAATGCGACGCGAGCCACTCCAAGGGCGTCCACACGAACCGGTGTCTACCCTTCGGGGCACAAATGGGGAGGCTGCCAGGCCCAGAGCGGCAGCGGCAAGAGCCGGGAGGAAGAGCACAAGCGAGGCAGCCGCCACACGTCTGCTGGGCCCGCTTCGGCCTGGCGACTCCTCACAGGGAGGGCCGAGATCATACGGCGCACGTTGGGGGGGGGGAGACTCGAAGCGGCAGCCATTTGCCGGCCTCAGCGCCGAGGGTGGGCAGCTGCACGGAGCGGGGCGGGAGAGGTGAGCTCCGCCGCCTTCTCCGCAAGCCCGCGGACCCGACCTGCGCCCGCAGGGCACAAACGAAGCCGCCGCGGCTGGCATCAGGTTGACCTCGCGGGGCTCGGGATCCTCCTGGCGCTGCTGCGGGAGAGGAAAGCGAGTCCTCTCCTCTTGACGGGAAGGAGCCGGAACCGGCGCGGCAGCCAGTCGGCCTGCCAGCCCACCAACCGCCCGGGACTATCGCTCGGTTTCCCCAGGCGCAGGAGAGGCTGGGGCGTGCGAGGAGGAGCGACCAGAGTCCCTGGAGTCCTCCTGCGCTCCGGCGCGGCTCCCCTACCTTGCAAGGTCTCCCACGGCTCCTTCCCCTCCGAGCTCCGCATCGCTCTTTCGGGCGAGCCTCGGGCGCGCCGTTTCTCCCGTCCAGGCAGTCGCCCAGGAGAGGCTGCCCGGCTGGGAGCGCCGCTCCCTGGCTTCCCTGTCCTCGGAAGCGCCTACTCCCTCAGGACAGACCCGACTTCTCAGAGCCGCGGGCAGCAGGAGCCGCCGGGGACCCTCTCCACGTGGAGCGGCTCTAGGTCTGCTGGAAAGAGCAGCACTCGGGGGCAGGTGGCCCAGGCGACGACCGGGCTGCGGGCTGGTGGGTGGCCCCTTCTGAAGCGGACCAGCAGGCCCCCCCCGCCCAAGCAAGCCGCCCCCTCGCCCGCCGCCCGCCCGCGGTCGGTCTCCTACCTTCGGCTGCTTGCAGCACGTTCACCTCCAGGCCCTGGAAGGTCTTGCTGGCCAGCTCCTCCAGGGCGCAGAGCGGAGATGCTGGGGCGGGGACCCCGTTCCGGGGGGAGCCAGCCGCACCGGCGACCTTGTCCAGCAGGCCGGTCGAGGGGGCTTTGCGCCCGGAGGGCTTGCTCAGGATATCCTCGATGCTGAAGGGCGTCAGCGGCTTGTTGCAGTTGGCGGGCGGCGGCAACTGATCCAGGGGGCTGCCTCGCCTCTCCTCGGCGCCCGGCTGCGGCAGCGGGGGAGCCGCCTTCGCCTCAGTAGCCGAGGTCATTGCCGGGGGAAGGGGAGGGGAGGGGAAGGGGAGGGGGAGGCCCCCCAGCCTGCCCCGCGTGCCCGGAGCAGGGACGAGGGCTCAGCACCTCCTCGGGATCATGGCGCTGCTGCGGATCCCACCGCGCTGGGAACTTCTGCGCGCCGCAGCTCCGAGCGCCCCCGTCCAGCTTTCACGCTGGATCCGCACCCGCCCCCCCGCAAGCCGGCCTCGGGGCGCAGAGCAGGGCCGGGATTCCCGCCCCTCCCCCTGCTTGGTTGGCCTGGCCTCACGGGGGCCTCCCGCCCCTCCCGCCCCGCCACGTCTGAGAGCGCGTTCAGACCCGCCGAGCCCACCGGGCGCCCCAGCCTTAAAGGCGCTCAGGCAGGGCCATCAATTGGGCACCCGGGTAGGAGGAGCCAGCGCGGAAGTGCGAGCAAAGTTTCGGCGCCGGCGGGGGGCGGCGGGGGGCGCTTCTCAGGATCCACCCCGCAGCTTTGGCTCCTTCCGGGCCTGGCTGGGCTCCCTCCGCTCCGGCCCCGATTCTGCCTTCGGCCGTGGGAGGCTGAGGGGTTCGGGCGCGGCTTGCTTGGGCAGGCCATAACCTCTCGGCGGCTGTCCGCCGAGGTCTCTCCCGCCCCAGAGGTAGAACTGGCCGTCCGGCTGGCTCCGACTCCCTGTGGCCCAGGACTGCCTGCCTCCTCGACAGGCCTTGCGCCGCTTCGCGGGAACGCCGGCTCCGGTAGGTAGGCGCGCTCTCCAGACCCTTTGCAGGCTGGTCCGCCTTACTCCCGCTCCCCCCCAGCTGAGTTCAGATGCTAGTGCGGGGGGGGGGGCTTGCAACTGTTATCTGTGGGCTGGATGAGGGACTCCTGGAATCCTTGATATTCGGGGCCCCCGTTGCGCCCCCCCCCGCTCGGCCTCCGGTTGTGCGCGAGTGCTGGAGCAGCCTGCCGCTGAGGCGGCCCTTGCTCTGCTCGCTCTGGGCCCGGGAAGCTGACAATCCCCACCTGACCGCGGCGATCTGAGCTTGGTGGTCGGGAGAGGGGCGCTGCTTCGGGCCCCTTCTCACCGTGAGCTACTCTTGGGGCGGGGGTGGCTCTTCCTATAGGCAGGAGAACCGTCTGCTGGGGCGGGGAAGGGTTTCCTCTACCGCGCGGAGCGTGCCCCGGGTTCTGTCCTTGCTTCTGAGGGGATTGTCTCTGCTCTCCTGCAAGCCATGGGATCTCAAACCCCCGCCCCAACTGGAGACCCCTCACCTGGGAGGCCCGGAGAGATCGCCGTTCTTGGCTCTGCCTGCCTGAAAGCCCCGAAGACTTTCCATTTCCTGCTCCTAAGGAAGGAACGAAGGGGGGGGGGGTCCTTTTCCTCCCAGACGGAGCCCCAAAGGTCTCCTTTGAGAAGACATTCACCTCCCGGCCTGCTCGTCCCCTCTTCTGCCCCTGCGCCTGCCCTTCGCCTCTCCCGCAGACGTGGGCAGGGAGCTTTCCAGTCCCCCTTGACCTTGGGGGGTTCACGTGCTTGTGTCCTTCGAGGAACTCCCCGGCCCTTCGTCCTCGCGGGACTTCACCAGCCAGACCCGCGGCAGCCCTCTCTGCACGCCCCCTCTGTTTCGGGACGGTTCCGGGTTTTTGGCCCTGAACCCTGTGCAGAATCGATAGCGGGCTCCACGTGTCCACGGCCAGGCGGAAAGAGGCGGGGACTGGAGGATCGGGCCCTTCCCCAGCTCCTCTCGCCGCCTGCGGCCCAGCTGGGCAGTCCGCAGGCCCCCTCGCAGCCCCAGCCGCTAATGCAAGGCAGACGTGCAACATCCCCGTAAAAGGGGAGCCATAAAAGGCGGCTCTCCCCCCGCGCTGTAAAGAGCTTTTCAAAGCACCCGCGGGCCGCCTTCGCGGCGGGTGGTTGAGGATGGTGGCCCGGCGCCCTCCGAGAAGGCACCCGGTCGTGTCTCCGGGGAAGGGGCCTCCGGGGGCTCCCCACAGCCCCTGGGATCCTGCTCCCCGACGCATCTTGCCCTTCTCCAGAGGGGCCTTCGCCTGCCTGCAGTTTTATGGCCTCCCCAGCTCTAAATGGCCCATAAAAGCGCCGCGTCTGGGAGTGATTAAGGCCCGCAGCGCGGGACTGGGGCAGGTTTTGGGTTTCATGGCCCGGACGGGCCGTAAAAGCCTCATACAAATAACTCCATGATCCCGCACGCTTGTAAACCTCCCTCCCTCCTCCCATCCCAGAGCCAGCTGCCGAGCGAGGGGGCAGCGCTTCCCACCCTTCCTTCCTCTGCCTGCAGAGGCACACCGGCCGCGGGCCTTCCCAACGGGACAGTGCAGGAGCAGAGGAGACCTCCTTCAGCCCCTTCCCCTTTCTCCTCAGGCCCACTACTGCAGACGCCTCCGCACACACGCGTGCCAGAGTGCCCCCCCCCCCAGTAAACGACGGTCCCATTCTAAGCCGTCAGCAGGGACAGCGCTAACCTCCGCCAACAGTCCTGCAAGGTGGGCTCCCGCCTCCGCGCGAGGCCCCCCCTCGTCCCAGGCACTCACTCGCAGGACCGATAAGGGCGGGTGGCACGACCTGGCGAGGAAAGCGCCCAGCAGACGGCGCAAGGGGGGCTGGGGGGGCCCCGCGGAGGGCGCGCGATCCTCCGCTTCACTGGCGTTCTTTTCAGGAGCGACTGGGAGCGAGCGAGAGCGGGGAGGGAAGGGGCGCTGCTTCTGCAGTGGGAACCGAGGAAGCGAGAGAAGGAGCCGGAGAGAATGAGGAGCGCGCACCGCTCGGTCCGAACTGGCCTGGGGGCGCTGAGCGCCGCTTCTTCGCGAGTTAGTAAGGATGACCAGTGGGTCTCCTTGAAGGAGTAAGGAACTCCTCTGGCCTGAGTTAGCTTCACCTGCTGTAGGTTGTTCAGAAACAATCCTGTGCGTTGGGAAAGAAAGAAAGAAAGAAAGAAAGAAAGAAAGAAAGAAAGAAAGAAAGAAAGAAAGAAAGAAAGAAAGAAAGAAAGAAAGAACGAACGAACGAACGGTAAAAAGAGTAAGAGGGAGCGGGGGGGGGGAAGGGAGCCCTTTCCACGCGTGGTACTAAAAGGCTCTCTCTCCCCCCCCTCATTTGGACAAAGAGGCCACAGCGTCGCCCGCTCCGTCCCACTCCGATTCCGCGGCAGGCCTTCAGTCGGTTCGGGCGCACAGCGGCAG
The DNA here is from genome assembly GCF_035046505.1 of Tiliqua scincoides. Classification (NCBI taxonomy): domain Eukaryota; kingdom Metazoa; phylum Chordata; class Lepidosauria; order Squamata; family Scincidae; genus Tiliqua; species Tiliqua scincoides. The sequence goes on along the minus strand of NC_089826.1, from coordinate 362,133 downwards.
GCCCGGGAATCTCCTGCCCGCTGCAGCGCCAGGCTGGGCGTCAGAAAGGAGAAGGGCGCGCGCGTTCACCGGCGGGCTTGCAACGCGCTGGCAACAGACGCGCTGACCCTCCTTCGCTTCTGCTGGTCTTCCGCACGAACGGGCATCAAGAGCAGCGAGAGCCAGAAGCGGGGAAGGGAGACCCCGAAGTCGGCGGCTTGCTGGCGAGATGCAAGCCACTGAAGGCGCGAACTCGACAGCCACCGAAAGCGTCGTTGGGGGCGGCTCTGGCCTTCCGCCTCCAGCTGCTTCCCCGGCACCATCCTGCCCCCAGGCTCTGGAGGCGCACTCCCGTTGAAAGAGTGCTGGAGGTCCTCGCAAGACCGCCGACTCCCCGTTCTCTTTGGGACCCTCTTTCCAAGGGAAGGCGGGAGGGAGGCACCCCGCGCGCCTCCTCCCTGCCCTGTGAGGGCCTTGGACTCCACCAGCCCCAGCCATTGTTCGGAGACGGACGTTTTGGCGGGGGTGGGGCTCACGCGGGTGGGGGGGCGCGGCAGCCCGACAGAGCGAGCCTCTTTTCTTGCCCGCCAGCTTTGGCGTTTGTCCGCCAATTCAGTTCCCTGGAAAGGACGCGGGGGCCCTGTCGGACCCCTGCAGATAACAGGAATCCCGAGGCCCCGCTTCTTGCCAGGAGTGGGAGAAGGGGGAAGGAAGGAGAGTGAGGGCCGGATCGCCCCCAACTTTCCAGCACTGGTGCAACCACAATGCAGGCCCGAGCTAAGGGAACAAATGTTCCCACACCTCGAGGAGGCCTCTGCGACTGTCTCCCCGCCCCAGGATGCAGCGCACCCCCAACGGGCACGGTTGCGCCGCCACTGGAAGATGGGCCAGGATTGGGTCCTGAGTTGGCTGCGGCCTGAATGCTCAGCGGACAGCGCTGCCTCTCTCTCTGTTCTCAGCGCTTCCATCTCCCCGGAGAGCTGGCAGGGAACGCGGCAGGTCGACGAAGCTGCCTCTTACTGAAGCTGCTTGTTTACAATACCCCCCCAGCACTTCAGAGCCCCCTCCTCTTTCTTGCAGGTTTCGGGAGAAGTGCGACGGCCCTGCTGCTCTTCCTCCTTTCAGCCTCACCCACCCCAAATCTGTAGCGGTTCTCCAAGGGGAAGGGGACTCTCATGAACGCGTCCCGATTCTGCCCGAGGCTGCTGTTGCGAGTTTGCTTTGGACTAATTGCGGCATCTCTCCGAGTTGCATCCGCGCCCGCCCGAGGAAGGAGAATCCAGTCACACTCATAAGAACATCAGAACAGCCCCACTGCATCAGGCCAAAGGCCCATCTAGTCCAGCTTCCTGTATCTCACAGCGGCCCACCAAATGCCCCAGGGAGCACACCAGATAACAAGAGACCTGCAAGGCTTCCTGGGAATTGTAGTTAAGAACATCAGAACAGCACCACTGGATCAGGCCAAAGGCCCATCTAGTCCAGCTTCCTGTATCTCACAGCAGCCCACCAAATGCCCCAGGGAGCACACCAGATAACAAGAGACCTGCAAGGCCTCCTGGGAATTGTAGTTAAGAACATAAGAACAGCCCCACTGGATCAGGCCATAGGCCCATCTAGTCCAGCTTCCTGTATCTCACAGCGGCCCACCAAATGCCCCAGGGAGCACACCAGATAACAAGAGACCTCATCCTGGTGCCTCCCTTGCATCTGGCATTCTGACAAAGCCCATTTCTAAAATCAGGAGGTTGCGCATACACATCATGGCGGAGTCCCAACCCCACTATCTCCCCTAGGAAAACTGGAGGCCCAGATCCTCTCCTGGACAACGTTGAGGGGCCCCATCAGTTGTGTTGGAATTGGTGCAACTCCGTATGCTCTCAAGGGGTGGCAGGAGACTGTCCTAAAAAGGGTTAAGCCATAGCCCAGTGTCCTTTGCAATCTACCTGTCCACTTCTAATGACCTATGTGGGAGGGGCGTGACCCAGACCCTATATAACTCCTGGGCACAGTCTCCTCCTCCCTTTTACCTCTTCCTCACCACAACTGAGCAGACAAGATGGCATGCAGCAGGGATCTGCTGGCGCCGCCATCTTGACCACATGGCATGCAGGAGGAGGCAGCTATAGGGCCTTGTTATCTTTACGTCAGAGTACCTCTGATTCCTAAATCAGATGCTGTAACCGTACTACCATTGAACTGTGAGTAAATGAATCTGTTCTTGCAACTTCAACCAGCCAATGTTGTTTGTGTTTTTCTTGACTAGCAGTCAGCTGGGGTTGATTCCCAGCAAAGGGGGGTTCTGCTGCTGAAGCGACTCTGCTCCCCCCCTAACGGAGGAAACCAGGTTTACGAGATTCCTCCAACAAGTTGGAGGGGGGAGGGGGCTTAGAGAAGATCTTCCAGCTTAAACGGAGCCTCAGGAGAGTGGCTTCCCTCCCGCCTCCCAGCCTTTCCTTCCTTTTTTCCCGTCTTCGCGTTTTCCAAACCCGTGGACTGTTCGGGTGGGTGCAGGAAGCGGGCCACTCACCCTTGTGAGAAGAAGAGGGACCACGAGGGGGTTCTGGAGGCGGTTGGGGTCAGAGATGTGTCTGGTGGAAACATCGCCCGCATTCCTAATTGCCTAAGGCTGAAAACCACTAAAATGGTTTATGAACAACAGCAGAAGCTAAAATGCAAGGGAAGCCCCGCAATACGGAGGGGAAGGGGCGCCCTCGGACTCGCATCACTCCGGTGGCCTGGACTGGGACCCAGAGTCCTCTGCGGAGGAGCGGGTCCGGCCACTTCCCCTCCCCGCCCAGCCAGGCTGCTTCCAGGGTCGGAGACCCTCCTGGCTCGTCCCTGGCCGCGCCCCGCTCCCTTCGCGCTGCTGTCGCTCAGGCCCGCGGGCGGGGCGCACTCCCTCCTGCTCCCGGGACTTCAGTCGTCCTCCGAGGCGATGGCTGATGAGCCGTTTACAGGAGCGATTAGGCGCGCTGGAGGCTGCCACTGCAGGACCAACCCGGCGCACCGCAGTCTGGAGGGGGCTTCTGTGGCGGTGGGGAGCGCCCTGGCTGGACCAGAAGGAACGTGACGCTGCCCAGCCTGCCTCAGCACAGCAGCGGCCGCGCTCCAGGCTCTTTCTTGGCCAGGAAAGAGGAACCTTCTGGACGTGAGGCGGGGCCCCCCTCCATATAGCGGACGGAGGTGAGGTGAGGTGCGGGGGCTGCCCAAGCTGAAGGCAGCTTCTAAGGGCGAGCAGCAAGAGGGAAGGGGGCCACAGCCTGCCCCCCTAAGCGCCGCTGCCGGAAGGAAGGGACACCTCAACCCACCCGCTTCTAGCCTGAAGCCCTGCTCGGAGCACTTCCACCTTCGGAGGCAGCGAACGCGTCGCGGAGCAGGGCCTTCTCAGCGACGGCTCCTGGGCTGTGGAACTCCCTGCTCCAGCAATTCCTTCCAGCGCCTGCATGCAGCCCTCCAGCTTTCCAGGGCACTGCTGCTGCTGCCTGCTGACCGGCTCCTTACCGCATGGGGGATCCTCTTGCCCAGGGGTGTCAAACTCATGTCATGCAGAGGGCCAAAAAGCAGTCATGATGCCTGCTGAGGGCAGGAGGGGATGTCATTACACAGGTCAAAACCAAAAACAAACACTCTGTTCTCATGGGGAAGCTCATTAGCTGCTAATGCCATGAGAAAATACACAAATCTTGATCATATTTCAAGATATGGGAGCGCCCAATTATCATGTGGGCCACCCTTTCAGCAGTGTCACCTCAGCATCGCTCAGCAGCTGAGAGCCCACGGGCCAGATAAAAAGCTTCCAGGGCCTTCTGTTTGACGCCCCTGGTCCAGCCCATTTGCAAAAGCTTGTGCGCCGCCCTCCTTTCCCGACGCCAGGCATTTTGCATGACGAAGCCCAGAACAGCCACCTTTCTTTTCTTTTCTGAGCGAGTTTCCTGGCAGCCCTTCCCAGACCAGCCTGTTTGTTTCCAGCCCACACACTCCAGGCCTGTAGCCAGGATTCTAGAGGTGGGGGGGCCAACTATTTTTTCAAGGGGGGCAACGATGTCAGGTGGGCAAAATGAAAGGATAAGTCTGGAGAAACATCAAATGCCTGTAACTCCCCTAAATTTCACGAAGAGAAAATAATGTGGGGTTTTTTGTGTGAAAGATGTATTCATTAGCTGTACAGTAATGTAACAATAATTGGCATAGAATAAATGCATCTCTGCATGCCATGGAAAATGTATTGCCTGCATAGAAATAACATGCAACATATCCTTTCAATTACACACCAGTGCAATTCACAGGCCTGTAAACCTGCAAAAGTAAAACATATCACTGTGATGCAGGTAGTATTTACTTGTATTGAAAGTGCCTATTTAACACCTATCTAGCGCCTATCTAGCACCTATCTAACACCTAACACCTATATAATGCCTATCTAGTTCTTCAGCAGCAGCTATCTAGCACCTATATAGCACCTATCTAGTGTTGGAGTTGGTGTAACTCCATCTGCTGTCCAGAGAGAGCAGGATGCTGTCCAGAAGGGGTCAAGCTATCACCCAGTGACTCTGACCTTTCTACCTGTTCTCTCTGTGATCCTTGTGGGGTGTGGCCCTAACCCTTTATCCTTCCCTTCTCCTCTGAGCACTTCCTCTTGTCCTCTGACCACCGACCTGTTAAGATGGCGCACACCAGGGCTCTGATGCCCAGGCCATCTTGAGCACAAGGCATGCAGGGCGAGGCAGCTCCAGGGCCTTGCTATCTAAGTGTTAGCTGAACCTCTGATCCTAATCAGATGCTGTAAATATACACTCAATGGAACTGTAAGTAAATAACTTCTTTTTGCAACTTTAACAAGCCATTGCCTCTTTGTCTTTTTAATTGAATAGTAGTCAGCCGGGTGAGGGATGTTCCCTGGGGTGATACCCGAAGGGTCTACTGCTTACTCTACTCTGCTTCCCCCCATCATCAGAGGAAACTATTTTAATTTCCTCCAACATCTGGCACCTATATAACAGCTATATAGCGCCTATCTAACACCTTTACAATGCCTATTTAGTGCCTATTTAATACCTATTTAACACCTATATAGCGCCTATTTAGCACCTATATAACGCCTATCTAGTGCCTATGTAACACCTATCTAGAACCCATATAGCGCCTTTCTAGCATGTATATAGCACCTAACACCTACTTAATTCCCATCTAGTGCCTATTTAACACCTATTTAGCGCCTATCTAGCACCTATCTGGCACCTATACAGTGCCTATATAACACCTATCTACCTATATAGTGCCTATTTAACACCTATATAGCGCCTGTCCAGCACCTATCTAATCTAGTGCCTATTTAATGCCTATCTAGCACCTATATACCTATTTAATGCTTATATGCCTATATGCCTATCTAACAACTATATAGCACCTAACACCTATCTAGCACCTATTTAACACCCATATAGCGCCTATATAACACCTATTTAACACCTATATAGCCCTTGTCCAGCACCTTTCTAACACCTATCTACTGACTATTTAACACCTATCTAGCACCTATATAGCGCCTATCTAGCCCCTATCTAGCACCTACATAACACCTATTGAACACCTATATAATGACTATATGCCTAACAACTATTTAGCACCTATCTAGCACCCATCTAAACACCTATATAATGCCTATATCACCTATATTGCACCAATATAATGCCTAACACCTATATAGTGCCTATTTAACACCTATATAGCGCCTGTCTAGCACCTATCTATCGCCTATATAATGCCTATATATCTAAACACCTATATAATGCCTATATCACCTATATTGCACCAATATAATGCCTAACACCTATATAGTGCCTATTTAACACCTATATAGCGCCTGTCTAGCACCTATCTATCGCCTATATAATGCCTATATAGTGCCTATCAAACAACTATATAACATTTGTCGATGACACAGTGCTGATGCATTGATACATATTAAAATAAAATTTATTTACTTTACATAAAAGCAAGAGGAAAGATATGGTAGTCAAATACAGTCATGCCATTGGAGCACTAGCTTTTTTTGCAATATTCATTACTTTTAAAAAGCAAAGTACAGAAGACTTGAGTTTATTGACTCTACCTGGTTGAGCTGAATTCTCCCAGCTTTCTGAGAGTTGAATCTCCTTAGAACCAGGGGTGGATCCAGTGTCTGTATTTGGGAGGGGGCCATGAGCACTACCTTCAGAGCCCAGGTTAACCAGGCAGGTAGACCTGGGCTCTCGACTTGGAACCCAGGTCTACCAGCTGGCTAGACCTGGGCTCCCACTTGAGATTATTGCCTCTGTGGCCATTTGCTAGGTGGGTAGACCTGGGCTCCTGTCTGGACTTGGAGCCCAGTTTTACCTGCTGTGTAGACCTGGGCTCCTACTTGAGCTTATAGCTTCTGTGGATATTTGCTGGGCAGGCAGACCTGGGTCTGGGCTCCCACCTGGACTGGGAGGCCAGGTCTACCTGCTTGGGTAGACCTGGGCTCCTGATTGAACTTATAGCCTACATAAGAACATAAGAAGAGCCCTGCTGAATCAGGCCAAAGGTCCATCTAATCCAGCTTCCTGTATCTCACAGTGGCCCCCCAAATGCTTCAGGGAGCACAAAAGACAGCAAGACACAAACTGCATCCTGGTGTCCTCTCCTGCATCTGGCATTGAGGTGGCCTACTTCTAAAATCAGGAGCTTGCACATACCTAGCATGACTTGTAACCTGTGATGGATTTTCCTCCAGAGATTTGTCCAATCCGCTCTTAAAGGCATCTAACCACGTTGCCCTCACCACTTCCTGTGGCAAGGAGTTCCACGCTGATTACACGCTAATTACACGCTGAGTAAAGAAATATTTTCTTTTGCCCGTCCTAACTCTCCCAACACTCAATTTTGGTGACTGTCCCCTGGTTCTGGTGTTATGTGAGAGGGAAAAGAACATCTCTCTCTAGCCATCCCTTGCATAATTTTCTATGTCTCAGTCACGTCCCCCCTCAAGGCCCACGTTTTTCTTTGGCTGTGAAAGGACCACCTTCTATGGTTGAGCCACGGCCAAGCCCTGCGCCCACCTGGCATGGAGGGGGGCCTCAGTAGACAGGCAAGTAGGTGAGTAGGCAGATCAAGAAGCACCTTCTTTGCCACATGAGGAAGCCATCGGCTCCCCACCTCCAGCAGGCTGCCACCTTTGTCTTGGGCAAGGGATAATCCCGGAGAGCTGCTGAGACCAGGATGACCCTCGCAGAGACTCAGAGCATTGCTCCTGGCCACATCCAGGGAGCATCTGCTGAAGAAGACCGAAACAGCAGGTGCCTGTGAGGCTGGGTGGCACTGAAGGAGGAGAGTGGTTCTTGGGCACAGCCTGCTGGGTGCTGCTGGCTGCATTTGGCCTGCTGAACCTTCCCAAGGAATGGGCTCCTCACAGGTATTTTCTGCAGTCAGGCTGCTTCCTGCAGGTGGTGCGCAGGGATTTCACTGCCACCTGGGCTGTGTTCACTCTTGCTGGTACTGTTTCCAATGAGATAGGTTCACAGAGAACATCACAACACTCAGTGGCTCCCAGTCTGAAAAGATGGAGAAGAGACCCTGCGAATGTGAGGTGCCTCTTCAAAAGGCGCCTCTTTGCTAAGTCAGCAGCGGATGTGCTGTGCATGTCCCTAAGCAGAATGCCCCAAGAGAGCCACAGGCTGATTTGGTTCTTCCCTGTCAGTGCCCTGCATTCTGCACCTTCCCTGCACACTGTCTCACATAATGCCCTGTGACATGCGCCAGGAAACAGCTGTAAAGCCCCCTTGCACCCTCCCTGCACCTCTGTCTTCCAGAAGCAGGCTTCTCTTTCCTCCCCCACACCACAACTCTGTCTGGGCTGGACATCTGTGCCCCCTAGAAATGGAGCCAAACAACTGTGGATGGGGGCAGGGCGTCTGTACCAAATGTCCTTCAAGAGGTTTGGGTACCCCTTCCTTTGTCAAGAGGAATGCTTTGCAACCACTTTCCTCAGAGAATGCGAGTCCCTACAGGCCACAGCATTCAGCCCCTGAGGACAAGCTGGTGCCCTGGCCTGGAGGCTGCAGAACTCCCTGGCACCACGGGTCCTGAGGGTTGAGCCTGAGCAGTCACTTCCCCGTGTCTGGATGAAACTCTGGCTGCATCTGAAGTGGTCCTGTGGTGGCCAGTCAAGCCGGCGCTGAGCTGTACTGGGCTGGACAAGGCCCAGGTTCACCCCCCCCCCTTTGCTTCACAAGGAAAAAAAGTGAGTTTGTTGCACACTGATGCCGTGAAGGCCACTGGCCTGGGACTAGAGCTGGGCCCTGCAGCACTGCACAGCCACTTTGCCTGGGACAAGCAGGTGTCAATGACCCAAACAACTTTCTGAGTGTGGGATCCCCAAAGTTCCCTGGGCACTGACTGGTGCTGTGGTATGAGAGGGTGCCTCACACACTCCTCTTGGGCAATAAAGTAGCAGCGGGAGCTGGCAAATTCCTGAAGAGGACAAGAGAGTAAAGACCTGATCCAGGAGAGGCTGGGGGCCGAGGGGGGGGGTGAAGAGCAGGAGCACTGTGGAGACCTGTGTAGCTACCAGGTGTGTTCCCTGACTGCATCCAAATGCTCAGACTGATATGTTTGTAAATGAAGCAACGATGACAGGCCCTGCCAACCTTCCCCGGGTTCCCTTCTCCAGAGGCAGCCAGGAGCAACCAGAAAGGGCTGCCCTTGGTGGAGCTTAACTGCTCAGATATGTGGCCTTGTCTCCTCCCTCCTCCTGTGTAAATAAATCAGTACAGATGACAGAACCATCCTGGGGTGGGGATGGAGGGTGGGAAGAGTGAGAGACTTCAGCTTCCTGTTCCTTTTATCTATTAAGATGGCAATTGTTTAGAAACCAATACATTATGAATTTGAAAAGGTGGTGGAGAAGATTGCTCAAGAGAAGGGGCTCCAACCTGCAGGAGAGGCACACTCATGCAAAGGGGAACTGCCTTCCCTTGGTCCACCGGCTGAGTTTCCCAGATGTTCAAGGCCTGTCCCAGCCCTGCTGCTGGGGGATGCCACCCAGTCCTTGCAGGAGGCCTGCAGTCTTCATTCCGTTTCCTCCCCCCCCCCCCCAATACTCCCAGAAGGAGAAGGCCCTGCCTAGCTGGAGCTTCTGACCTGGAAGAGGCCTCTAAGCCTGCTGATGAGGTATTCCAGCCAGAGCCTCACCTGCCCCCTTTTGGAATGGGGGCCCACACCTTGGGAAACACTGTTTTAAATCAATAAGCAAATGGTGCTGGCAGAGGAGAGTTATGCCCCCCCCTTGCAGTGGTGGCCTGAGGCAGAAGCCCGAAGCCATCTGGTGAGTTTGTGGTTTAGGTGAGATTTGCAGCAATCATCACCATCGCACAATACACCAAACATAATTGTAGTCGAGAAGAATGAAAAACCAGCCAAAATAATCAATAGAGCAATCCCAGGGGACAGCAGAGTGGAAGAAAAAGAACTGGAAAAGACAACAAAACACAAGTAGATTTACAAGTCGAAATTGAAAGGCTGTGGCAGAAGGATACCAAAGTGATCCCAGTGGTGACTGGCATCCTCTATGCCAAGGGTGTCAAACATAAGGCCTGGGGGCTGGATGTGTCCTGCGGAAGCTTTTTCTATGGCCCTCAGGCTCTCATCTGCTGAGCAGTGCTGTGGTTTTACTGCTGAAAGGGCAGCCCACGACAAAATTGGGCTCTCTCATATCTTGAAATATGATCAAGTTTTGTATATTTTCTCTTCTGTTGTTTGTAGCTAATGAGTTCCTAAGTAAGAAAAAAGTGCTTATTTTTTATTATGACCTGTTTAATGACATCAATTCCTGCCTAATGACATCACTTCCGGCCCTCAGCAGGCATCATGAATACTATTTGGCCCTCGGTATGAAACAAGTTTGACACCCCTGCTTTATGCTATTCCAAAACACATTGAAGAGCACCCAAACAGCATCAGGTCCTCAGAAATTACCATCCATCAACTGCAAGAAGCAGCTTGATTGGGAACAGTTTACATTTTGCGACTGTATTTGCAACATCAAATTAGGATAAAACCAGGCATTCCAGGCCCTTGTTCTTTCCAGATGTCTGGAGAAAACAAATGAGTCAATAACAACGACATGACTGCAAAAATCTCATAATAGGCCTCAAAAAATGTCAACAATTTGTGCAAAGATCAAGGGCAAAATGGACAATGCTTTGGATGCTGGTCGATGGTGATAGGCTGGGTGATGTTAACACAGGAGAGAGATTTTTCCAGGCAATGCACTATCACTACTGTGGTTTGTCTTCTTGTTAATTCCTCCTCTAACAACTCTGCTAAACAAAACAGACTTGGGTTATCAGACATCCAGAACATCTTCCAAGCTTTCCCACCTCCTTTACATGGACGCTCTAAAGCTATATGAGAAATTACCTTCTGAAATAGAATCACTGTTAAACGCTGTCCAAACATATAGCCAAGATACAGCAATGGAGTTTGGAAATGCACAACCCTTCCCCGTTCTTCAGGGGAAAAGAGGTGAGAACCAAAGGAACTGAGATGCCATCTGGAAACAACATCAAGTATTTGGAAGAAGATCACAACGAGTATTTCGGCATTCTTCAGGCAGAAACCATGAAACTGCAGCAGTTAAGTTTCATATTAGGAGGGTGAAGAAGACCTTGAAATCCAAAGGCGGGAAACACCACTAGAGCAATAAACACCTGGGCAGTTTCAGTCATAAGAAACACAGCTGGCATGGAGTTAGAAGTGCTAGACAGGAAGACCAGGAAGGTAATGACAATGAATCGTGCCATACATCTACACAGCAACGTTGATAGACTCTGTCTACCCAGAAGCATAGATGGACGAGGGGTGTTACATGTGCAACAAATTGTACAAGATGAGAAAAGAGCATTGCAAGGATATGTAAAGGATAGTGAAGAAGATGCCTTGAAGCTGGTTTATCGAGAAAACATGCTAAATACTGGGGACCAAGACAACAACAAAAAAGCTGGCTTGCAAAAAAGATCAAATGAAGATCAAGAAAGAAAAATGGCAAAGCAAAATGCTCCATGGCCATTTCATACAAGACTTTGCAGGAAAGGCTGAGAGCAACAAAACCTGGCGCTGGCTAAGAACAGGTAGAATGAAGGAGACAGAGGGATGAATTTTGACTGCCCAAGACCAGGCACCGAGAACAAATGTATATAGAACCACAATTAAAGAAACCTCTATGGACAGTAAATGTCGCCTGTGTCAAGATGCTGATGAAACAGTGGATGGTGAACCAGCTGGTCAGCTACTGCAGGAAGATTGTGCAGACTGATTGCCAAGAAAGGCAGGGCAGAGCAGTGGCATACCTAGAGGGGGGCAAGTGGGGTAAATGCCCTGGGCACCGACCCTCTGGGGGCACCTCCCTGAGCCTTCTCCCCTGTCGCATGTTTGCCTTTTCCCTTTAAAGCAGTGTTATTCAAACTGTGAGCTGCAGCTCTTTAGGGAGGTGCCAGGAACTCAAAGGGGAGGCGCGGGATGTCCTCTCGCAGTGATAAAGTCACTTCCCTGGGCAGAATACGAGCCCGTCTTCTGCCTGTCATCTGCACTTTTTTTTAGAGCAGAAGAAATGGGAATTGCTCAGCTGTGAGAGTGGCTGCTGCCGCCCTGTCCTCTTCTCCATCCACTCCGAGGCTGCTGCCTTCTGTGTTCACTGCATGTTGTTTCCAAAGCTCTTTGACTCCAACCCCCATCTGGCAAGTACTGAGCATGCTCAGCTTGCAGTCCTTAACCCTTGATGATCCTTGTCTGGTTGGTTCCTAGTTCCCAGCCTGGAATCTCTTCTCATCAAAGCCGCCCTGGGTCCCTTTTTGGGAGAAGGGCGGGATAAAAATAAAGTTTTATTATTATTATTATTATTATTATTATTATTATCATCATCATCATCATCAAAGTGAAATCTCTCTTTTCAACCCCCTCCCTCTTCCACTCCCACCTTTCGATCTCCAAACCTTCCTGCTTTCCTCCCCCTCCCCAAATAAAAAGCTTCATATTTTAGTTCATCAGGACTCTTGAAGTTGCTTCCATGCAGTTGGCAAAGGGGGAGGGGAGAGACAAGCACACACTTTACTTGGCCAGGAGCAAAAAAAAGGTACTGTTTTTAAAGAGATTTATTAATCTTGTTGTTTGACTGAAGGGGAAAGGCTGTATTTTTAAAGTGATGAATCTTGCTATTTGAAGGGAATACTTATCAGCCATTGATGAAGTGATTGTCAGCCCAATCCTATCCACACTTTCCGGGGAGTAAGTCCCATTGATTCTAATGAGACTTACTTCTGAGTAGACATGCATAGGCTTGAGCTGTGCATCTCCTAGTATAGGAGACAAATCAGCTTCCTAACCAAACCCTTATCAGCTCTGATATATTTTCATGGTCTATTTTTGTTTTCCCCACCAGCTGCTGGAAAAATTTAAATTAATAAAGGGTTCAATCCTATCCAAGGAGAATGGGAGAAATGACTAGTTGGATTGGGGTCCACAGGGGTGTGTGTGTGTGTAATGTCGTTCAGACTGGTTGTTCACAAAGTTCATTTGATAAAACAATTCTATTGGTATGCTTACAAAGTTTAAAAAAATGAGACCTCCTGTACCAGACAAAATCTACCTACTCCAGCATCCTGTCTCCAACAGTGATCAGCAGCTGATCATTTATATAGCATGTATATTGCTGTGTATTAATAATATATTTTTAAGATCTGCATTTAATTAATATGATTAATATTAATATGTTGTTGGCATCCTTCAGCCTCGGAAGACTATGGTATCGCGTTCTGAATGGTGGTTCTGGAACAGAGTGTCCTCTCCAGTGCGCGAAGCCTGGGTAAAGTAGATATGGAGGATAGGCTGTTACCCATGCAGCAAATCCCCCCTCTCCACGTCGCTGAAATGGTCCAATGGAAAGGCAGAGGCCAATACGGTTGGTTCCAGCGGCGTCGCAGGAGTTGCCAGTACGTGACTGTGTTCAGCCATGAACTGCCTCAGGGACTCCGGCTCCGGATTTTGCCTCGAGGTTGACTCCTGAAGCCTTTTCCATAACTGGATGTAGCCACAAGGCAGTGGAGGTTTGGGATCAGAGTTTTCCTTCTCTCAGATGAGCTGCCTTCCCAGGCTGACGAGTCCCATCTACCCAGTGGCAATTGTTACCTTACACAAGCCTGATCTCGTCTGATTTTGGAAGCTAAGCAGGGTCAGGCCTGGTTAGTACTTGGATGGGAGATTGCCTTGGAAATATTTCTGCCGCTTCCTGTTTGATGACGTCACTTCCAGCCCTCAGGAACATGATGGGGAGTCACGGCCAGCAGCCACAGGGGTCAAGGGAGTGCCACTGCTTGCAAGGGGAGGGAAGCAGCATCTCCACCGGCTTCTGTCCCTTTAGAAAATACCCGATGGAGGAGGGGCAGCAAGAAGCTGCAGCATCTCAGTGCCGGACTGGGCCGCCCCCCTCCCCTCATAGGAGAAGAGGCGCCCTAGAGAGGCAGCGCACATCACAACTCCCAGCAGGCTGCCTCTCTAGGGCGCGGTCTTGTCTCCTCCGGAGGATAGGAGACAGGCGCCCTAGAGCGCCAGTGCGCTGGAAGTCACGTTTCCCGACCTGCTGTTTCTCTGGGGAGCCCCTTTCCTTTCCTGCTATAAAGGAGGGGGAGGGGCCAGTCCGGCCGCGTCACTGCCTCTCCCTCTGCGCCTGAGGGTGTCCCTCAGAGTTCCAAGGCCTGACAAGCGGCTCGGGGCCTCCAGCGCTGCAGCGCTTCGGGCCTCGACTTCAAAGGGGGAACGGAGGAGGCAGCTGGTGGAAGCAATTGTGGCGGCGATGACGTCACTGCATTACTTGGGGCGGGGCGTGTGGAAGGGGGGGTTGCGGTGCGTCAAGCGTGAGCCGCCTGCAGGTCGCAAGGGGCGGAGCCACACCCGGGAAAGTGGCGGGGAAGCCGCAGCGCTGCGGGCTTTTGAAGCCAGACGAGCACCTGCCGAGGCGGCCGCCCTTGACGGAGAGGTCTGGGCGGAGACGTGCCGGGAACAGCGGGCAGGAACGGAGGCGGCACTGCCTCTGCCGGCCTCGGCGCTGTCCCGCACCTGGAGAAGCCCCGCAGCACGTGGGGACGGGCAGACGCGCACCGCCCAGCAGCAGCTGCCCCTCCCGTCCTGGCGGTCCCTCGGCGGAGGCCACGTGCCTGGGCGAGAGACGACGAGGGCGCCCGCTCCTCGGCGCCGGCTCAAGCTGGCCCCCCTCCCCGCAAGCCCCGCCACTGGCAGCGGGCGCTTCTGGGCGGTCCCGAGCCCGTCAGAGACCTTCGGGGCCCGCCCCGGCGAGCCACTTGCGCCCTCAGCAGGGGAGCCCCGCCGCAGCTGGCGCTCTCGCGGGGGCAGTGCCGCGGGAGCCGCCTGCAAGCCCCCGCCCCGCCGCATACGGAGCGGAGCCGGAGCCGCGGGGCTGGGAGTGTCCAGGATGCAGTGCGGCTCGCTCCGCCGCGCGGGCAGCAGCTTTCCTGGCGCCGCGGCGGGAGAACAGAGCCCCCCGCCCCCCCATCCGTGCCGGGGCGGCTGCCTCCTCAGGCGGGCGCAGGACGAAGCCCGCAGGCGCAGAGCTGCGGGGGAGAGCCAGCGCCTCGCCCGCGGCCTGGCGGCGCCCCAGGCACGAGGCTGGCGGAGGAGCCGGAGTTCGCAGCCCGCCGGGACACGTGCTGCGCGATCCTCGGTGGAACGCGCCGCCGACGGGGAGGCGCTGAGCTGGGCCGCGGGAAGGCGAGTCCTCCGCGCTGCTCAGGGCTTGGGAGAGGCGCCCGCGGGAGAACCGGGTGTGCGGAACCCCTGGCAGAGCGGAGCCCTGGCATCCAGTTCTGCTCTCCATCCCAGCAGGTTTGAATCCCCCCCTCAGTCATGAAGCTTCCTGGTTGACCTTGGGCCAGTCACTTTCTCAGCCTCACCTACCTCACAAGATTGTTGTGAGGACAAAAGGAGGGGAGCAGCTGTGTACACCGCCCTGAGCTCTTTGGAGGAAGGATGGTATAAAAAAAATGTGGGGGGAAAATGCACCCATGGCCCCCCCCCCAAAAAAAATCTGTCCCTGCTTAGAACCTTTCCCACACTTTTAAGTTTATGGTTTCCTGTAGCTCAAATGCTTCCCTTGCTTTCTCTCACCAGAAAAAGGGCCTCCCCAGCCCCCAAGCAGCAGCCATTAATTTTAAAAATATATCTGAAAGGCCAGAACCCCACCATGATTTCTTCAAACAGAAAGGTTCCCCCCCCCAGCAGCAATACCTTTGTAGTAATTACCATGTTCCACAGTATAAGACAGTGGTATTTAATGTCAGTATAAGACATTTAGCACCAGCACTTTTTAGAATGAGAATCTGTCAGGACCCACCAGCAGTGATGTTGTGACTGGAAGTGACATCATCAAGCAGGAATATTTTGAACATAGATGAACAAGCCTTGCTGAGAGAGAACCAGCCTGGCTTCTGTAAGGGTAAGTCTTGCTTCACGAACCTTATAGAATTCTTTGAAAAGGTCAGCAGGCATGTGGATGCGGGAGAACCTGTAGACATATAATGTCTACAGAATCTGGACTTTCAGAAGGCGTTTGACACGGTCCCTCACCAAAGGCTAGTGAAAAAAACTCCAGTCAGGGAATTGGAGGACAGGTCCTCTCATGGAATGAGAACTGGTTGAAGGCCAGGAAACAGAGAGTGGGTGTCAATGGGCAATTTTCACAATGGAGAGAAGTGAAAAGCGGTGTGCCCCAAGGATCTGTCCTGGGACCGGTGCTTTTCAACCTCTTCATAAATGACCTGGAGACGGGTGAGCAGTGAGGTGGCAAAGTTTGCAGACGACACCAAACTTTTCCAAGTGGTTAAGACCAGAAGTGTTTGTGAGGAGCTCCAGAAGGATCTCTCCAGACTGGCAGAATGGGCAGCAAAATGGCAGATGCGCTTCAATGTCAGTAAGTGTAAAGTCATGCACTTTGGGGCAAAAAATCAAAACTTCACATATAGGCTGATGGGTTCTGAGCTGTGACAGATCAGGAGAGAGATCTTGGGGTGGTTGTGGACAGGTCGATGAAAGTGTCGACCCAATGTAGACCCAATGATATTTCACTCTGAAATAGAAATCCTTGCAGAGTGAAATGGAAGTGAATCTGGACTCTGTGGTGTGGGGAGTGTCTTCTGCCTGAACCTAGTCATGCTTTTGAGCAGGCGGGGAGCCTCCTCCGCTCTTCTGGCCACAGAGGGATGTGTCAGGAACAGGAAGGCAGCAGCTGTGGTGGCTTCCCATTTCCAGCAGGCCCTGGCCGCCCTGAATGTGCAAACAGCTGCTCTGTATCAGATGGGACAATGCTGAACCCCTGTGGGTCTCTGTGGAAACAGGCCCCAGAAGGATTCTTATGAGTAAACCTCCCCCCTTTTCTCCAGGAGCATTTTGAGCACAGAGAACATTCAAAATCCACTTCTACAGACTTCAGTGCAGGCCTGGAAGTCCTGGGTGAAGAAGCTCCTCCTCCAGTACTGCCTCATCCCAGTCTTGGATCACCCATTATTACTTGTGGATTCAAACAAAGGCAAACCATTCACAAACTGGGAAAGCAAAGGTGTTTGCAGGCTGAGGCAGGGGTCCCTAAAGGGTATCGACCCACCTTCAGCTCCCTTGACCTACTGGCTCTTCGGCCATGTTCTGCAAACTGTTGTTGAGAAGCAGGCTGGGCTGGGCTGGGCTCCAAAGTGCTGGGGACCAGAAAAAGAGCTTTGAATTTTGGAGTTCTCTGTGTTTTTGAACACTGGTATATACATAATGAGATGTTTTGGGGACCCAAGTCTACACTTCTCCTTTGGGGACCCAAGTAATGCATGGTGAGGGGGGTCAAGAAAGCTCCTTTCTTTCCTCAGACTAGAGCAGTGGTGTGCAGGGCAGGATTAACCTAGTAGCAAAAGTAGCAAATGCTATGGGCCCTGAAATGTTGACGGCTGTACACTAAATGCTTGCCAACTATCTCTGGTGAGATCAGCATCTCGTACTCTGGCAACCCTGTTGTTTATGTGTTGGGGGAAGCCTGCATGCTGCATGCCGGTAATCTTTATGGATGTGGGCACCAATGGCACTGGTTGTTGGAAACATGCCAGAAAGCACATGGTGACAACAGGGCAGTTTGAGGCACCAGTGGGAAGACCTGTGCTGGATGCCAGCACCCGTGGAAGGCTGGCACATGCTAGAGCAGCAGGTAAGCTCCATGTGGGCCAGCAGAGGGGTGGGGGGGAGGAGGAGGGAGTGGGAGAGGGGTGGAACAGGAGGGGGGAAGAGTGGTGACAAGGTGCGGGTGGGTGGTTCATGTCCAGAAGGGGAGCATATCTGAATGTGTAGCAAATGTAAAAATTGAATTAGCTTACAGTGAAAATAAATAATTTATGTCTTAATATTTCTATGTGTTTTTTAAACGTTGAGCCCCTTTCTAACATATGCTGCAGGCCTCACACTAGCTTAATTCAGTCCTGGTGACATGTGAAGAGGAGGTAGTGGAGAGGGCGCTGGAGATGAAGGGGAGAAGAAAAGGCTAACTCTCTCTCTCTCTCTCTCCCCCCCCACACACACACGACCCACCACATCACTTTGTGTCCCAAGCACACACCTAAGTCTCCCTAAAATATTTTTAAATATAGAAAATCTTACAGAAAATTAGCCTCATCATATTTAGACTCACACTAGAAGGAAAAGTGTCCTGTCTGCACCAAAACCTCCTTCTGTAGCCTCCTAGCTGTGTCCCTGAGCTCCTATACACTCCTCCATGCTAAATGGGTCCGCAGGCCAAAGAGCTCCTGCAGCAGGCCCATTGCCACCCAGATTTGACACTGTTTGAAGGACTGTCATGTATGCATTCCTCGGCCCAGCAAGTCTGAGTAGATAGGAAAATGTAAGAACTCAGGACATTTCTGGGCCCCTCCCCTTTCTGACCCTGGGCCCAGGTACAAATTTCCCTCTTTACCCCCCTCTCCTAGGTCCTGCCCCCCACAGTTGGCAGATGCTCACAACCACTTCAAAGGCTCCCATCAGCAAGGCCAGAAGAGGGTCCAGAGGAGGTGGGCCCCTGCTGGAGACCAAAAGTTGTGGCACAGCCCCTCCCCCTCCTCTTGACCTCTCCCAAGGTCAGGAGTCCTGTCCATCATCAGGAGGAAGGTGTAGAAATGTGGGGCGCTGTTTGTCTGACCTTCTGTGACAGATGGGGAGCCCTTGCTGCCTGCTCCACCCCATCCCCATTTGGCCACTTGGACTCAGACCATTTGGAGCATGGGGTGTGGGGCCTGGGTGGCAGGACTGCATCACTCTCTGGGTCAGGGCTCCTGTGCTCTCGCTCGCCGGGCTCTGCTGTGGGACCCAAAGACAGCAAATGCAGATGCCACTCAGTTGGAGTTGCCTGGCCCCAAACCAGCAGCCTTGCTCTGGGTTTGCAAACTTTGCTCCAACCTCAATGACTGTCCCAGGTGCCCAAGTCCTGGTCAGAGGGGCAGGAAGAGGATGGTCTCCTCTGCAGCCCCCTTGGAGGATTCTTCTTCATTTTTGCTTACTATCCAGTGTATAGATGCTGGGGGGGGGGGGGCTTGTTTCTGTGGTCAGTTCTGTGAGGAGCTCCAAAAGGATCTCTTTGGACAGGGAGGATTGGCAGCCAAATGGCCAGTGCCTTTCCAGGCCAATAAGTCTAAATACCAACTTTACCTGTATGTTGACAGGGTCTGAGCAAGAAAGAGGTCTTGAGGTGGAGAGCTCCAGGAAGACATTGACCTGGTGTGTGGCGGTGGTTAAGAAAGCCCCTTCCACACCAGAGTCAGTGGGAAAGGGGTGGAGGAGAAGGCAACTGCAAACCTTCCATCCCAGTCATACAAATCTCTGGTGCAACCACATCTGGGACCGGAGGAGCCTGCAGGGCTCTCCCTGTCGCATAAACTTGGGATCATTCAATGGAACTGAATGGCAGGAGACTTAGAGCCCAATCCTATGCATGTCTACTCATAAGTAAGTCCCAACAGGGTCAATGGGGCTTACTCCCAGGAAAGTGTGGATAGGATTGGGCTGTTAGAATGGGAAAAGGAAGCACTTCTTCTCATACCACACAGTCAGCCTGTGGAATTCATTGCCACAAGGTGTGGTAGTCACTCGCTTGGCTTTTAATTGGCTTCGAGTCAATTCGTGGAGGACTAGCCTGTGAATTAGTACTAGTCATGTGGCTGTGTGCTACTTGTGGGTTCTGCTGAAGCATGCCCGCGAATGGCATTGCAGGGGAGCTCTTGGGACACCTTGCCTGTGGGATCTGGGAGTGGGAGTGGATCCAAGTTGCACCTGAGTCAGCAGTGTCACGTAGCCGCAAAGAAGGTGAATGCAACAGGCGTCAGGTTGCTTTAGTAGAGCAGAGCTTCCAAGCCACGGTTCCGCTTCGCTCTGTGCTGGTTAGGCCTCATCCACCTGCCCTGCCGCCCCCTGCCTCCCCGTCCCATTACAACTGTCCCTGCCCCCCCTTCCCCCACCCCGGTACTGATCAGAGCAGCTCTTCCTTGCTCCAGCACAGGTTTTTCTCGTACTGGCGCTGGTGGGACAGCGCAGGCCTTCCTGCTGCCGCCCCATCTTCTGTGCCGTCCAAATGTGCTTTGCGGCAGGTTTGTGAAGGTGCTCGCCGATGCAATGGTTGCTGTACCCACACAGAGCCAGCATCAGATTGTGCCGTCAGAAGAGGCTGGTCATATGACCCTTGGGGCTGCGCCAGGGGCTGCTGGGCTCCACAGGCAGCTGTTGCCTGGCCTCCCAAGACCCGTCACTTCCAACAGGCTATGCCCAAGGTCCTGCCTTCCCCAAGCCCCTTCCTGCTGGCTTTGCAGCTGCGGTGCCTGCTCCGGCACAAGGCCCTCACCAGACCAGTCCGCTTCCATTGCCTGCAGCATGGGGTTCACTGGTGGAGGCAGAAGGCCCTGGGCCTGGACCGTTTGCCCAAGGGAGAAGGCCTGGTGGGCAGTGAGGCATCTCTGAGTGTGTGTGGGTCACCCAGGCTGCTGCAAGGTGCTGGCTTATGGTGAAGGGGGGAAGACCGGCCCCCCGACTTTCCTGCCGTGTCCTCTTGCTGCTCTCTACAACATGCGGCTTCAATTAGAGCTCCAGCTCACCCCCTCACTGGGGCAATGCAATGAGGAAATGGTTTGTCTGAGTTGCTGACAGCCGTGTGCTGCGCAGGGAAGATGGATGACTCGGGCGATTAAGGCTTTGCAGGCTCACCTGAGTGGGGGAAGGGGCAGCAGGGTGCAGGGTGCCCGAGGGGTCGAGGGCATCTCGTCACCTTGTACCAAAGATGACAAATTGGGGGCAGTTCAGGGGACAGCAGCGTGGGGGAAGCCAGCGGAGTGTGAAGAGGATAAGGGGGCTCGCATGGCCAACGAAAGGGTCCCCAGATCTTTTGGATGTGTGGCGTGCAATCCCTGTGTCTGACAGTGTCCCTCTCTGCAGTGGCCAAGCAAGAAAGACTTCCCCAAGGCCAGAGGGTGGGTGTGTGGCCGAGGGAGGAGCTGAAACTGGGCTGCCCAAAGGTGTGCTGCAACTCTCAGCATGCTGCACTTGGAGGTCTGTGTGGTTGTCACCTGGGAGCAAAGTCTGTGCTGCAGGCAAGGACCCGAAGGAGAGGCTTCCTCTCCTGCTCTCCTCCGCCAGTTGGGCTTGTTGGTCTCCTGGTCAGTCATAAAGAAAGACTGAGGAGTTGGAGAGGCAGCAGAGTGTGGCTGGGGCCCTCAGGGTGATGCCAGGCTCCTCGGGGAAGGACACAGTGGGAGCCTAGAGAGAAGTCTGCCTTTTTCCGTGTGTGTTTTTCATGTCTCAGGGTTTTATTTTTTTAATTGTAAACTGTTTGATTCCCTTCTGCAAGTCTGCAAAGAGTTCGTGGGGCTGCTGCTGCATCAGCAGACTGTCGGTCCACGGCTGTCCTATCTCAAGACTGTCCAGCCATAGTGGGAGAGGGAACAGGAGCACAGGCAGCTCCATACCAGTGCAGCTATCCCAGGAAGCCCAGTGAATGCAACAGACGTCAGGTTGCTTTAGTAGAGCCAGAGCTTCCAAGTCATGGTTCCACTTTGCTCTGTGTTGGTTAGGCCTCATCCACCTGCCCCGCCATCCCTTGCCCCCTGCCTCCCTGTCCCATTACAACACTCCCTGCCCCCCACCTACCTCCCACCCTGGTACTGATCAGAGCAACTCTTACTTGCTCCAGCACACGGTTCTTCCTGTACTAGTAGTAGTTAGTAGTAATTGGCAACCTTCAGTCTCAAAAGACTCTGGTATCGCGCTCTGGATGGTGGTTCTGGAACAGCGTCTAGTGTGGCTGGAAAGGCCAATTCGGGAGTGACAATCCCTCCCACACCAGGAGCAAGTGCAGTCTGTCCCTGGTCTGTCTCCCTGGCTGTGGGCCTTCCTTCTTTGCCTCTTTGCCTCAGCCTGTTGCCCAAGTGTCTCTTCAAACTGGGAAAGGCCATGCTGCACAGCCTGCCTCCACGCGGGCTGCTCAGAGGCCAGGGTTTCCCACCTGTTGAGGTCCACTCTAAGGCCTTCAGATCCCTCTTGCAGATGTCCTTGTATCGCAGCTGTGGTCTACCTGTAGGGCGCTTTCCTTGCACGAGTTCTCCATAGATGGCCGGATCTCCTTTGGGATCCGGCCATCATCCATTCTCACGACATGACCGAGCCAACGCAGGCGTCTCTATTACAGCAGTGTATACAAGCTACGGATTCCAGCTTGTTCCAGGACTGTGTTGTTTGGTGTCCTGCCAGGTGATGCTGAGGATGCGTCGGAGGCAGCGTATGTGGAAAACATTCAGTTTCCTCTCCTGTTGTGAGCGAAGAGTCCATGACTTGCTGCAGTACGGAAGTGTACTCAGCATGCAAGCTCCGTAGACCTGGATCTTGGTATGTTCTTTTGGGTATGTTCTTTTTGATGTCCTTTTTGAGATGCGGCAACCAGAACTGGATGCAATACTCCAGGGCCCAAGATGCCCGGGCGAGGTGGCGGATGCTGCCCCTCCTTCAATCACACCTGGCACCTTCTGGTAGCCTTTTGAACTGGAGCCCTTCTTCCTTGTCACACAAGGTGATCCAGATCTTGTGGTTTTGTATGTGGGGTGTGTGTGTGTGTGTCTCTCTCTCTAGTCTCAAACAGTGGTGCATATAAGGGGGTATCCTGGCATAGAGCAGAGCAACTCCTCCCTGCCTGGGCCCCCCATGAGGAGAGATCTTCGTGCCTGGAAACCAAATGGCAGAGGGGGTGGCTGTGTGCAGTCACGAGCCCCCTTGATTGAGAAAGGCCAGGCAGAGGTCTGAAGCTGCAGGTGGGAGTTCTGGGGCACCTTGGTACTTCCAGGTGGGCTCAGAGCTGGTCTTTGCTATTTCATCGGGAGCCACTGAGGATTCGCAGCAGGGTCCCCTCTGCACCGTGGTAGATACACTATGCTTACAGGACACAGCAGGCTGCCCCTCCCCCTCCCCTTCCCCCCATTTGGTCTGGCCTGTTGCAGCTGGACATGCACTTCTACCAAGATGGATCCCTCACCACTAATAAGTCCATGCAGGTGGCCATTGTGCACTGCTGTCCTCCAAAAGAGCATTCTGGGCGGAACACAGATACATGAAGATATTGGGAAAACCCCCATCGGTGGCAGTCCCAGCATAAGCACCACCTGGAAGCGCCCGAGGTGGGGGCAGAGTTAGTCTCTGAGAGTTTAAGCCCTTGGCCCCCTTCCCTCCCCCCCCCCGACCTGCTTAGGGCCACCACAGGGCCTGTGCCAGGCCAAGTGGGACAGAATTTCCTTTCCTGCAAAGATACTAACCCCCTTTGGGGAGGGGGTTGAGGGGGGAGAAGCCTATCCAGGAATGACAGCTGATGGGGCTGGATCAGGACAATGCAAACAGGGCTGCCCCTCCCCCAGCCTTCTGGAACTGCCACTGACAACAGAGGCCTGCAGCCTCTCCTTATAGAAGCAGCATGTTGGGCAATAACAGAGTGCCTCTGAGCATATGCAAGGTGTGTTTCCCTCTCTCACTGCAACCAAGTCTGTGCTCCCAGGATAAAGGAGTGCTTGGCTGGCTGTGGCAGAAGAAGCTCGCCATGGCTTGCCTCATCCTTGGTAAGGAAGGTCTGCACTCCCTCCTGCCAGGTAGTGGCCACAGCCTGCACTCCAGTGGACTGCCCTGTCCCTGCCTGGCGAACTCCCAGCAGGCAGCCTCAGCTATCCCTGCCTCTTTCCTCCATGGGCAGAGGAGTCAATTCCTGACAAAGCAGCCCCTCTGGGCTGGCTGGCCACAGGTCAGTTTCTGTTTAATCCTGACCTCTTGTGCAAAGCTGAGGCCAGAAGGCCCCGCAGGGGTTAAGTGTCAGGCACCAAAGGGCGAGTTGTTCCCTTTCATCTTGCTGAGAGGGGAGACGGAGTGGGAGGCACTCCCTGGAAGACATGGCCAGCTGCACCCCTGAGGCTGGCATTGCTGAGAAGGGCAAGGGAAGTCTTCTGGGTTGCCAGCCCCAGCTCCTCGCCATGACCTGCAGACTCACATGCTCTTGAGCCTGGCTGAGGCACAGCCACCCAGATGCCTGGGAAACCCAGAAGCTGGTCATAGGGGCAGCAGCCCCCTGCAACTCTTGCCCATGGGGGAGCGCTCTGTCTCTGCAGGTAGCAGGTTCAGGCAGCCAATGCTACAGATGTGCCCCTCCCCGACAGTTGTGCCCTTGGGGGCTGTGAATGGTGTGTAAAGCTCCTCCTTGGTCTGGGTCTGGGTCTCCCACCAGCCTGTTTCACTGGACAAGCTCCAGGGCACCGGACTCTGTTAATGGGGCGCAGGCTGCTCCCCACGCCGGACCCGCCCCTATGCCAGGGACTGTTTCCTGGTCCTCAACCAGCTCCTAATCTATAAGAGGACCTTCTCTCCTGTTTCCTGACTGTGGAGTTTTCTCTGGAGCCTTTGGTGAGGTGTGGAATGCTTTCTGAAAATCCAGATAAATAATATCAATAGATTCCCCCACATGCCTGTTGACCTTTTCATAAAAGTTCTAGAAGATTCACGAGGCAAGACGAACCCTTGCAGAAACCTGCTGATTCTCCCTCAGCAAAGCTTTTCCCCAGTATTTTCCAGGTTTTCATCCTTGATTAGAGTTTCCACCGTCTTACCTGCAACAGATTTTAGACTGAGCAGCCTGCAGTTTGCGGTGTCCGCTCTCCTTCCTCTTCTGAAGATTGCTGTGACCCGAGCTATCCTCCAGCCAGGGACAAGTTGCATATTTCAGCCAGAAGACAAGCAACTTCATTCTTGAGTCCCTGAAGAACTCTTAGGTGGACGCCTCCTGGGCCTGGTGACTTGTTAATAAGTTCCACCATGTCATCTTTTAAGATCTCTCTCTGACTGAATTCACCTGCGGCCAAGTGCTGTGGGTCTCTGGACAATAAGGCACACCCTGGAACTGGACCACTTGTCTAAGAAAGCAAGGCTGAGTGGGGTCAGGCTTGGCAGCACCACCGCGATGGCCTCGGCTGCTGTTCTTTCCACTCACATAGTGACCCCTCTGCATTCAGGGCCAGTGGGGGGCTGGCAAGGACCTGGAGCCACTTGGGGCCTCAGGAGCCCATAGCACAAGGGCACCGCCCGGTCCCCACAGGCCAGAGTTGCCTGCCTGCCCCCGACTAGAAATCCTGCAGGGGCATGAGAGGAGGGGTCAGAGCCAAAGGAGGCCCTCCCTTGTCAACCAGCCAGGCTCAGAGGCTCACCCTTTGCACTGTGGCTGCGCTTGAAAGACTGACATCTTGCCGTGAACCAAAAGAGGATGGAAAGCCTCCCTGACCCTGAAGGGGACGGCCAAGGGCCTTCCCGGCAGAGAGGCGGCTTGCAGCAGCAGCAGCAGCACAGGAGGGCTGTGGCGCAGTGCGCAAGCGGTGCCTTTCTTGGGGAAGAGCCCTTTCCTGCCGGACTGCAGGTGTGCTGCAGGGGAGGTGACATTGTGGCAGCCCCCGCACTGGAAGGCCCCTCTCTGTGGAGCTTCTGCTTCTGCTGGAGGACTGGGAGGCTGCTTTCCAGGTGTGGGCATTTGGCGCTGTCTGTGCTGGCTCTAGAGTGGTTTTATCTGTGTGTGCAGGGGGGGGGGCAGTGTTTCATAGCCGTGCCTGGGGATACTGCCAGGATTTGAACCTGGGGCCTTCAAGTGCAGGGTGAATGCTCTGCCACTGAGGTGGTCCCTGCCCAGTCACCAACTGCAGCCTGTCACCAAGCCACGACAGCCCCTCCTCGTCACATGCTGCTTTCCGGTACAGCTGGGCGAGGTGCAAGGCCGAGGGGTCAGGCGTGGCGTCCTGGGGCAGAGTGCTGGTCTTCGGGTTCTGTCTGGGCCCTGGCCGTGTGCAGCTGCCCACCTGGCGCCTCATCTGGGCACCACCAAAGCCGCCAAGGAGGCATCGTCATATTGGGAAAGGGTGGGCTCGGTTGCTCCCCCTGCCTGCCTGCCTGCCTGCCTGCCTGCCTGCCGCCAAGTTGAGCCGAGCTTCATGCAAGGTGGATGGAGCAGAACCCTGAGCCCCTGCAGCCAGGCAAGTGGGGCGGCCTCCTGCACACTCATCCGTGGCCAGCCTCCCAGGAAACCCGGGTGGGGCGAGGCAGCAAGCACTGCAAGTCCAAGGGCCCCAGCCTGCAACACCCTGTCTTCAGATCTGCATGGGCCAAGAGAGAACCTCTGGCCTGGGCTGTTGCTGGCCTCACTGGCTCCGCTGCAAATACCCCCAAAGACCCACCCCCTGCACACGCACACGCGCCCCGCTTGGATCTCTCTCCTCCTAGGAGCCAGCACAGCAGGGTCGGTGGTGACAGTTGTTCTTACAGGAGCGAAGCATCTGGCAGGGACTTGCGGCCCCGAGTGAAACTTATTGATCCAGTTGTGCAGCGGGTCAGCAATACCATTAACCCCAACAAGGCTGCTGGGCCACAGCACACAAAGGTTAATTAAAACTAAGAGTTCAGCTAAATGCACCAGTCTGGCTTCCGTGCGGTGCGTGTCTGGTGGAGGGAGCGGGGCTGGGCCTGCCGTGCCAGCCAGGGGTGCCCCAGGCCTGTGAAGCGGCTCCCTCACTCTCAGGCACAGATCACAGATCATTGCCAGAGGCTCAGAGGAGCGGAAGCTGGCTCAGCGGGTACTGGCCTGGCCTTGGCGCTGGGGGGGTGGGGTGGTCAGCTTTCTTGGCCAGGTGGCTGTCCCAAGTAGCTGCAATGGCACCAGCTCAGCTCCCTGGGGAGTGACACACTCTGAAGGCAGGCAGGCAGGCAGGCAGGGCTCAGTCTCCTGGGGTTGGGGGTGGCTGCCATAGCCCTGCCCTGCGATGTCCAGCCTCAGGCAAAGTCCTGCCGGGGCTCCTGTGGGCACCCAGTCCTTCTTGCTGCACCATGTGTGGTAGTGGTGGGGGGGGGGCTCTGAGCAGGAAGGTCCACTTCACCTGGCAGCTCTGCTGGCCCTGCGTTGCCTCTTGGAAGTTGACCTTTATGGCCAAATGCTGCCTGCCCCCTTGCTCAGAAAGGCAGGACAGACATGCTCAGGTAGCTGGACGGATAGGCGAGGTCACACCCCAGCAGTTCCCATTCCACTTGCACAGGCAGGGGGCGTTTGCCTGCCCCCGAAAGTCTTCCTGTGCGCACCTGTCCCGTTGTTGCTTCTGTTTGGTAAACTGAGCACAGATTCCAAATGTGGGCAGTGCAGAGATGCTCCTGCACCCAGCTGCTGGGAAGAATGAAACAGGCCATGGGGGGAGCAAGGGAGAGGCAATAAGAAACCAGGCAGTGGAGAGGGGTACTGGCATGTGGGAGGGAGGGGTCCTGTTAAAAGCAAGTCTCCCACCAGGAGTGGCACGTGTCCCTGTGCCACCTGAATCGCTCCCATGCTGCCTCTGTGTGCACGCACCACACCTTGGGGGAGAGGGAAGGGCGTGCTGGCGAAGGAGGGTGTGCACCACGTCCCCCTTCCTGTCTCTTATGAAGAGCAGAACCTTTCACTCCTCTTTGAAATGCACAGGAGCAGCGGGCTCTGTGGGAGGAGGGGGTGCAGCAGAGTAATAATCAGTGGAAGACCCCCTTCCAGTGGAAAAAGCCAGTCCTGGCCACCTAAGCGAGCTGCATCACCAAGACACACACAGGCAGCGGAGGCTTGGCTGAAAGTGCCAGAGAAATCCTTTCCTTGCCGATCCTCGTCACTGCACGTGCCTTCTGGAAGAGGCTGTATTAAGCTTGGGGAACGGGGACCCCTAAAAGCTGTTCCCTTTGTGTGCAGGCAGGGGTGGCCCGGGAGGTCAGTGCTCAGGCAGGGGACAACCTTTCTGCATGGAGTCTGGAGACCAGGTGGGAGCCTGAAGAGAGAGGAAGGGGCTGGAACGGAGGCACTGGGCGTCCTGCGAGGACTGCAGAGCAGGCAAGGTGTGGCCTGCTTCCGACTTGCGCCCGGTGCCACTCAAGGGAGCTGCTCCCTGAGCTGTTGCAGCGCTTCAGGGCAAGGCTGGCTTGGTTTCTGAAAGGAACACCTGTGGCTTGCTCCTGCAACCTGCCTCCAGTTGTGCCCAGGATTGCCATGGCTGTCACATCTCCCTCCCCACCACGTGACTACTGCAGTGACCAAACAGAGGTGCAGAATTATCCCTGGGGTGGGGTGTTCTGCTGCCTGCAGATGTACAGGTGAGACTGCTGGAAGTAGGTGAGGCCTGCCCAAAGCCCTTCCAGGGCGGCCTCCCTCCCCCACCCCTCCGTCACAGCTTGCGGCCTCTGCAAGCAGAGCCGCTCTGCCCGGGGCCCAGTCTCTCAGGCAGAGCAGCTGGCGAGCTGTGGACCGAGGCAGAGCTGTGTGTTGCCTGCCTGGCCCCTGGAAGGAAGCAGCGAGGCTGGGGTCCTTGGGAGGGATAGACCCTGTCTGCCCCCACAGCCCACCTCCATTCATGCTCATGCACAGTTGATGACACCAATTCCTCCTGGACAGGAAGATTCCTCCCAGCTTGGAAGAGGATCACTGAGGCGCTGGCACAGATGGGGGGGGGGCAGCATTTGATCTTTCCAGGGCAGGTCGGTCATGGCATGCCTGTCAATCATGGAGTCACAGCTGGGGCAGGGAGGCAGAGTCCCCTCTGTGCTCATGTTGCCTGGATGTGTGCTGGAGGAGATGGCCAGGAGTCCCTGGAACCCTCTTTCCTGTCCCACCAGTGCTGGCGGGCTGGATAAAGCCCTCCCAGACAGTTTGCCCCAAGCACCCACAGCCCAGGGAGAGGCATGGGAGGGGCAACCTCTCAGTCCCCAGCCTGGCAGCAGCTCTGCAAGCTCTTCTCCTAGCCCTGTCTGGGGGGTTGAATCAGGTGGGGGGCAGGGTCTAGTCAGATCATTCTGTACCCTCATGCAAACCATGCAGGGCACTTATGCCACCCACCCTTCTGTGTGGGCAAAGTGCAGGATTCCCCCCCCCTGCCACAATCTTCAGCTTTCTGTCCGCTGGACAAGCCAGTGGGCACTTGTTCCCTGGAACCCCCTGAATCTAGCCCATTTGGCCAGTGGTAAAGGGAAGGAGGTGGCACTTGGGCAAGTTGCTTGGGCTCAGTGTCCTTGCCTCCCCTCCCTCCAGTGCCAACTCCTCCCCAGCCCTCAGGATGCGGTGCAGGGAGGGGGCAGAAGGCTGGGCGGGCATCTAACAGGGATGGACTTAACAATGGTCCTGATGGAGTGACAGGATCCTGCCAGGAGATGGACAGAGAGGCAGGCAGCTCTGTGAGTCTAAGCAGTCCACTGGTGGGCATCATTCCAGTTACCCCCTTGCCATTTTCTGCTTGCCTTTCATTTATACTGCTGGGCGTGGGGGCAGCATCAGCTTTCCAGACAATGGGAGCAGGCCTCTTCCCACCCCCATGCTGAGAGTGACCCGGTGCTCTGGCAGCCATTTTGCTAGGCTTCGGGGGTGGGGGGCGCTGGGGCCCAAGGAGATTCGTTCAGCATGGTTCACCAGGGCCTGCCCCCCCTCCTCTCACCTGCAATGCTGTTCTCACCTTGCCTACTGGCAGTCAAGAAGCCCCTCTCAGGCACTCCTGCCTCTCCACATAGCTGAGGTGGAACACTGCCCCTGCAGGAGGTGCCTGGGGGGCTTGAGTCTTGCTGGAGGGGGCACAAGTAGTTGATGCTGTGGTGGGAGGTGGGCCGTAGCTCAAGCATGGGACCCAGACTGAGGTGCCACCCATTGCACTGCGCTGCTTCACTGGTGCTGGCCTCAATTCAAGGGCAACCACACTCCTCCAGGGAGTCAACAGGGAGGTGACTGCCTGCCCCCACACGCCCCAGGCAGAAATGGAGCCTTTTGACCACCCAGCCAAGGATACTGCTGGAGGCCAGCTGGGGCTTCCCCACAGTGACACTGCTGCTTCCTCCTGCTCCTCTGCAGACACGGCCAGGCACTGGTAGACTGGCCAGGGAAATGGGGGAGGGGGTTTGCTGGCGGCCTGCAGCAGGAATCCCAGCCCAGTCGCTGAGAGGAAATGGCTGGCTGGGAAATACTGATATTTTTTTTTTGGGGGGGGGGGGGGAAATACAGATTTTTATTTTAAAAGTTTCATACTACAATAAATAATACAAAGGAATCCCATTTTACATTTTCAACTACAATCACATTACATCAACAGTTTAACTAGAACACAGATATATCACGTCATAGGTGGATTCACCCCATCTAACCACTCCCACCATTTTTTCCACCTGTCTCTACCGGTTCTCACCCTTTAGTAAGCCACAACGCCGTATACTCTGGAGACCACAAAGTGGACCCATCCCTGCGTGTTGGTGGACTTTTTCTCCTTTACTTCTTTGCCCCTTTGGATGCCCAGCGCAAAAAGGACATACAGATTTATCAGTCTTACTGTAGACCACGGCAACTCCCACCTATCGTCTCCTTCCCTCCGTTGTCCTGCATTACTTGTCCTCTTGGGTCCCCTCATACCTCCACCCGGCTCCTTCCCAGAGACGACTGTCTCCCAGGCCTGTTGGGCCAGTTCGGGCCACTTAAAGGCCCTCGCTACTCCCCTCCACAACTCCTTCGCTGGCATACACGCTTGGACGAAATGGGCTACCGCTTCTATAAGCGGCGGGGTGCCTTCCGATCTAGAGGGTCCCGACCCCGAACAGGTCAGCCTCTTGCACCTCTTCTGATCTTCTTGCAACCATGGGTTTGCTGCTCCCACCCTGAGGACCTGATGGAAAGCCCTCCACCTTAATTCCCATGAACTAAAGGGGATTTTCTTCTCGTTAAAGGCACTGTTCGCCACCTTCTCCTGCAAGAGGTACACGGAAAGGTGCATCTTACTTTGCTGTTTCTCTTGGCGAGGCCTCATGATAAACTCCTGTACCGCCGTTTCATACATGTAACGCTGGAGTTGTTTCCCTTCCAGCCCGCTGGTCTTATACAGCTTGGCTGGGAGCCCCATCTCCTTCATCAGAGTCACCGCCTCCCTCATGTACTCCGGCAAAGATCGTTTTATCGCCTGAGTGAGTAGGTATCCCGTCTCTTCTTTCGTCCACCATTTCTGTCCCCAGGTCGTCTTTTCCCAAGTGTCTCCGAACTGGGCCCATGCAGATGCAAAGGCTCCCCCTTCCTGCGGCCTCTGCCTCCATTTCGCCCAGTTGCCAAGGTTATAGGAGACAAAGGTCGCCAAGAACAAAGGTCCCAGGACCCAAACCCCTAGTCCTCCTTCTTTCACTTTCTTATATGCCATCGCTCGGGCAGGAGGGAAGAAGGCAGTGCCTCACAAGAAAACAAAAACCTGATGGGTAGCCTTGTCCACCACCTGTTTCGGCGGGGGATAGATCCCCGCCAAATTGGGCGCCATCGGAACGCAATACACTCTGTAACGAGGTACAGAGGTAACGAGCCCTCTGGTACAGTTTCAAGTTCCATTTTTTCCACTCTTCAATTTTCCCTCCACCTTAGAGGCCCACAGTTGCCAGTTCTCTTCCCACCCTCTTTGCTTCAGTCCTAAAATTTTTACAGATTCCACCTTTTGAACCTCTTGTTTGAGCCCCCTGGCTGGGGCTGCCACACTGACCCCCTTGGGCCATTTCATGGCAGCCGTGCTCCCCAGCTGCTGTCACCTGTGGCTACGGTGGGCAGAAGCGGACCCATTTGCTGACAGGCTCCCTCGGACACCAAACTTGTCACGTGCTCGTGACCTCCACCCATCTGTCTGAGGGAGGGACATGGGTCTTGTGTGCTCCTTGAGGCATCTAGTGGGCCCCTGTGAGATGCTGGAATCTGGGCTAGAGGGGCCTTGGGCCTGATCCGCAGCCAGGCTCTTCTATTCCTGGGTGTGAATCAGGCTGGTGGTTTTCTGGGCCTGCACCGCTGCCTTGCCTGTCCTGCTGCACTCTGCAATCAGCAGAGGAAGTTGCTCCTCAGCTCGGCTCTCACGCCCCAGACCGCAAGGAGGCTGCCTGTATGGCGGGCCACAGGGGCTGCTCCTGTTCCTGGGGGTTGCCCTCGCCAGCCTGTCACCCAGTAGTGGAGTGAAGCTGCAGTGGCTGGGGATGAGCTTTGCCCACCTGCACTGCGCCTGATGTGTGGTGCTGTTTTGGTTTTTTTAAAATTCAGATATGGGGATAGGTACAAAGGCATGTACGCAGGTCGGGGGAATACAAAGGAAAGATACATTCGGTTTCCACTATAGTACAGTTTTGGTTTTTTTGTCTTTCAAACAACTACAGATCTGACACATCTTCTGAATTATTTTGTTCTATCTATTCTCTTTCTAACCAATTGTAAAAAGCTGCCCATCTATTCTTACTTCCTGTGTGGTGCTGTTGTGACTGGCTCTGCATCTACAGAGGAGGTCAGGAGACTTGCCCACCAAGCAGTGGCTGTGTGTAGCTGTGAAGGGCTGGCAGCCACTGTGCAGGAGGGAACCCAGAGCCGGGGGCCAGAGCCTGCCAGTGCTGGCCGGTGGTGTGCACTGAGCAGTCCACATTTGTCTCTAGGGAGGGCTTGGAAAGGCTCTTCTCTGCCAGGCAGTGCAGACAGTGTGGAGGAAGACTGCCGAGGGGCCAACTCTGGCATCGTAGCATCCAAGAGGAGGGGGGCACTGGCCCTGGCAGCAGTTCCTGCCCCCGCAGCTGCCAGAGCGACGGCTTCCCAGGCTTCCTGTCCAGTGGCAGAACAGCTGGAGCGGAACCTCGCTGAGGAAACAGCCCAGCTGGCAGGCCTGCCTCTGGCCAGGGCTTCTGCTGGGTTCCCAGGCTTCGCTCCTGGCCCCAAGGGGCACGTGGTGCTGCCAGAGTGGAGCAGCGAAGTGCTCCTGAGCTTCTGAGCACCTTAGGGGAGGGGGGAGGTCCCACTGGAGCCAAGAGCTGCCAACAAAGCAGGACCTGCTTCCAGTGGGGGGGGGGGGCGAAATGTGCCCCTGAAGGTGAGGCTGCCCAGGGCTGGCAGGCTGCAGTGGCTGTTCTGGCCCACTTCTACTAGGAGGGACCAATGAGCCCGATGCCACTGGCAGGGAGCACTTGGCAGATCAGGACCTCCAGGGCCTGCAGTGACTGGTGGCAGCAGCGCTCCAGGGATTCTGGCAGGGCTGTTCGCACCCAGGCAAGGCCCAGGCAGGGCCCAGGGAAGCTCTGAAGGGCGGCCGGCAGCTCCCCACCTCCTGTGTGCCTCCCTCCCGGGGCATCTTCTGGCATCACCTGCCCCCTTGCCAGAGGCCCAACTTGGCCTGCCTTGGAGGAAGGGTGGCCCCATCCCAGCAGGTGTTGCGCTTGGAGGGCGGGCTGGGAGTTGTGCTGGGCTGCCCCGCCTTGGAGCACACCTGGGGCTTTGGCCACCTGGCCAGGGGCTGGGCCTATCCTTTGGCACCTCCCCCAGGGCTGCAAGAAATGCAGGCAGCAGGTGCTGCTCAGCCGGCCAGGTGGAGCTGCCCACCATCTTCCTCCTCTGCCCGCTACTGTTGCTGCTCCCTCCCTGCTTGGGGGGGGGGCGCGGTAGGGTCATGTGTCCTCCCAAGCCCCTCCCGGCCTAGGATTCCTCTTCCGGCAGGGAAGGAGAGCGGCCACAGCCGGGGTGGTGCTGCGGGGGCTACTGGCATCAAGCCTGTCGCGATCAGAGGGGGCGGGGCCACCTGCGGGGGGGGAGTCAGTGCCTGCTGACTTTGCAGTCCTCGCCCCGCCCCCCCCGCGACTGCTTGCCTTCCCAGCTTCTGAGGAACGCTCTTCCTGCGGCCCACAGTCCGGTCCCTTCCCCGGACGGGGCGGGCTCCTTTGCAGCAGCCACCCCCGGGTGACCGTGGGGCAGGGCCGCCAAGGCCAGCATCCGCGGGCAGGAAGCCCGGCGCTGGCTCTTCCCGTCTTGGCAGTGCCCGGCGGGCTCCCCTGGGAGGGCTGCGGAACGAGGCGGCTCCCGGCCCGGACGGGCGGAGTGAGTCACGGAGGACTGGCTGGGGCCCTGCCAGGAGCTGAGCCGGCCCTGGCCACGACCTCCGGGGCGGGGCTGGCAGCGCAGGCAGCGGGCACTGCCAGGGAACTGGCCTGGGTGCCGAGGAGAAGCGCCCCGGTGCGTGCCACGCCGCGCACCGGCGGGGCGACGCGGGCCGGAAGGGCCGGCCGCTCGCTCAGCCAGGCGAGGGGGTGCCAGGCGGGCCCCGAGATCGCGGCCTCCGGATTTTCTCACGAGCGCGTCTTCAGCGCGATTGTTCCGGAGAGCAGCTCCCGACTCCCCCTGGCAGCCAGATGGGGGTGGGGGAGAGGCTCCTGCGCAGGCTTCAGCGGTGCCAGCCCCAGGCTGCGAAGACGAGGGGGCCTCTGAGCACAGGCAGAGGGCCTCCCCTCCGGGCCTGCAGAGCGGCGCCCTCGGAGCGCTGCCCGGCCGGGCCCTGTCCCCCACCCCTAGTCTCGTCCGCCGAGATGGTGGTGGTGGCGGGGCCGCGACGACGGAGGGGGAAGCGTGGAGGCGAGCCTGGTGCAGGCGGGCTGGTGCAGGCTGGGGGGGGCAGAAATGGCACCGCCTGGCGAGAGCGGCAGCCCCCCCCGCACGGATTGCGGAGTGGAGGAGGGGTAGCCGAGACCTCCGAGCACCTGACCCGGGAGGACCCTGGCAATCCCGTGCGCGGCGGGGGGGGGGGGATCCAAGCTGAGCAGCGGCCCCCCTTCCCGCCCTGAAGCCTCAGCTCTGCCTGCAGCACACGCTGCGCGGACGGCGGGGGCCTGACGTGCTGCTGCGGGCAGCTCCGCCGTCGGCCTCGTCAAGGGCCTCGGAGGGACCCAGCGCCCAAGTGTCACTGGCAGCCCCGTGGCCGTGCCGTGGCCCGTGCTGGCGGCCGGGCGGATCGCTGGCCCTGGGGAAAGGCCCGTCCTGGCGGAAGGCCGGCAGAGACGGGGGGAAGGCCGGGCCGGGCCGGGCCGGGCCGGGGCCTCTTCTGCAGCTCGCGACCAGGCGCAGGCAGAGGGGAGGGGCGGGCTCAGGTTACCCCCGCCCCTGCAGCTTGGAGCCTCCAGCCATTAGCGGATCCGCAGCATGAAGGGGGGGCGGCTGCCATGCCCGAGAGGGCCGGCTCCGGGAAGCGCGAGCCCCTTCGCTCTGCACCCTGCCCGCTCAGCTCGTGCCCTTCCGCTAGGGCGGGGAGCCGGCAAAGCCGGGGGGGGGGCGCCGGGCCGTGCTCTGCTGCGGGGCGCTGCGGACAGACTGCGGCCTGCGCAGCACCCCCAGTGGGCCGAGACCCCGAACTCCCGCGGGCACAGCCCCCGCCCGCATCTCGCCCCACAGCAGCGCCTGTTTTTCGGGCCCACCTCCCTGCTGCTGCTGACGGGTGAGAAATGGCCAGCAGCTGGGCCTGGCGGGAAGGGCCGGCTCGGAAACCAGATCCCCCCACCGCGGCGGGCAGCAGCCCTGCCTGCTCAGGGGTTAAGTGCAGGCCACGGGGACAGTTAAGTACCAGCCAGTGCCCTGTAAATCACGAGCCTGGGGGCTGGGATGGAGAGGGGCACCGGCTGGGGCAGGAGAGCCCCTTGCAAAGGGGGGCAAGGCCTCCCTGAGGCAGGACAGCAGAGAAACCTCCCCCCCCCCCGCAGCGGAGTCAGGCACTCCAGGGCCAGGAAGCCCTTCCGTCTCCCCGGGTTAAGCGCAGGGCAGGGCAGGGCAGAGGAGTGGTAGGAGCAGAAGGAACATCCTCAGCCACTGCCCCCACCTGGGGGAAAGCAAAGAGTGAGGACCACGCAGGGCGCAGCCAGCTCAGGCTCAGTCCCACCCTGGCTTCAGTGTGGGGCATTGATGGCAGTTCCCAGGGTACTCTGGTCCTGGGATTGAAGCCTCTACCAGACCAAGGAAAGACAGGAGGGGCACTCCTCAGCCATGGCCAGCCTGCTCCTGTGGTAGAGCACAGAGGGCTCCCCTCCCAGGTGGCAGCCCAGCAACCTGGGGCAGGCAGAAGGCAGCGAAATGAAACAAAGGAGCAAGGACAGTCCAGGAGATGGGAAACATGTGCTGGAAAAGTGTTCCAGATGTAAGCAAAGGCACAGGGCAGCACAGAGCAGAACTGGGCCTGCCCTCCAGCAGCCAGCCTCGGGCCACGTGCCTAGAAGGTTGCCAGCCACAGTGCAGCTTTCCAGGCAGGAGTGCAGACACCCTGTTGCAAGTCCTGCAGGACCACAGCTCCCTCTCACTGCAGAGCCAGGAGAACAGGCACCCACCGCCCCTTGGGCTGGAGTGTTCTCCCTCCCACTAAGCTTCCAAGGGGCTCCTGGGAGAGCCAGCAAGGACCTGGCTCTGCCCTGACTCATTCAAACCCCAGCGCACTCCAGGCAGCAATGCCAAGTGCTTCCTCCACAAGAGCACCCCCACCACACTGCCCCCATGCTGGCTAGCAGGTGAGAACGAACTCGTATGGCAGTTGCCTCCATCCAAATGGGGGACGGACGGATGTGACCCACATCCAATAAGGCCACAAAACCAACCTTTTGCAGCCCTGCTGCAGCCCCAGGGAGCAGGACCAGAGGGCAGCATTGCACATTTGGCCCAGCAGCCAGGCCAACTCTCCCCTCAGAAGCATGGATACCCCTTCCCCCCAAGCAAAGGGCCATGGTGAGGCCCCTGGGGCTGGCTCTGACCCCAAAATGCTCCTGCTGTCTCTGCAGGCCTGGCAGAGCTGGCTTCCCTCCAGCAGCCCCAAGGGTTTGTGGACCAGCTAGCAAAGCCCACTTTGTTCTTCTCAGTTCTGGAAGAGGCTCAGGAACAGAGCAAGTTGTAGCAGCAGCCCCCTTGGGAATTTATTAGAAATGTCAAGGGGGGGGAGCATCTACAATTTGGACCACTGCAGGCAAGGGGTCCCAATGTGAGAAAGGCTGGGAGGAGTCCCCAGCACCCTCCTCGCAAGCCTGCCCACCTGCTCAGTGGCCACAGTGTGAGGGGAGGTGCAGTGAGGATGGCAGACCCTGGCAGGACAAAGTTCCACACAACACAGTCCTGGAACAAGCTGGAATCCCCAGCGTGTATACACTGCTGAGACACCTGCGTTGGCTCGGCCATGTCGTGAGAATGGATGATGGCCGGATCCCAAAGGATCTCCTCTATGGAGAACTCGTGCAAGGAAAGCGCCCTACAGGTAGACCACAGCTGCGATACAAGGACATCTGCAAGAGGGATCTGAAGGCCTTAGGAGTGGACCTCAACCAGTGGGAAACCCTGGCCTCTGAGCGGCCCGCTCGGAGGCAGGCTGTGCAGCATGGCCTTTCCCAGTTTGAAGAGACACTTTGCCAACAGTCTGAGGCAAAGAAGGAAGGCCCATAGCCAGGGAGACAGACCAGGGACAGACTGCACTTGCTCCCAGTGTGGAAGGGATTGTCACTCCTGAATCGGCCTTTTCAGCCACACTAGACGCTGTTCCAGAACCACCATTCAGAGCGCGATGCCAGTCTTTTGAGACTGAAGATTGCCAACTAAGACAACTAACAGCTGACAACAGTTCAGTGCCCCCCCCCCGTGGCACCACACTGTGAACATGCAATGGTGGCCCTGCTGCAGCCCAGACATGCCTGATAGACTCTCAAACCCCCCCCCCCACCTTGAGTGGGAGGGGAGGCCCCTGCTGGATGCTGCAGGTGAATGCGAGGGCCCTGCAAAGCCCAGGGACATAGAGGGCTGGCTCCGCTGTCCTTTGGGTGCTCAGCTGGGCCACAGCACCATCCAGCTGCTACACCTAGGCCCCTGAAGCCCCCGCCCCAGCAGCAAAGCCTTGAGTCCAGGGGACTCCAGGCACAATCCCTGCCTGTGGATCTGACAGCTGCCCCATTGGTTGCAACAATGGCTTCTAACTGGCTGTAGGCCAGGGGACCCCCCCTCAATCTGCCCTTGAGGACTCATGACTACATCATTGCCCATTACTGATGGTAAGAAGGTAGGAGGAGGGAAGCTGAGACTCATCACTCCTCACTGGAATTCTGACACCAAAATGGGAAGGGGGGTCTGATGGAGATTAATCTGCCTGGCAACTGCCACTTCCTAATCACTTCTGAGCTGGTGGAACATTAAATCACTGCACAGGAATGGGGGGGGGGGGGTTTTGCAGGCTTCCTCCCAGCAGGGATCTCCACCCAAATTAACCCCAAAGCCTAGTCTGAAAAGGGAGCAGTCCTGCCACCTGCTGATAGTTCTGGAGAAGTACAGTTCAAACAGCAAGAAACAACTGCAATTTTCAGTTATTTTATTCCAAAAATAAACTCGTCTTGAAGCAAAAGGAGGCTTAAATTAAGGGCAGGGGTGGGGGGTGGGGCTGCCACCAAGGTCTGGCCCAGCAGCTACCCCTACCTCCTCTTCTCCTTCACGCTGTAATGCAGCAGCAGTGGGGCTGGCTGGAAGCAAGAAAGAGGGTGTATGAGCAACTCGGAGGAGGGCAACACAGATACCACCCAGCCCAGAGCTGCCCTCCACTGACCTTGCCGAACCAGCGTGAAAGCCACAGCTGCTTCAGGGTCAGGTGATCAGGGAGGACCTCATTGTCAAACAGGATCTGCACCTGGAGAAAGGGGCGAAAGGACCCACAGCCCCGTCAGTGCTGGAGGGCCCCCAAGCTGCTCCCCCCCACCCCAGCTCAGCTGGGCAGAGAGAATCCTCACTCACGTGCTGCAGGCCCAGCTCCAGTCGGCAACACAGGACACGGCGGAGGTGGCGCACCTGGGCCCGGACTGAACAGCGGACGTACTTGTGCTGGAGAAAGGAGCATGGCGGGTGGTGAGCACAGGAGGCCCCAACACCCCTCTTGCAAGTCTGCCCACCTGCTCAGAGGCCGTGCTGTGAGGGGGGCAGACCCTGGCAGAGGACCAGCAGGGTGGGTGCTACGTTAAGGGAGAGGACTGGAAAGCACACAGCGGGGCAGGAGGGTCAGCCACACCTGCACACAACCATCCCCACAACTGCCCCTGACCCCGTCAGTTCAGC
The DNA here is from genome assembly GCF_035046505.1 of Tiliqua scincoides. NCBI lineage: Eukaryota > Metazoa > Chordata > Lepidosauria > Squamata > Scincidae > Tiliqua > Tiliqua scincoides. Next base: position 323,648 of record NC_089826.1, on the reverse strand, counting down.
TCAGCTCACCTGTAGGACATGCTTGCTTTTTTCTTTTCCAGAGCTGCTGTAGTCAGATAAAGAAAGAGAGATAAGATGAGGCTGAACCGCCCCCCCTCCATGATAAGAGGGAGCCCACAGGAAAACTGGGAATGGCCCCCCAGGGAGGGGTGATGATGCCACTGGACTCCACAAAGAAGCCTCCCCCTTCTAAAGAGCAGCACAGGCCACATTTCACCTTCCCCAATGCAGCTCTGCTACAGTGAGCCTCCCTCTCCGAGAGGACCAACCCTTCCTCTGCACTCTCACCCTGCCTGCTAGAGATACGGTTCCACTCCCTGGTGGCTTTATTTTTCTCATTCCTAGAACTCTGAACAGGGCCCTGTGGCTCCCTGGTGGTCACCTGGCCAGGCACTGATAGATGCTGAGCTGCGTCACCTGAGGCGCCCAGTTTTCAGCAGCAGTAACTGCTGTCTAGGAATGTATTGGTTCCCCGCAAGGCTCAGAGAAGGGGAGTCGTCCACAATGCCTTCTAGGGGCTCAGTCCCTAGAAAGCACCAGTGGTGGCACAGTGCCCCCCAGTGCCACACTGGGGAACAGCAGACAGCTCTGCTGCAGGTAAAAGAGGAAACACCCCACTTGGAGGAACCGACAGTGGGCAGGGGGCAAATCAGGAGGCGGTATATCAGCAAATCAGGTGGACTTCTCTAGAGGTCTACTGAACCTCAGACCACACCCGCAATCACTCCCACAGGGGAAAGCACTGGCACGCTACGAGAGGATCAGGGTGTCTTGTTGAGCCCCAGGGATGGAGGCTCTCCAACACCACTCTCTCAAAGCTGCTTCCTTGATTGTCAGCCTCCAACCCTCACCTGACCCCCTCCAGTTTTCCTCAGTCAGCGTAGCATAGTGACTACAGCAGCCATGATCAACAGAGCGGACCACCTGGTGTGATGCAGGAGTTTGAGGTGAGTCATTTATTAGTAGGGCCATGGGGGGGCAAGCCCCCTCCCAGCAGTGCGGTGTGCCTCGTCCACTGGATGGCACGCCCTGACAATGTTAGTGTCGCTATGCCATGAGATGAGAAAGGCTGAAAGTCGCTGGACTGGTGGAATGGATGCAAATCTCCAGTGGGCCTCCAAGCTCACTGGACAGCTTTGTGCCAGCTGCTCTCACAGGGGCCTCAGAGGAACAAACAGACCAACCCTCCCGCGCCAACCAGTAAGCCATGAAACAGGCGACCAGCACTGCGAGTAATTTCCCCCTAAGAACATAAGAACAGTCCCACTGGATCAGGCCATAGACCCATCTAGTCCAGCTTCCTGTATCTAACAGGGGCCCACCAAATGCCCCAGGGAGCACACCAGATAACAAGACCTGCAAGGCTTCCTGGGAATTGTAGTTAAGAACATAAGAACAGCCCCACTGGCTCAGGCCATAGGCCCATCTAGTCCAGCTTCCTGTATCTCACAGCGGCCCACCAAATGCCCCAGGGAGCACACCAGAACAAGAGACCTCATCCTGGTGCCCTCCCTTGCATCTGACATAGCCCATTTCTAAAATTGGGAGGTTGCACATACGCATCATGGCTTATAACCCGTAATGGATTTTTCCTCCAGAAACTTGTCCAATCCCCTTTTAAAGGCATCCAGGCTAGACGCCATCACCACATCCTGTGGCAAGGAGTTCCACAGACCAACCACACGCTAAGCCCCTCTGTCTGCCCTCCTTGCCAAGGCCTGCACATGCCTCCAGATCCCCCCCCCCCAACCCTGCTGCTTGCCAACATAGCCGGCCTGGAGAAACTGCCCATTGGCCATGCACACCTTCAGGTGGACAACTGGCCTGCTCACAATGCTCTTCCAGCAGAACCAAGCCCAGAAAAACCCCCACCTCAAGAAAGAGAGGCAAGCAGAATGACAGAGATGGTTCCTGCCTGGGGCCCTCCCCCCGCCAAGCCTCATACTGACCTCTGCTTCTCCAGGCACAGCAAGACGTGTTCGTCAAAGCGGTAGAAGTGAGCACGGGAGTGGTCAAAGGTGGTGCACGGCAGCCCTACGCGGTCGGAGGCAGGGTCTGGGGGACAAGGCAGAGAACGGTCAGGGAGAGACGCTCCTGCCCTCCGTCTCACCAAGCTGGTGCTTCTGCCTGCAACCCAGCCAGAAAGCAGGGGCAGGAACAAGAAAGGAGGATGAGGAAGCCTCACCCTCGTTGCTGGGTTGGCTGATGCGCTCCAGGCCTCGGGACTGGTAGAACTCCCGGATCCGCCTCTCCTCACCTGCAGGGGGTTGGGAAGGAGGAACAGAGAGAAGAGAAACCATCAGCACTGGCAGGTGGGGGGGGCAGCCAGCCATGCAGCAACCCAGCACCTGTGCCTCCGTACGGAGCAGTTCTATCAGTAGCCTGAAGAGGGACCCTGCATTTGGAGCAGCCTCCACCTTCCCCCCCCCATACTCAGAGGAGTGAGGATCGTTTGCAAGCTTCTAAAGAACACCTGGTTGCGGACCAAAGCCTCTGAACTAAGTGCTCCCAACTTCCCTTTGGTTCTGTCTGTCAGAAATGAGGCTTGGGTACAGCCCAGCCCAGCCCTCCACGCACCCCATTCCCCCCCCCCCACACTCACTCTCTTGCAGGCCAGGCACCAGCTTGTAGACGATGTCTTGCATGACACGGTCGAGTTTGAGGTTGAGGAGCGGCTGCGTCTCGTGGATCTTGGTGCTGCACATGGGGCAGTACTTGCTGGTCTGCAGGTACTTCACGATGCAGCTCTTGCAGACTGCAGGCAGGAAGACCCCAAAGCCTCAGCTCTTGTCTCTTGCTCCCCCCAGCAGGAGCCACGTCAACCGGACTGGCACTCAGAGGTCAGTCTCCGTGGCTCCCATCAAGAGGGCTGCCAACGCCCACCTCTTCTCTGCAGCCCCAGCACTATCTGCCTGGCGCCCAAAGAGAGGCGTGGGGGGAGCAGCACTCCGCTACCGCTGGAGGCCCTGCGCAGCCCCCGCCCGGCACCCCGCCTCGGCCTGCTGCAGACGGGCACTCACAGGTGTGCAGGCACTCGGTGATGGTGGTGGCGTCCACGAAGTAGCCGGCGCAGAGGAAGCAGACGATGTGCTCGTTCAGCTCCTTCATCTTTACCTTCACCTCCTCCTGCGGGCGGGGAAGCAGGCGGCAGCCTCGGTGCCTGCGCGGGGGGGCCGGGCGGCGCCGGTGCGGCCCTGCTGCCGGCGCCCCCCGCGCGTGTCCATCGCGGGGCGGAAGGCAGCACGCGGGCCAGCAGAACCGCGCGCCTCCCCACTGCGCGTGCGCGCCGGAGCCGCCTCGGCGCAGCCCGCCCGCGCATGCGCCCGCCGCCACCCTCCCGCTCCTGGGCGCCCCGGCCTCTGCGGCCCCGTCGCCGCCTCACCTCGTTGCGCAGCGGGTCCATCTTGTAGACGGCCTGCAGCTGGTTCCGGAGCCGCATCGCGATCGCCATCGGGCCCCCCTGAGGAGGCGTCGCCATCTTGGAGCCACCTCACCCGCTTCCGGGTGGCCGCAGGGCGGGGCCTGTCGCCGTAGCAACTACAGTTCCCAGCGTGCCCCAGAGGCCGGGCGGGTCACGTGCTGCGGGCGCGGTGCGGGCTGGGAGTTGCAGTCCTCCCGGCCGCGAGCGCGGTTTGGGTCTGCCGGCGAGTAGAGTGCTTGTGGGCTCTGCGAGTGCGGAGGGGAGGATCCAGGGCAGGATCCAGGGAGCGGCCTTTGGGGAAGCGCGTCGACCGCGGGGACCGATGGGCGTGGCCGGAGCCCCGCCCGCCGCGTCGTCGGGCTACGGTCACGCCTCCGCCTGGACGGGTCGGCCCTCCGCCCCGCATCTGGAACCCCGCAACGGAGCCCTCTGTGACGGCACACACGTGCCGGGGGCCAGGAGGAGGAGGAGGAGGAGGAAGGCGGCTGAAGCCTCTTCCAATAAGAGAAAGGAGAGTGACGTCAGCAGCGCGATCAGGGCGACGCCGGCTCTTGCCCAGGCAGTGGGAGCGGCTATTAAAGTGGCTGGACAGGCATCCGGCAGACACCTGCAGCGCGGGCCGCCTGAGCAGTGAATGCAGGCGCAGCAGTGTCAGCTGCGCAGTCGGGTTCACTGACAAGGCCCCTGCGCGTCAGCTGAGTGCTTCAGGGAGGGCTGCTGGCCAGGGCCCTCACCGGTGGGAAGTGCCAATGGTGGCCAAAGTGCCTGCAGCAGGCGCTGCCACCCCCGTGCCACAATGAGCCTGCGCTTGAGATTCAGGGGGAGGGGAGAGGCGAGGGACATCGTCACCGTCCGGCGCCACTGCCGTGTGCACACTGCAGGTGGATGGCGTCCCCGCTGGGCGGTTCGTTGACGGGTGCCACAGACAGCTGTGGCAGCGGCGGTGCTGGCCTCCCTTGGGCAGCCTGGCCTTGCTTGGCACCCTGAATCACTGCCGCCTGTTCCCGCATCTCATAAGAACATAAGAACAGCCCCACTGGATCAGGCCATAGGCCCATCTAGTCCAGCTTCCTGTATCTCACAGCGGCCCACCAAATGCCCCAGGGAGCACACCAGATAACAACAGACCTCATCCTGGTGCTCTCCCCTACATCTGGCATTCTCACTTAACCCATTCCTAAAATCAGGAGGTTGCGCTTACACATCATGGCTTGTACCCCATAATGGATTTTTCCTCCAGAAACTTGTCCAATCCCCTTTTAAAGGCGTCTAGGCTAGACGCCAGCAACACATCCTGTGGCAAGGAGTTCCACAGACCGACCACGCGCTGAGTAAAGAAATATTTTCTTTTGTCTGTCCTAACCCGCCCAACACTCAATTTTAGTGGATGTCCCCTGGTTCTGGTATTATGTGAGAGTGTAAAGAGCATCTCCCTATCCACTCTGTCCATCCCCTGCATAATTTTGTATGTCTCAATCATGTCCCCCCTCAAGCGTCTCTTTTCTAGGCTGAAGAGGCCCAAAGCCGTAGCCTTTCCTCATAAGGAAGGTGCCCCAGCCCCGTAATCATTTTAGTCGCTCTCTTTTGCACCTTTTCCATTTCCACTATGTCTTTTTTGAGATGCGGCGACCAGAACTGGACACAATACTCCAGGTGTGGCCTTACCATCGATTTGTACAACGGCATTATAATACTAACCGTTTTGTTCTCAATACCCTTCCTAATGATCCCAAGCATAGAATTGGCCTTCTTCACTGCCGCCGCACATTGGGTCGACACCTTCATCGACCTGTCCACCACCACCCCAAGATCTTTCTCCTGATCTGTCACAGACAGCTCAGAACCCATCAGCCTATATCTAAAGTTTTGATTTTTTGCCCCAATGTGCATGACTTTACACTTACTGACATTGAAGCGCATCTGCCATTTTGCTGCCCATTCTGCCAGTCTGGAGAGATCCTTCTGGAGTTCCTCACAATCACTTCTGGTCTTTACCACTCGGAAAAGTTTGGTGTCGTCTGCAAACTTAGCCACTTCACTGCTCAACCCTGTCTCCAGGTCATTTATGAAGAGGTTGAAAAGCACCGGTCCCAGGACAGATCCTTGGGGCACACCGCTTTTCACCTCTCTCCATTGTGAAAATTGCCCATTGACACCCACTCTCTGCTTCCTGGCCTCCAACCAGTTCTCAATCCACGAGAGGACCTGTCCTCTAATTCCCTGACTGTGGAGTTTTTTCAGTAGCCTTTGGTGAGGGACCGTGTTCAAACGCCTTCTGAAAGTCCAGATATATAATGTCCACGGGTTCTCCCGCATCCACATGCCTGTTGACCTTTTCAAAGAATTCTATAAGGTTTGTGAGGCAAGACTTACCCTTACAGAAGCCATGCTGACTCTCCCTCAGCAAGGCCTGTTCGTCTATGTGTTTTGAGATCCTATCTTTGATGAGGCATTCCACCATCTTACCCGGTATGGATGTTAGGCTGACCGGTCTATAGTTTCCCGGGTCCCCCCTCTTTCCCTTTTTAAAAATAGGCATGACATTTGCTATCCTCCAATCTTCTGGTACCGTGGCCGTTTTGAGGGACAAGTTGCATACCTTAGTCAAGAGATCTGCAACTTCATTCTTCAATTCCTTAATAACCCTTGGGTGGATGCCATCAGGGCCCGGTGACTTATTGATCTTTAATTTATCAATGAGGTCTGAAACATCTTCTCTTTTAACCTCTATCTGACTTAACTCCTCGGTTAGGAGGGGCCGTTCGGGCAGCGGTATCTGCCCGAGGTCTTCAGCCGTGAAGACAGATGCAAAGAACTCATTTAATTTCTCTGCCATCTCTAAGTCTCCTTTTATCTCCCCTTTCCCTCCCTCACCATCCAGAGGGCCAACTGCTTCTCTGGCGGGTTTCCTGCTTCTAACATATTTGAAGAAGCTTTTATTATTCCCCTTAATGTTGCTGGCCATGCGTTCCTCATAGTCTCGCTTGGCCTCCCCTATCACCTTCTTACATTTCTTTTGCCACAGTTTATGTTCCTTTTTATTCTCTTCATTAGGGCAAGACTTCCATTTACGGAAGGAAGCTTCCTTGCCCTTCACAGCCTCTCTAACTTGGCTGGTTAGCCATGCGGGCACTCTCCTGGATTTAGTGGAACCCTTCTTTCTTTGCGGTATACACCTCTGCTGGGCCTCTATTACTGTTGTTTTAAGCAGCCTCCATGCACTCTGGAGAGACTGGACTCTTTTTACCCTCCCTTTCAACCTCCTTCTAACCAGCCTCCTCATTTGAGGGAAGTCCGCCCGTCGGAAGTCAAGGGTTTTTGTTAGAGATTTGCCTGGTATTCTTCCCCCAACGTGCACGTCAAAACGGATCGCAGCATGATTACTGTTCCCCAATGGCTCAGTAACGTTTACATCTCTAACCAGGTTTACATCTAACGAGGTTTACATCTCGGCTGCCCCCATCTGCCTGGCAGGCTCCTCAGCCTGATCCTTCCGGGCAGCATCCACCACCTGCTGCGCTGTGTGCCTCCTTCCTCCAGTCCTGGCCTCCAGGTGTGCTGAGCGGCCCGCAGGCCTGATCGCGAGGGGCCTTCCTGCATCCATGCGCGCCAGACAGCCGAAGGACCCCGCCCTCCAAGAGCTTTCATGGGAAAGACCCCCTTTTCCCTGGGTGCCATCCCGGATGAGTCGCCTGCCGGCCGGGAAGCTACCGTTAAACTCCTCTCTCACCCTGCAGCGCCGGATCTCTCCCTGGCATCCTGCGCGGAGGCCCCGGCAGGCGGCCACTGCCCTCCAGCTCGAGGGGGCGGGCGGAGGCGGACACTGCCGCAGTGCCGATTCCCGGCACCAGGGGGCAGGCGCGGAGCGCCACATTCCCCGGCCCGATGCTCCCTCGAGTCGGGACGGCTCCGCACCTTGGAGGCATTGCGTGGAGCGGCTGGAGCTCCTGAGCAGGGCAGGCTCTTCGGGGCGGAGGAGGCAGGCGCTCCCCGGGGCGGACACGGGAGTAGGGCCGCGGCCCTTTCTTGATGCAGCGCCTGCTGCGCGGCTCCCTGCCCGCCTCCCGCGGGCGCAAGAAAGAGAGGCCCGTCGGGGCGACCGCAGGGCAGCTGGGGGGGGGCACTGCAGCAAAGGGGGAGCAGCAGCCCGCGCTTGCTTTCTGCCAGGCCGGGCTGCGGGCGAAACGCGGACGCGCAGAGAGCCGGCGAGCTCCTCAAAGGCAATCGGCATGAAAAGCAGTCACGGCGCTGCTCCTGGGATGCCCAGTGGGGGGAGGAGGCGCTCCCTGGGGAGGCCTCCCCTGTGGGCCAAGATGGGGTCTTCAGGGCCCTAGTGGTCCCAGGCGACGCCGCCTTCCTTCACCCTAGTGGCTGGGGCGGGCACTCCCCTTGGGATGAGCTTGGAGGCCCATGTGGCAGACTGGCAGATCAGTCACTTAGCGGGAAGGTTTAACTTTCCCAAAGGCTACTGAAAAAACTCCACAGTCAGGGAATTAGAGGACAGGCCCTCTCGTGGACTGAGAACTGGTTGGAGGCCAGGAAGCAGAGAGTGGGTGTCAGTGGGCAATTTTCACAATGAAGAGAGGTGAAAAGTGGTGTGCCCCAAGGATCTGTCCTGGGACCGGTGCTTTTCAACCCCTTCATAAATGACCTGGAGACAGGGGTGAGCAGTGAGGTGGCAACGTAACTTTTCCGAGTGGTGAAGACCAGAAGTGATTGTGAGGAGCTCCAGAAGGATCTCTCCAGACTGGCAGAATGGGCAGCAAAATGGCAGATGCACTTCAATGTCAGTAAGTGTAAAGTCATGCACTTTGGGGCAAAAAATCAAAACTTCACATATAGGCTGATGGGTTCTGAGCTGTGACAGATCAGGAGAGAGATCTTGGGGTGGTTGTGGACAGGTCGATGAAAGTGTCGACCCAATGTGTGGCAGCAGTAAAGAAGGCCAATTCTATGCTTGGGATCGTTAGAAAAGGTATTGAGAACAACACAGCTAATATTGTAATGTCGTTGTACAAATAGATGGTAAGGCCACGCCTGGTCCAGTTCTGGTCGCTGCATCTCAAAAAAGACATAGTGGAAATGGAAAAGGTGCAAAAGAGAGCGACTAAGATGATTACTGGGCTGGGGCACCTTCCTTATGAGGAAAGGCTATGGCGTTTGGGCCTCTTCAGCCTAGAAAAGAGACGCCTGAGGGGGGACATGATTGAGACATACAAAATTATGCAGGGGATGGACAGAGTGGATAGGGAGATGCTCTTTACACTCTCACATGACACCAGAACCAGGGGACATCCGCTAAAATGGAGTGTTGAGAGAATTAGAACAGACAAGAGAAAATATTTCTTTACACAGCGTGTGGTTGGTCTGTGAAACTCCTTGCCACAGGTTGTGGTGACGGCATCTGGCCTGGATGCCTTTAAAAAGGGATTGAACAAGTTTCTGGAGGAAAAATCCATTACGGGGTACAAGCCATGATGTGTATGCGCAACCTCCTGATTGTAGAAATGGACTATGACAGAAGGCCAGATGCAAGGGAGGGCACCAGGATGAGATCTCTTGTTATCTGGTGTGCTCCCTGGGGCATTTGGTGGGCCGCTGTGAGATACAGGAAGCTGGACTAGATGGGCCTATGGCCTGATCCAGTGGGGCTGTTCTTATGTTCTTAAACTACAATTCCCAGGAGGCCTTGCAGGTCTCTTGTTATCTGGTATGCTCCCTGGGGCATTTGGTGGGCCGCTGTGAGATACAGGAAGCTGGACTAGATGGGCCTATGGCCTGATCCAGTGGGGCTGTTCTTATGTTCTTAAGGTTCTGGGACAAAAAGCCGGACTCCATGTGGGGCAGGTTGCCCTGTACCCAAGGCAGGATGTGGCTCAAGCGCCATTGGCACAGCTGTGTCAGTACTGGAAAGTCAGCTGGGACTGGGCCCTAAGTTCTGGGCCCACCATCAGTTCTGTGGGCAAACTGTGGAACACCTTGCAACAGGATGTTGTGATGTCATCAGAGTCTGTCACAAGTACAAGTCATGACCTGCAGCTCTGGGTTTTAGAGGCAGCCTCTCTCTGCCTGCCAGCTGCAAGGGAGTGGCAATAGGATGAAGGTCTCTTGTGGCCTTGAGTGAACATAAGAACATAAGAAGAGCCCTGCTGGATCAGGCCAAAGGCCCATCTACTCCGGCTTCCTGTATCTCACAGTGGCCCACCAAATGCTTCAGGATGCACACAAGACAACAGGCACAGCCCGCGTCCAGATGACCCTCCCCTGAATCTGGCAATCAGAGGCAGCCTGCCTCTAAAACCAGAAGCTGGTACATACCTACCATGATTTGTAACCCATGATGAACTTTTCCTCCAGAAATTTGTCCAATTCCCTCTTAAAGACATCCAGGCAAGATGCCATCTCTACTTCCTGTGGCAAGGAGTTCCACAGATTAATCACACACTGGGCAAAGACGTACTGCAGGCACTTGCCCATAAGTCGAGGGCAGGTTTTGAGCCAACAATCATGGATTTTTCTATGACCATAAGAACATAAGAACAGCCCCACTGGATCAGGCCATAGGTCCATCTAGTCCAGCTTCCTGTATCTCACAGCGGCCCACCAAATGCCCCAGGGAGCCCACCAGATAACAGGAGACCTGCATCCTGGTGCCCTCCCTTGCATCTGGCATTCTGACATAACCCATTTCTAAAATCAGGAGGTTGCGCATACACATCATGGCTTGTACCCCATAATGGATTTTTCCTCCAGAAACTTGTCCAATCCCCTTTTAAAGGTGTCTAGGCTAGACGCCAGCACCACATCCTGTGGCAAGGAGTTCCACAGACCGACCACGCGCTGAGTAAAGAAATATTTTCTTTTGTCTGTCCTAACCCGCCCAACACTCAATTTTAGTGGATGTCCCCTGGTTCTGGTATTATGTGAGAGTGTAAAGAGCATCTCCCTATCCACTCTGTCCATCCCCTGCATAATTTTGTATGTCTCAATCATGTCCCCCCTCAGGCGTCTCTTTTCTAGGCTGAAGAGGCCCAAACGCCATAGCCTTTCCTCATAAGGAAGGTGCCCCAGCCCCGTAATTATCTTAGTCGCTCTCTTTTGCACCTTTTCCATTTCCACTATGTCTTTTTTGAGATGCAGCGACCAGAACCGGACACAATACTCCAGGTGTGGCCTTACCATCGATTTGTACAACGGCATTATAATACTAGCTGTTTTGTTCTCAATACCCTTCCTAATGATCCCAAGCATAGAATTGGCCTTCTTCACTGCCGCCGCGCATTGGGTCGACACTTTCATCTACCTGTCCACCACCACCCCAAGATCTCTCTCCTGATCTGTCACAGACAGCTCAGAACCCATTAGCCTATATGTGAAGTTTTGATTTTTTGCCCCAATGTGCATGACTTTACACTTACTGACATTGAAGCGCATCTGCCATTTTGCTGCCCATTCTGCCAGTCTGGAGAGATCCTTCTGGAGCTCCTCACAATCACTTCTGGTCTTCACCACTCGAAAAGTTTGGTGTCGTCTGCAAACTTAGCCACTTTACTGCTGAACCCTGTCTCCAGGTCATTTATGAAGAGGTTGAAAAGCACCGGTCCCAGGACAGATCCTTGGGGCACACCGCTTTTCACCTCTCTCCATTGTGAAAATTGCCCATTGACACCCACTCTCTGCTTCCTGGCCTCCAACCAGTTCTCAATCCATGAGAGGACCTGTCCTCTAATTCCCTGACTGTGGAGTTTTTTCAGTAGCCTTTGGTGAGGGACCGTGTTCAAACGCCTTCTGAAAGTCCAGATATATAATGTCCACGGGTTCTCCCGCATCCACATGCCTGTTGACCTTTTCAAAGAATTCTATAAGTTTCGTGAGGCAAGACTTACCCTTACAGAAGCCATGCTGACTCTCCCTCAGCAAGGCCTGTTCGTCTATGTGTTTTGAGATCCTATCTTTGATGAGGCATTCCACCATCTTACCCGGTATGGATGTTACCATACATGTTACCGACCCTTGGATAAGTCAGGGGTTAAACTTAGGGGGGTGTCTGACTATAGTTTTGACTGATTTTACCTGAGGCCAGGTCCTGAAAAATAAACCTACCACTAATTGTTACCTAAGAACTGTAGTCTCTAATTTATTAAAAACATAGTAAAAATCATAAGATACATTTTTATTCTTTTTAAATTCTGGTCTTCACCACCTTTTTGTAAACACTATCTGAGTAAGTGCACTGTAAACAACATACCAGTAAAACAGTGGTTCCCAACCTGGTATTCATGTATTCCCAGGGACTCTTAACAGGACCTTTAGGGGTACTTGGAAAATAATGGAGTAATGGCAAAAAAGGGAAAGCCCCACCAATAGCTAGTTTTTGGTCATCAATTCATGTATGAACCAGTGATTGAAAACCAGCATAGTAAAAAAGCTGAAACATAATATGGAAAGTGATCAATCACCCAGAATTTCTCAGCACACTTCTGGTGCAAAACAGTGCAAAGGCAGAGTCTTCTGTTCTTCAAACAGACAAAAAGAGAAAACACTGTGATAAATACATGAAGTCTGGGCTTTCATAGAGAGGATATGAGGGCTTGTATTATTAATTACAAACATTTTGCTAATAGGAAGGGTACAATTTATGGAAATAGGCTGCCAAGGGATATGCAAGTGAAAAAGGTTGGGAACCACTGCAGGAGAACCATGAATCAAATCCACCTTTAAGGTGTCTGGTGTGTTAAAGGAGAAGCTCTACATATAACATACAAAGTATCAAACATAACTGGGAGTGTGCAATTCAATTCACAGCAGAGAATTCATATTTGCAACCCTTTTTACTCAGAAGCAGACCCTCTGCTTTCCATGGGTGTTATTCTTAAATAACAGTGCACTGAATTGTAACCTGGGACTTTGTTTCAAATGAAAAGGAGGATCCCATCCTGGTGTTGAAAAAACAGACCTGCTTTGCAAATGTTTGCAAAGCGGAACCAGGCTGCAGCCTTTGCAAAAGGGAAGGAAGGAGAATAAAAGGTTAACTTTGGTTGCAATTTCCCAGGAAAGTTACTATAGAAACAAATGATCTCAGTTCCTGTCTGCTGCAACTATTCAGAGTTGAAAGGCTCTGCCCTCTGATTAACCCAGAGATAAGGGGAAGTGATAATTTGAGCTGGATTACTTGGCAAAAATTTTATGTACCAGGTAAATCCAGGCCAGGTAAATCTATAGGTATTTTCTTTTTTCAGTCCTAACTCTCCCAACACTCAACTTTAGTGAATGCCTCCTGGTTCTGGTGTTACACGAGAGTGAGAGGGAAAAGAACGTCTCTCTGTCTGCTCTATCCAGCCCCTGCATAATTTTGTATGTCTCAATCATGTCCCCCCTGAGGTGCCACTTTTCTAGGCTGAAGAGGCCCAGACTTTGTAACCTTTCCTCAGGGAAGGTGCTCCAGCCCAGTAATCATTCTAGCTGCTCTCTTCTGCACCTCTTGGATGTTCCTGGAGGCCTCTGGTGGGCCCCTGTGAGATCCTGGGAGCTGAATTAGAGGGGCCCTGGGCAGGCCTGATCCATGATCCAACAAGTCTCTTCTGGTGTGCTTCTGTTTGTGTGTGTGTGTGTGTGTGTGTGTGTGTGTGTGTGTGTGTGTGTGTGTGTGTGTGTGTGTGCGCGCGCGCGCTCTGCCCTTCTCTGTAGCAGCATTTCTGCTCCTGGCAGGCCTCCCTCCTGCTTTGGGTGCCACACCCAGCCATGTGCCCCATAGCAGAATCCCACTTATGTTTGTGCAACTCTCAAGGGAGACCCTGTGGAGCTGGCCTGCCCAGCAGCCCCTGCCATGGATCCTGGGCAGCCGGTGCCCCCAAGGCACAGGGACTGCCTGTTCTGGCTCAGTGAGATGTCGGCTTCCATCAGTGTGATGGGATGTGATGGGCGGTCAGCATAATTGGTGTTGGCTAAACATGCGGGCACTCCCTGAATGGGCACATTGTCCCTTCTTCTTCTAGGTCAGTAGTTGCATGGTGTGCCACTGAGAGCCTGGGATTCCTTGGCCATAGGGCTATGGAGCCACTGCCTTCTCAGCAGGATCTGGCTGGGGCATGATACACATGGGACGTGTCCGGCTTGGCATGGCCTTTCTGCCCATCCCTGCCCCACACCACAAGGGGCAAAGCACAACCATTGTCCATTTCCTGGCCTCTTGGTGCTGGGATGGAAAGACCTTCTTTCCATCCCAGGATGGAAAGATTTGGAGACCTTCTGCCAGCCAAGCTGGATGAATGGGAGGGGGGAGCTGGCTGACACTGCCCCTGGGAGAGTTCTTCATGACCAGCACCCCTGGCAACCAGACCTGCCTGTGCACCTGCTCTCTCTCAAAGATGCTCTGCATGCTTGCGAACATCACACAGGCCTCTGGCCAACTCACATTGCTGCTCCCAGCAGGTTGTCTACATATGATGAGCTGATAGCCTTGGAGATGTACAGCCCAATCCTATGCATGTCTACTCAGAAGTAAGTCCCATTGGAGTCAATGGGGCTTACTCCCAGGAAGGTGTGGACAGGATTGGGCTGCCAGTCTGTGTGGATCTGCTCCATGGGATCTGGTCTGGGAAGGGGGCTAGGAGTCAGTGGGCTGCTGCTGCCACCAAACCTGCCCCTTTGAATCCCAGACCCGATTCACCACCCGACCCCATTGCCACCTCACCACCCCACCCCATTGCTACCCCGTACCCTATCCTGCCTCGCCTGCCATGTTGGATCTTCTGGGATGCTCTGACAGGTGCAGGAATGCTTCACCTGCTTCCCATTGGTACTCCTCCTGGGAGTTCATATGTGGGCAACTGCTGCTTTATGACTTCCACCAAAGTATCACAACTGTCCTCTGGCCAGGGTCTCTGAGAGGAATTTTATCAGGGGATACAATGTTTCTTTTGGGTCCCTTTGCAGAGGGGGAGGGGGGAGGGCGGGGGAGGGGAGGGGAGGGTGGTGCTGGGTGAGCAGAATGGAGGCAGGGAGGGGCAAAATAGGGTGGGGGAGGGTATATACGGTTGGAGGAAATTAAAAATAGTTTCCTCTTTGGGGGGAAGCAGAGTAGCGTAAGCAGCGGACCCCCCTTTGGGCATCACCCCAGGGAACCTCCCTCACCCGGCTGACTGCTATTCAATAAAAAAAGACAGAGGCAATGGCTTGTTAAAGTTGCAAAAAGAAGTTGTTTACTTACAGTTCCATTGAGTGTATATTTACAGCGTCTGATTAGGATCAGAGGTTCAGCGAACACTTAGATAGCCAGGCCCTGGAGCTGCCTCGCCCTGCATGCCTTGTGCTCAAGATGGCCTGCACATCTTAACAGGCTCGTGGTCAGAGGACAAGAGAGGAAGTGCTCAGAGGAGAAGGGAAGGATAAAGGGTTAGGGCCACACCCCACAAGGGTCACAGAGAGCAGGTAAAAAAAAAGAGTAGAGGCACTGGGCCATAGCTTGACCCCTGCTGGACAGCAGAGTTGCATCAACTCCAACATATACAACTGGAAAAATCATTTGAAAAGGGGGGCAGCTGGAAAAGTCTTTGGAGCCCTCCCCATGTGGGCACCAGCAGCTAGACACAGTAATATGGAAAACCAAACACACTCTTCGTCTCTCTAAAATCTTTTAAGTATAGAAAATCATGTAGAAAATTAGCACTATCATATCTGAACTCACACTAGAATGGAAAGTGTCCTGTGCATACCAAAACTTGCTTCTGCAGCAGCTGTAGTCTGGCAGCTGTGTCCCTGAGCTCCTATACACTCTTTCACGGCAAGCAGATTCACAAGCCCAAGGGCTATTGCAGCAGTCCAGTTTCCTCCCAGACTTGACACTGTGTTCAGGAGTGTCATGGATCCATTCCTTGGCCCAGTATATATGACTCGCCAGTAGCTGCTGCCGCACACTTGCAGTGGTGTCCTCAGCATCCTGTGCAGGCAACAAGTCTGAATAGCTAGGAAAATGGAAGATCCCAGGAAATTTCTGGGCCCCCACCCTTGACTCCTGGGCCTCCTTTCTGACCCTGGGCCTGGGTACAAATTACCCCCTTTACCCTCCTCTCTTAGGCCCTGCCTCTGGTGGAGTGCTGAATAGGACTGAACTGGAATTGTGTCTGTTTGATTTAAACTACATTCGTGTAAGCACCTTTTCTTCTGTGAGGGGGGACTCCGGGCAGCTCACAAAACCTAATAAGAGCCAAATCTGCCCTGTCAGTTTCTGATCCTCCAAAAATTGAGTCACGACCCATTGGTGGGTCCTGGACCCACAGTTTGAGAACTGCTGGACTAGTGTATCTTTCTGGTCTGCCTGGGAGGCCTGGTTTGAAAGATTGGGGTGGCCAACCTTTCAATTCCGGCATTTCCAAACCTTTAACAATTGTGTAGAAGAGAGAATTGTCAGATGACAAGCTGCAGCTGCTGAAACTCCCTCTTCTGTGCAATTGTTATGGTCCAGCAGCCCTAAAGTCAAAAATTGGCCACCCTGGTTAGAACATGAGAAGAGCTCTGCTGGATCAGCCAGAGGTATCCTGTATCTCACAGGGGCTCTTCTTAAGTTCTTATTTAGGCCAGATAAAAGGCCTTTTCGGCCTTTTTGGCCACACTAGACGCTGTTCCAGAACCACCATTCAGAGCGCGATACCAGAGTCTTTTGAGACTGAAGGTTGCCAACAAACAGGCCAGATAACATCACACATCCTGAGGCAAGGAGTTCCATAGA